>NW_024347791.1:25690269-26139216 GCF_902729225.1 Pteropus medius
AAATTAAAATCCCAGGATCTTGAAGTCTACCTCAGATCTAGATATGGCTTCTCAAGTTTCCTAAAAAGACAAGTTAATTGAGTTTACTACCCAATAAATGCACCTAACAGACAGTGATGGATGAAGACAGAATAACTGCATCAACCTTTACATTCAGAAAGGGGAAGAAGATAAATAATGACAGGACTTGGGGGTGAGGAAGAAACTTCCTTCTATTCTCAAGGTTCTTCCAGCTATATCTAATCACATAGACATGAGACAGATTAATGAGAGAAAATAACCAAATTTAATATATACATATATGTGAGAACTCCACATATATGAGAGAGTCAGAGACCCCACATGCACGAGAGGTTCAGAGATAAAAAGGGAGATTGAGGTGTATAAGACATTCTGAGTTGGGAATGAGATAATACACTTTAGGGCTTTGGAAGACAATTGTAGAGAACAAACACATTCAAGTAATTATTAGTTTTCAGTGCTATATAGATAGATAAAACTCATTTCTGATGATAACTCTTCTTGTGGGCCAGGCTTCTAATTTAAATTATTCTAAATGGTTGTGGGGTGCGAGTGGGGTGGGGGTGTATAGAAGTTTCTCCTGAGCCTGCAGGGTCTCGGGTTTTACTTTTAGCTCAGTGTAATTCACATATCGCTGAGGCACATCTTGATGTGGCTTGTTCTGAACTCCCACAGACTTCTTACCCTGATGATGGCAGATGTTCTTTGATTAGGCCAGATTCTTCTTGAGAATAACTCCCTAGTTTATGGTTGTCTGTAGCTTCTGGATCCACTCTAAAAGGGAATTCTTTTGCATTTTCTTTCTTGGCTATATCTAATATGGACTTTGGGAAAAATACTTTCCTTGGGAGAGAATAAACAAATTTCCCAGTTTGCTTCCTGCCCCAGAAGGCTGAGTGTGTCCATAGATCATTTTATGAATCTAGCAATCAATTTCTTTTCACCCAGGCTGATGGCAATGGAAATCTCTAAAAATCTTTTAAAATATCTTTTTTATTCCATTGAGCTTTGTGTGCCAATAGCCATATGTATATGTTGGGCTTTTTTTTTTTTTTTCAGAATTACCTTAATCTAAAGATATTATTGGGGTTACTTTGAGCTTATCCAACTTCTAACTTCTGATTTCTGTGGGACTAAACGCTTAATCTTTTCTGCTGAGCTACCTCATCCAATTCAAAGTTTCACTGGGACCATGTTAAAACAATCAGAGTTTTTGACAAAATGTCTTTTTCCTGAGTCTAAATTTTATTTAGGATTAGCCTTAATCAACTTTGATCTCCCAAAATATTCCTCTATTTTACATTTTTCTATATACTATAGTAGATGAAAAAAGTCCCATTAGCAAACTTTTCTAGTCTCAGGTTATCTGGGCTTATTATTATTTTTTTCATGCCCATTTGTAAATAGGGTGATTCTTTTCTAGGTTTATCAATTGTGAAAATACTAATCCATGCTGGTAACATTCTGTTTCAAATCTCTTTGCCCAAAGTCAGAATTTCAGCACATGCATTTTCTGCCTTCAAATTAAAGAGTCATACCACATCGCATTATAATGGTTGCAATTTTTTTCCTAGGGTCCTAACACAACCATCTACACCCAAGCAGCAGTTTTTATTTTTATTTTTATTTTATTTATTTATTTTAATAGCAAAACTCCAGTGTAAGTATAAATTCTATGATTTTTGTTGTGGTAACAAACAACTCCAAAATCTCAATGGCTTATTAGAATAAACATTTATTTCTTGCTCTGCTTATATGAGCACTACAAGCAGCTCTATGTGTGTTCTCATTTAAAAACCTGTGCTGAATACTAAGTGAAATAAGCCAGACAGAAAAAGTTGAAAATCACATGATATCACTTATATGTGGGATAGAAACCTAAACGCAACAAATGAACAGGACAAACAAATAGAGACTCATGCACATGGACTACATACAGACTAGTGGTTACCCTAAGGTGGGGGGGTAGGGGAGGAGGAGGGAGGAAGTAGACAGGGTAAAGGGGGGGTCAAATATAGGGTTTAGGGGGAGGGTGAAGTGGGTAAAGGGGATCAGATATATGGTAGCTGAAGGAAACTGGACTTTGGGTGGTAAACACACAATAGAATATGCAGATGTCAAATGATAATGTATACCTGAAAATTATATAATTGTATTAACCAATGTTACCCCATTAAACTTAATTTTTAAAAAGTTTTTTAAAAAAACTTGTGCTGAAGCAAAAGTCTATTTGTGTCAAGCTGTTCTCATGGAAGAAGGCAGAGGCTAAAGAAACTAAATTGACATTCTTGTTAAAGCTTCCGTTTGAAAAGGTGTGGCATATATTATTTGCTTGCATTTCATTGGTCAAAGGAATTTACATGGCCAAGCCTGATTCTGAGTAGGGAAAGTTTAAACAAGGTCAAGAAAAGATGTGAATATTTGGGGAGAGTAGTACAATCTTTCTCCATTATGCTAAACTTCCTGCATCATGAGAAATGTTTTTGTAGTATTCCAGACAGAAATGTTGTAGAGAGATTAATATATTGAGCGGGAAGTGGCATAGTCAGACCTGTAAAATCCAGTTTGAAATATTTAAGATTGATATTGGTGTGCTAAGTATGTTAGATAGATTAAGTATGATACAGACCAAGGTACTATTTTTTAACCATCTGTTTAAAGTTAAGAGTGGAAAAAAAATCTTTCTCAGTAAGCAATTGTGTTGGCTTCCAGAGCCTTGGTAGAATAAAGTGAGTCTCATAAGGGGGAAGGACTAAAGAATTTCTCTCTCTCTGTCTTTTTTTTTTTTTTCTTTTAATCAGGACTTGAGATGTGAGGAAGAAGAGGAAGAGAGAGAGGGAGAGAGAAAGAGAGAGGAACCTAGTTCCCAGTTATAATCTTTCTGGAACAACAACAACAACAACAACAATAACAACAACAAAGGAAGGGGTTAGACTAAAAAATTCTAATAACTGCAGAATCTGTGAAATGAACCAAATAATGAACCAAAATAATTATTGCTACTGTATTAATGGCCATATATATCTATGAAATACTAGTTATAAAACACAAAACAATTATTTTTCTCAAATTAAAGATGTTTCTTTGAGAAAAAGGCAAACATGTACAGGAAGGAGATAGAATATACTTGCACTTGCTTCTTAGGGATTGGATATTGGAGAAGCTGAAACATCTCTGCAACTCCTATTGTTCCTTTCAACTCCTAGTTTGTACTGCTTTCATTTCATTAGAAAAATTGCATTTTCCCTGTTCGATTTTAGAGTCTGTTAATGCTTAATATTTTATATGAAAACATCTCACTTCTGAAGGTAGATTGAGGACAGATGAATAAAATGTAAACATATATTAAATTAATTGATATTAAAGGCCTTTTCCTAGAAAAATGAGTAAATGTACTGCCTGCTTAATAAGATTTTAATTGAAAAATATTCTGATCACCGATTATCTCGAATTAGATGAACTGACTTTTGTGTTAGTCATTAAGATACTTTATACACTATACTGTTTTATACTTTCTATATTGTCTTCTTCCTCTGTTTAGATAATAATTTTGAGGGTGATCACTTGCTTTAATGAGCAAAAAATTTCAGAAGCAAATGGAGAATCTTTTACAAACTGGTTGAAGATCAGCTATTCCTTTTCTAATTCTTGCTCCTTTCTTCTCTGTTATTCTTGAAATAGGTGAAGGGATTTTATCTGCTTTTTCCTGTGAGTTATAGATTTATAATGCTTTGGGGACAGATTTTAATTTTCTATTTTTATATGTTTCTTTTGGTAAAATGATATAATGAGAAGAGAAACAGTAAAAAAAATTAGTCAATTTTTGAGACAAGCTGTAGACTATAACATCATGATTCTACTTGGTTCCTGGTTCAAAGTTGATTACTTTTCCAGCTCTTGGCAGTGCAGATAAAGTCTGCACTGTAATCAGGTTGCAATTTGCTTCAGTCATGAAAAAAACTGACCTAAACACTGTAAGGGCTGATTTCAGCATCTCTAGTAATAATTGAATAATCTTTTAATTTTCTTTAAAAAAATATGAATAAAACTTAAACCTAGCTAGAATAAATTGGAAACATTATTGTTAAAAGATGTTATTTCCAGTGTGTGTATGATTTCCAGTTAAAGGTATTTATGTCTTAGGAAATTAAAGGAAATGCCAAACCATGCTGTAATTTTCACTTCACAGCCAGTATGGATGGAAGATTTATTAAATGAAGGTCAAAAAATTTTAAAACCAATGCAGACATGAGTTTAGAACTCAAATTAGATCACAGAAAATATAATTATTCCTTAATGAGCCAGATTCTGTCAAACCATGGTTGCTCCCTAGTAGAAAATAGGAAGTTTATTTACCAACTGCAGTAATTCTCTCAGGTTTCTGAGAGGGCTTATTTAAAAACTCATGACTTGGGTTCACTTCAGAAAACAACAACATTAAGAATCTGGAGCACCTGTTATTCAGTGTGAGAATGCCCTTTTCGGTTTCATTTCTTATAATGCCAGTGGGAACTCTAAATGTAATTTTATCTTCATGACTGACCAACTCCATAATTTATGTGGAACCAAGCTGGAGTTCTATATTTAACTTGCACTGACTTTATAGGAAAATGCTTTGGAAACACTGTCTTTAGAATGTCACAATAATAGCCTTCTGACATCACATGCACAACTTATAATTATCCCACACTTATTGTATCCCCACATATGTAATGTTGCACAGAGATTCGTGAGGAGAGGGGAGAACATTTGGTGTTATTTAGGCTTCTGTGAAAGCATTGTTGTTTGTTTGTTTTTTTTCCAACATTGGTTTAATAACTGAAAGGAAGCTCAATTGAAATGCCCCTTAGATGAGGGAAGAAAGAGAGGACAGGTGCATAAAATTGGCTGTAAAGCTTGACCTAATCAGATATAATCTAGTTAAGACAATGCACTTAGTTCTTTAAACTGGGTATCCTTTGTCAGAGATGAGACACACTTCACTAAACTGGATCTAACTTGGGATTCTGTTGATTAACCTAAAGTTTTCTGACTACTAATATAATTTTGTTAAAATAGCTCTAATTTATTGAGCTAATTATTCAATTAATTCTTATACCTACTTTATGAGATGTTTGAAGAATAAGAAGGTCAAAGAAGTCAGGTGTTTGAGATCCCACAAGTGGTAAGTGAATGAGTCAGGATTCAACCCAAGGTAGTGAGGCTAAGATTCAGCCTTTTCTTTCTATGTATCATACCTCTATTGCTTTAGGTCATTCAAATCAGAATCTTGTTTTGTGACTCACGATATTTAACATCACCACATGACTGTTAGTTCTCTGAATTTGCCTATGCTGCTCTGTTTAGTTTTCAGCCTCAGTCAGGCTAATCTATCCATCTCCCTCCCTCCCTCCTTCCTTCCCTCTCTTCCTACCTCTCCTGTCCAAGAAAAAGTTCAGCTCTCCACCAGAAAAGCCTCATTATGTTGAGTGAGCTGTGGAGTCAGATTAATCACATTGAATCATTTCCTGCTTACTTGCTATAGGGCCTTGGGCATATGAGTAAACTATTCCATGATTCAGTTTTTTATCTGTAATTTGTCAGTAATAACTATTTTATGCTAAGAATGTGATGATAGTGCGGGGGCTAAAAATAAAAAACTGTCCTCTCACCTAAGTTCTTCTAGCTAGGCTAGTAATCAAATTAACATAGATTAACAGGAGAAAATGTACAAAGTTTATTACAAATGTGCATGCCAGAGTGTCATAAAATATGAGATCCCCTAATGCACTGGGCAGTTGAGGTTAATATGTGATTATGGACAAAAGCAAAAGGGGGCAAGGGTCTGAGTTTTTGTAGGAAATTGTCATTTTACAGGTAGCTGAGGAAGAAGGAACACATGAGGCAAGCAAATTCTTGCTAGGTAACCCAGAAACAATGGGTTAGAGTCAGGGAGGTACTAGCACCGGGCCCCTGCCTGGATGGAGCCTTCCTATCTCATGCAAAGGTGATTCTCTTCTCGGAACATGCCTTTCCATCAGAATCTCTTGGGTAGAAAAGTCTACACTACTGTAGACTTTGTAAACATTGTATACTTAGGCTACACTACATTTATAAAAAATATTTTTCTTTCTTTACTAATAAATTAACCTTAGTTTTCTATAATTTTTTAACCCTACTGTATAAACTTATTTTTTTGACTTTTGACTCTTTTATAATAACACTTAAAACACAAACACATTGTCTAGTACAAAAATATTTTTATATCCTTATTCTATAATCTTTTTTTCTATTTTTTTTCTTTATTTTTTAAACTTATTCTTAAAAAAACTAAGGCTAGGTTTACAGTGGGTCAGGATTATCAATTCATCATCTTCCACTTCCACATCTTGTCCCATTGGAAGTTCTTTAGGGGCAATAACAAATGTGGAGCTGTCATCATCTGTGATAACAGTGCCTTCTTCTGGAATGCCTCCTGAAGGACATGCCTGAGACTTCTTGAAGAATCTAATTATTTTCAGAAATGTGTCCGTGGTGATTTGCTTGGTTTCTTTTTTTTTCTTTCATCGCAGATTTGCTGTAAGCATGTAATGCCCCCTGGACATTCTTGTCTGTTAATGAAAACCCTTTGGTGCTGTCAATGTTTTCAAATTTTTTAAGGAGCCTGTCGAGTTCTGCAAAAGCTTTGCTGAACCTTTCACTATGAATTTTCTTAGGGGTTCTTCTTTTTCTTCTGTAGTTTCCTTTTCTCTTGCCTTTCTTTCAGCTATACATTCCTGTTCCAGTTCCAACAATTCCTCATTAGCCAATTTCTCGAGGAGCTCCTGATATAATTCTCATCTACATCCAGGTTAAAGTTGTTTGCCATCTCAACCTTGTTGAGTTTTGAAACGTTTGCATTAAGATGTTATGATGGCTATGACATCATTAGGCAATAGAAATTTTTCAACTCCATTATAATCTTATGGGACCATTGTTGTATATGCAGTCTGTCATTGACCAAAACTTTGTGGCACATGCCTGTCATTTATTATGCACTTTCTGGCTTCTTTTTGTTATCTTATACTATTACTTAAATATTTATTGCTGTCTAAATTTTAATATATTTATCATATAATTGGACATATAATTTTTAGTTTAAATATGTTTCTTGGTACATTTTAATATTCTTAAATAAATTATATATCACTATAGTCCCCAAAGCCCAGCGTAACACATTGCTCATTTCAAGTACTAAGCATCCATTTTGTTAACCTTGAACTACAGTTACAACCAAAAGTTTTTAATAAAACTAATATCTTCTGGAGTGTTAAAGTAAAAGTTGAAAAGAATCCATCGATTTATTTATTCATTCATTCTTCCAGAAAATGCTATTGAGTTCTCTCTAGGTGCTAGAATCTAGAGTATAAACAATGAATAATTGAGAAATTATTTCTCATTAAATTTAGAATTAGCCTTCTTTAATGGAGTTATGAATTACCTGAGGATTATGTTAAAATGCAGATTCTTTTTTTTTAATTGATTTATGCTTACAATACCTGGTCTTCCTAGGTGGTCTCCCATCCAGGCCCAACTCTGCTTAGTTTCCGAGATCAGACATCGGGCTTGTTTAGGGTGGTATGGCAGTAGACCATGGACCGTGGCTCCACTGGGGTGTGAACCCAGGACCTTCTGCGTGTAAAGCAGACATGCTAAATTCTACACTATGGAACTATGTCCTAAAGTGCAGATTCTGATTCACTACTTTTGGGGTCAAGCCTGAGCGTCTGCATTACTAACAAGCTCTTAGGTAGTACTGATGCTGGCTATGCCAAAACTGTTAGAGGAAAACATTTCTTCCTCTCTCCTCTGGTTCTTTTGGCTGGTTGAATAATTAAAATGACATAAGACAAGAGAAAATAAATTTTATGTGCATGAGAACCCCACATACATGAAAGAGTCAGAGACTATATATATACAGGAGAGGTTCAGTGACAAAAAGATAAAATGGAGTACTATATGACATCCTAAGCTAAGGAAGAGGATAAGGTACCTGGGACTTCAAAAGAGAGGAGGACAATTCTTGTGTCCATGGTAAAAATTTATTCTGAGCCTCTTAATTTACCTCTGGGTTTTTCCATGAAAAGTCTTATTGGATTGAGCTACTATAAGAATAAACATACTAATGGAAATCCTACTCCTCAATGGCCAGATGACAGACCTTTTGAATTGGAAAAACTTCTATATTTGAAAATATTTTCAGAGAACTCTCATTCCAGCAGCTGACCTATTGGTATTTCTGGAGGATTAAAATAAAAGAAAAACACACGAAAAAGGTATAATGGCTACCCTTAAGGGATCTCTTAATAAAACAAAAAAACAGAAGTCAGACTTAGAACAAAAATTAAAAACCAAATCTGATGTGAACTCCCATTCTTTCTCCTATTCCCCTTTTTTATTTGTACAACATTTAACAGAGAACCCTCTGGCCTGATCTCCAGGCTCAGGGAATACAGGTTACTTGTATAAATATTGCATGTCAGGAAGTGAAGTTAGCAGAAGCTTCTGGAAAGGACAGCAGCACTCATTTTATAGTTTCTTTTAACTCCTCCTATTTTTCCAGGACTGAATAATCAGTCCCCGCCAATGCAATGTTCCTTGCAAATATATTCTGGGCCCCCACCTTAGAGAATCCATATCCCTTGGACAGTGGCAGACCTTTTCAATTATGAAACTCTCTTACGTCCACTGTCAGAAGATCCTACCAAATTCAGAGAGGAGTTATAAAGTTAGTGGAGATTCAGAACCCTACTCACAGAGACCTTGACTAGCTACTAAAGGGCATTCTTCAGCCCATGATTATGCTGTAGTTATCAAATAGGCCAGAAGACCCCTTAGGAGAAAACTACTTCAGGGGAAATAGATGGCCAGACCCCTTCCAGGCTCTCCTGAAATGACCAGAAAATGGTTCTGCTGGAGGCGGATATTCAAGGTCTAATAGGAGCATTTTAGAGGCTTTTCCTCCTACAGTTAGTTGGTCAAAGATTGAATTATGTACCCAGAAAGAAGGAGAGAACCAAAAGCCTTTGCCGAACATTTTTAAAAAACTTTTCAAAGGCACACAGCATTAACTTTGGAAGCCCAAGAGCTTAGGAACATTTTAATATTTGCTCTAGTGAGAAATTTTCTCCCCGCTATTAAAAACAAATTCAAAATACTGTGGTTGGTTGTTCAGGGCAACCACTAAGTGCAATAATGGGGGCTGCTATGTAATTCTTTGAAAATAGTTTGCAGAAAATCAGAAGAAAAAAAAGTTAAAAGCAACAATTCTTGCTTTGCAACTTGAATCTTTAGAAAAGGAAAAGATGGCTCTGAGAGTAACTCAGAGCTCACTCAGCAATCTTCCTATTTGCCCCCAGGCAATTGCAGATCCTGCAAGGAACCAGGACATTGGTAGAGACATTATTCTGCATTTGAGAGAAAGGAAGGTTTAGGAAGAAACTTGCTAGGTTTCAGCGCCCTCAGAAGGTTTCTTTTTCATCTCCTGAGAGACAGTTTCCCCTAAAATGATGGGGTCAATTAATCCTTAGTTGCACCCCAGAGCCTAGCATTAAACTTAAAAGTAGAGGATCTGGAACTGGATTTCTTAATTGACAGTAGTATAACTTTCTCTACTATCTTTTCAGAGGATTTACCTCTACCTGTCACTTCTATTCAAGGTGTCAGAGTCTCTGGACAACCTATTCGTTGTCCATATCTCAGCCCACCTTCTGTGCTCTTGACACCCATCATGGCTTCCTAGTTTCAAACTGCTCACCAGCAAATCTTTGGGGCACAGATCTGTTATGTGAACTTAATACCAATATAAAATGTAACAAGAAGGGCGTTATTTCAGACCAAGCCCTAAATTTCCTACTTTTCTTTCTAGAAACTCATCCTGATTTAACTTCCTCTGAAGGGGATGAGTCTTTAAACGATGTTACAATTTGTCTCTGGGCTAAACGAGCAAATGAAGTCAGATTGCTACAGAGCGCTGAGCTTGTATACATTACATGGGGGAAAAAAAAATAACTCAATACCCTCTCTCCAGAGATGAAGAGCAAGGAATTGAATCTATAATCGACCTTCTTTTGCAGTAGAGTGGACTTGTGTTGACTTCCTCACCCTCTAACACTCCAATCTTGCCAGGAAGGAAAGAAGGTATATTTGACTCAAAGGGGAATCAGATCTATGATGTGTGTGGCACATAAGAGCCATAAACTCTTATAATTACTCCCTATTAGTTGTTTCCTAACCTGGCTACTATTCTTTCCTCAATTCCTGCTTGATGCAGCCTGGTTTACAGCAACTGACCTCTGCTCAGCTTTCTTTTTAATTTTATTGCACTCTGACTCTCAATTTCTTTTTGTATTTACATTTAAAGGAAGATAACATGGACTCGCATACCCCAGGGATATCGTGATTCTCCTTCAATATTTTCCCAAATCCTTAAAGCAGACTTTGGCTCTATGCTTGCTTAGTATGTAAATGATCTTTTACTTTGTAATCAAGCTAAGCAGGGAGCTCTCTTATAGACTAATTCTAAAGGCACTAACTAAATAAGGCCATAAAGGTTCCACATCTAAACTCATGGGTATGAATGACTGTTACCTACTAGCACATGAGATATCTGTCTCAGGGCATTCAAAAGCTAACCCTAAAATACCTTTATTAATTTTTGACTATCTCTCTCTCCTCTCTCCCAAATGAAAAAAAGAGTTACGTAAATTTCTAGGGAGTAGCTGGATATTGCCTCCAAAAGATTTCTGATTTTGCAGTCCTTGCTAAACTTCTGTGGTATACCAAGATTGATAGGTTCTGGACATGCTGAGGGCTCAACAAGGAGGAGCTTATGCAATCATTGGTGAAAATATTGCTTCTATGTAAATCAAATGAGACAAGTTGTATATGTAACTTAAATCTATTATAAGAAAGAATTGTTTTCATCAGATAAATGAAGCAAAGATATTTTATTGGACTGACATATTTCCATGATTGGGTAACTGGTTTACTGTAATATGGGAAAATGTACTTTGGTTTGTTCTTTTCTGTTTATTCATCCTCATTCTAATCTATGTTCTCTCTCTTTTCAGATTCCTTGCCACTCAGCTACTATCTCATTTTCTCTCTTCACAGCCACCATCTAAGATTTTAATAAGTAAAACTTCCAGGAAAGTTTCAAAGGAGGGAAATAGGGGTTCAGAATGAGTCACCCCAACATATGCCACTGCAGTAAGCAAATTATTTTGAGTCGAAGATAACAGAGACATTGCAGGTTCAGAAGAAGCTTCCTTCCCATAAATACCTAGAAGAATCTAAATTGGAGGTCTTTCCCAGAATGAAAGTTATGACTAGAAATAGATTTGCATGACCTATATACATGGGTAAATATCTAATTACTGAACATCTGCTCTTCTTAACATCCTGTGAGTCGTCCTCCCCGATTTTGACATCCAAGGCCCCTTATCCCATTCCTTCACTCAGGATGTCATAGTTACCTCCTTTTCCCTTTCTGTCTTTGAACTTCTCATGTATGTGCTCTGACTCTCTCATGGATGTGGGCTTCCCACACTTACACAATTAAATTTGGTTTTCTCTTATTAATCTGTCTTATGCAATTTAATTATTCAACCAGCCAAAGGACTAGAGGAAGGAAGGGGAAATTTTCTCCTCTATTACATACTTATAGGACAAATCTCTCTGTTGTAAACTAAGTAGTATAAAGTATGCTCACCCAAGGATTTGACTGAGGAAAGCTTAGTTAGAGAATACCACAATGTTGCCTGTCAACTAAGAGTCTTCTCCATTAGTAAGTTTTAGCTCTAGTTTCAGAATTTATTGCATTCTGACTGTGTAATTAAAAATGTTCCACTATCACACCAGCTTTTGATGTTCTAGGTCCTAGAGACTAATTGATGTAGATAATGATGCTTTACTGTTCTAGATCAGGTTTTGATTTTTCTCATCATTCAAGAAGTGCAAAAATATGAGTCATCAATAGAATTACATAAAATAATTTTTTAAATTATGTCAATTATGTCACTTTAAATTTTATACAATGTTACTTATTTCTAATTTAGATTGGCCATAGCAGCCCAATACTTTTATTAAGTTATTTACCTCAAGCACACATAGAATTATAGTTAATATATACAATGTTTACATCTAACCTCTTATTAAGAAAAGACAACTCTGCTCTCATATTTATGCTCTGGAATTTCACATGGAGTCACAATTCGACACTTCTCTCTTAGGTCATTCCCAATTTTTCTCATGTCCTATCTATGTTACTAGCTTTAGAATATTTTAAAATTCTACTGTTTATTTCATTTTTCATATGAGAACTTCCCAGTGAAACTCTCTAAGTGATTACTTATTATCTTGGTTGAGTTTTTATTACCCTTGCCCTACCATGCCCTTGAGAAGTGACAGTTCTAAAGCAGATTTCTCTTTTTTGTGTATGTGCCAGTTTTATAATATCTTTCATATCAAGATTAAATAAAAAATTATACTGCTGTCATAGTCTTGAGTTGCTTTTGGCAGCCAGCTCCTGGTGACTCATACACAGTAAGTAGCATCATGACCACAAAATATGCATGGTTCCATCATTAAAATGCAGATAAAAAATTTTCAATGCCTTGTGAGGACACAAACCACATAATAGTGTTGCCGTTCTGAGTGGCATTCTGAACTAGAGTTCAGAATGGGTCTCCTCATGGAAGCTTGTGATTCATTAATTCAGGAGACAAAGAAAAGAGTATTACAGATTTCTCTTCTTTTATAGATCCATGAGTAAGTAAACTCGAAGAGCTGTTGCCTCTTCATTCTTTTATTTCAGAGTTTTCTTTGAAGCAGAGCATAATTCACCACCCCAAAATATGCCCTTTGGGGCTATTAATTATTTTTAGCTGGTTATTTTTTAAAAAACAGAATATTCATGAAGAAACTTTGAATTTCCCCCTTACTACCTAAAAGAGATTAGATATAGAGTCTGCTCCTTGAGGGGAGCCAACATCATAGATAACTGCAGTTTAATATGAACTAATAGGGTAGACAGAGAACGACCTAACAAGGCCTGTTTGATCAAAGCCCAGCAAACATTTGTTTACCAAACATTTAATTTTTTTTATCTCCATTCGTATTGCCTTTCGACCCTTTGAGGTCCCAAACAACTAACCCTTTTCCCTTTAGTTCAAGATGGAATATAAGCCTTAAACGCCTGATTTGTCTTCAGGGCCTCATATTCTTATGAAACCCTGATTTGTACATGCATATTAAATTTGGTTATTTTCCTCTATTAATCTATCTTATGTAATTGTAATTAATCAAGAGGGAAATGAGGAAATTTTCCCCTCCCCCACACCTTCAAATTTCAATTGCTATTTATGTTATTTTCCATTTATTAATTTTTCTTCTGGCCCTTAAAAATAACCAGTATTTTAAAATTAACATAAACCTTTAAGCATAAGAGCACATTGCCCTTTTATTCTTCCTTATACTTCTCTAATATTTCTTAGGAAAGTTGTTATAGTAGTCTTGGATTTAGTCTTAGAAAAGCATCACCTAGCATAATGTCCTAATAAAGGAGGGCCTAGTTAAGACCCCTGTAGTAGAAGCCTCACAGTGTCCGTGGCTTTATTGTTCCTTGGCCTATAGCTGAACAATAGGTTGTCCCCAGCGGCTTGACCCAGAGCTTGGAAAGTCCCCTGACATAGAAAGTTGCCTTGAAACTTATGATTAATGCCCTTATGCTTATTAATCACAATTCTTCTGCTCTAGCATTCTTTCCAAACTACTCCCATCTTTCTTCCTGAGTTGCTTATGCCACCAGAGGATCACGTTGCCAGAGGAACGGCTCTGTGAAGCACCTCAGACCCCCCTGGAATCATCAAGTAGCCCCTGGAATCATGCCCAGATTTTCCCTTAATACACTATTTAATTCCCTTAAATACGCTAACCTGGACTGAGAAGACAAGGCAGTTTTTGAAGGTGTTAACCTGTTGCCTTCTCAGATGATCGGTGCTCTGACAATAAACTCTTTTTCTAAATATCCCAATTTCTGTGTTGGTCTGATACCGGAGAGTGGGGATCCTCTCCTGGAGTATTGTCCAGGTTCTTGATGTTTTGAACAAAGAATTGAGCAAGACATTGAAATACAGCAGAAATGAAAAGCTTTATTAGAAGAGAAAGTTCACTTCCAGACGAGGAAGTGGGCCTGAGCAAGAGAAGCATGCCTCAAAGGCCTGGTAACAAAGCCTTTGGGGTTTTTATCCCTATTTGCTGTGGGAGGTTACTCTTCTTAGAGAAGCGGGCTTCCTTGATTGATAACTCAGATTGACAGGACTCAGTGATTCATCATTTGTTTTCTGTGCATGTTCGTTTCCAGAATTTAGTCTGTTATAATGATATTAATGAACTTCTGGGCATATGCATCATATTATAATGATAGTAAATGAGGCTTAGGTATATTGAAGATGATTGGGGTTTTTGTTGCACAGATGTGAGTGACTGGCTGAAACTAGTACCCAATTTCCTGCTCACTTGTTTCTTTCTGAGTTAACTTTTGTCCCCCAAATGCCTTCTGGCTTGCTTAATTGTAGGTAGACTAGGGCAGACCCCTTCTAGAATAGAATGACCTCAGTGTCTTTGCAGGCAGACCCGAAATCCCCTAACTTTCCTGCCTAACTTTTTTAAGAGCCACGAACCCTCTTATTATTAGTATGGATGTTGAGGGATGGGAGGTCTCTTCTATATCTTCTGTAGCTTCCTGCTGAGAAGGGTCGTAGTCCCTGCCTATTGGGGTTTCATGGAGCTATTTTCCTTTTCTGCCTCAGTCAGGTTGGGGTCTTGGATTTCCTGCTGAAGTGCCTACTCAGTCCCTAGACAAGGAAAAGAAGATACAAACTTGTTATTTAAATCATATATCTATTAATTTCTATTATTGATTTGCCTATTAAGCAAGTAAAGGGAAAGAGGCTTGGTTAATATATTTCTTAAAGAGTAAAGAAGACCTTTGGCCTAAAGTCCCCTCCCTTCTCAGACTCTAAGGGCCCTGTTTGGCCTAGCACCATTTCTGCTAACAATGGGCCGATGACCCTTATCAATAGCCAGAGGATCTGAGTCACCAGTTTTGGGGCAATTATCTGGATTTGAGGGAGAGGGCCTTTTTCCCAAAGAAAAGGAGGAAAGAAAACTTAACTAGGTTGACTAAAAAGATTAAGAACTCTGCAAGAGATATCTCATTTCATTTTCTGCTAAAAGATTAAGAATTTTACAAGTGATGTACTGTATCAGGTCTATTGGCTGAGCAGCACAGGCAGTATGAGTCCCAGACTTGGTTGCCTTCCAATTTCACTAATAGGCTTTTAAAACTCTTTAAGTGAAGGATGCAAGTGAATTTAAAGAAGCATGCTCTTTTCCGCACAGGCACCTTATCGAGTTCTGTAATGTTTCTATATGAGGGCATTTGTAGAAGGAAGTAAAGGAATGATGACATGAGATTGTCCAAACCTGTAAATAATGTTTATAAAAGATTATTTGAGGCAAACTGACAACATATGTTGGAAGGCAAGATCTCAAATGCTCCTGAGAATAAGAGTTTTGCAGTTCTTTTAGGCACTTAAAATTAAGGAAGGAATGTAAAGAAGATTACATGAAGGTAGGGGAAAAGCAAGGCAGAGATTGGATTACAGGATAGTTAACAAAATTATGGCACTCTTGACTGTGGTTAGGGCTTATTTCAAAGGCATGGTAAACTGGATGCACAGAAACAATGGACAGAGCTTGCTTAAGGCAAAGATAAAACTTTTCCTAAAAAGTTATATGCCTAGAGCATGACTATTCACCTTGACCTGCCCATTTAGGAATTTATGATTAGATCACCTTGTAAGGTTAATTTTGTTAGAAACCACTCACCTGCCCACACTATCCCTGCTCTCCCGCTGCCCGCCCCGCACAGTAAGGATCTTGGAGCCAGATCTTGCTTGTTATACATTATTTAGAAAAAACTTTATTCCCCACCACTCAGTTTGATAGCAGATGTTTTTCCTAAATGCCTTTCTTTATACAACTTCCACAGAGGTGGAATAAGATACTTGGAGGATGGTTAACTCCACTGGTCCAGATTTTTCAATCAGTAGAAGTAATCTATTCAAATTAATAAACATTAAATTCAATATATTTTTGTTCTCCCCCAGAACTAGTACAATGCAGTGATCTTTAGTAAGTATTCTTCTCTGCAGAGACAAAATTTCCCTTGGTATGGCCATTCCGACATCTAGACTGGGGAGGGGAGAGCATGGAATTAGCTAGAAGACCTCTAATAGAAAGAAAAGTGATATTTTATTTTAATCTCTCTCTCTCTATCTGTCTTTCTGTTTCTGTTTCTGTCTCTCTTTCTCTCTCTATATATTGATGCTCAACTATTGGCAGATGTTAGGAGGTCACTTACTAGTGTTACCTTTGGGGATGATCCAAATCCATAGGTGCCCTGGTGGCAATGGGGGGGCTCAGTTCTTTCCACCAATGCAGTAAAGTATTACAGATCAGAGAAATTTAGGAAAAGTAAGATTTATTAAAGTACACTTCAAGAGAGAAACGGGCTACAACAGAGATGGCCGCAGCCCTGTAGAATTCAGAAAATAAACCTCATATTGGCCCTTGATGAGTGGTTACAGGGGCGGTGCTAGATGATTAACATGTGAGGTCATTTGATTGACATTAGGCTATTATAGAACCTTTTGTCTACCGCACACGTGGTTACCTTGAATTTAGTCTGTTATAATTAGATTCATAAACTTCCTGGCATTTGTAAAATATAATAATGGTATAATGAGTCTAAGGTTAAGGAAGGTCGGTATATGTACTAACTGTAAAAGCGCTTGTGGCCAGACTAAACCAGTGGTTAGGTTTGTGCTTTTTACTTCTTTATATTTCAGGATGTAATGGTAATCTTTAACCATAAAATGTGTACTTCGAGGAGGTCCTAAGGGAGGTCTCTGGGTTGGGCCTTCATTCTCCTGTCTCTTATGTCTTCCTATCTGCTTTGCACTAGCACCCCTCAAACACAAACACATATCACTCCTTGATGATTTCTTATGCCTGTATGCCAACATTCTTAAGGCTATATATTAGTCTTAGTACAGATTTATTTTCCTTAGATGTCCAGGAAATTATCAGATAAAAATTTTATACTTTCTATTTTTGTTCACTTTTCTAGTAGAATTTGGTTCTCTCTTTTTAAAGTTCTAAATCAAGAAACATTTTTCTATAAATTATTCCACAGATCTCACTTCATACCACACACAGATCTACATATACTATATACATATATATGTACACATTTAAATATATATAAACACAATGTATTTGATATATATAATTGTAATATGTGATGTGTTCCCTATTGAGCATAGTGAGTTTTGAAATGTCTATGAAATTTGCAGGTATAGAGACTGAGTAAGATTTCAACAGTTGGTTTAGATTTTATGAGATTGTCATGTATAGAGAGACATGATGGATTTGGATGTCAGCAAGTATATAGTAGGTGATTCAATCTATAGGATCTACTGCTATAAATTTTGAATTAAAATTTGTATGTTTTCTGTCTACTACATGTATGGCAATTCTGTTCAAATGAGTCACGTTAGCCAAAGACTGATTATCACTTTCACATGCTTACTGTCCTCACAACTTTGTCAAGAGAACTTTGTCTATCCCACAAAACCATTGTTTTAGTGAAAATAAGCCAAATCTACTATCAAAATTTTTATGTCTAGTCATTTTTGATAGTAATGTGTATAAATATTTGCACATGTGTTCAGAAGTAAGCTATTGCTTTTTTTCCTGTTCTTTCCTTTTCCATTTTTGAGATTAGTGTTATAATAATGATTATTGAACTAAATGTAAAGCTCTCTAACTTTATCCAGTCCATTTGGGAATCAAAATTACAATATAGTTGTCAGGTAAACTGGAAAGCTTTCTAGCATTATACAATGCTCTGACAAATTTAGAAAACAATATTTGTGTTAATTAGAGATTTGGTAAAATTCATTGTTAAAACTATGTGTACCTGTTTTCTTGATTATTTTTTACATTTCTTTTATCTTTATTGAGTTCTTCAGGCTTTCTATTACTGTTTGATTTAGTTTGAGAAATGTTTACTCCAATAGAAAAATTATCTTCTGAATCAAGATTTGCATCAATATTTTATTCCATAGCACTTACCTATCTATAATTAGCACCCCTTTCACTTCCTAGTGCTGCTCAAATGTTTTCTCTTTTTGCTGATCAGACTTAGCAAAGAATATGTATATTGTTCATCTTTTTAAAGATCCAGATTTTAAAATTTATGTTTTAAATTGCTACTTTATTAACTTTTGCTTAAATATTTTAAACTTATTTAAAAATATATTTTGCTTTTCTTTTTTTTGTGGATATCAAAGACTTTATTATTTTTTTCTCCCTAGTTTTTCTAATAAATGTACTCACTAGAAAATCCTTATCTTTCCACATATGAACTATAGACAGAATATTCTTCTTGTTGCTGCTTTGGCAGCACTCTATTAGAGTTATATTTGTGGGGTTCTCATTAATTTCTAGATAATTGTTCTAATTGTTTTTCTAGGGCTGCTATAACAAAGTACCATAAACCAAGTGGCTTAAACAACAGAAATTTATTATTTTATTGTTCTGGAGGTTAGAAATTTAAAACCAAGGTGTCGTCAGGGTTGATTCCTTCCAATTGATTCTGAGCAACAGGTAGGTTTCAAGCCTCTCCTTGGCTTGTAGATGGTCATCATCATCTCTTGGGCAGACGCTGTCGTTGCTTAGGTCCTGGCGCATGCTTGGCAAGTCCAAGATGGTGGTGCTCCTCACCATACCACCTGGGGAAAGTTATATAGTGGTCAGCTCAGGGTTGTGAGCACAGGTGGATGTGGAATTTGACTGCCTTTGGGAAGTTGCTTATCACCACCTTTGAAAGCTGAGCCCCATCCCTATTCTGTCTTGGAGGTAGGGCTATAAGATATGAATTGGGAGGGAAGTGGTGGCACAATTTAACACATAACAGTTTTAACCCTAAATTGTTTAGAAAAAATATTCTTTAATTTCCAATGGGAAATTTTTTCTTGTCTTTTGTTTTTTGTCATTGCTTTTACAATCCACAAATCATGTTTTTATGAACAGCAGATGTAGTATGAATATTAATACTTATTTGAAATTGATTGAATTTATTTGCAATTTCTTTTTGAAAATCCGTTTTTGATTTACATACTTTAAATTTGTATTGTTTGATCTAGAACACTTTATGATTATTCAGTTGTTTTGATGAATTATTGGAAAGTGAATATTTTCATTTTTCTAAAGTTAGGGTTCTCTGAGCAAAGAAAACCAGGGTCTAGTTTAAAGAAGGAGCCTATGAAGTTAAAGATTGAGTAGATAATTAGAAGCTCCCCAGAGAGATTTAGAGATATCTCTACTTACTGTGTTTGCATTTCAAAGGGGTATCAAACCCTGGGGCAACTATTTACATTGCAAAGGATTGTGAACCACTAGAGTATAAGTGTTTCTCTTTCTTCTAGGAGAGGAGAAGGACAGCATATATATAAATTCCAGGATTCATAATTTCAGGGTTCCTCCTCTGTAACACAAGAATCTTGCTTTTGTGTATGTGCTTAAGTTGCTTTGCTCCAGAAAAGGGAAGAATTAGGGCATGGGGCATCAATATTGTTATGCTGCAAGTTAATAATAAAAATCTGCCTTGACGTAGGAACTTCTTGTTTACATTCAGGATAATATATATAAATGTCAATCAAAAAAGTATCAATTGTATGTTCTATAAATACTACTTTGTAGGAAGATTTCTTAGAATAAATTAAAGATCGACCAGGTTTTTAATATTTAAAAATTAAAATCTCATTTTCTTGGAGAAAAAACCCAAGTGTTCTTTTTTTCTTCTTCTTTTTTTTTTTTTTAAACTTAGGTGTTCTGAATATTTATTTTCACAGTTTTGTATACTTTCTTGTGTTATTCTATTAAGCAGTTACCTGCTGATATGATTTATTAATTTTTTTTTCCCTTTCATACTGCCCTCTGCTACTAACTCTACATATATGTTTTCATGACTCTGTCAAGAGGCAAGTATAGTTTTCATTTTTGAATATTAAATGTCAGTGCTTTAGATTCTAGTTTCACAGGGAAATCTATATCTGTTTTTAATGTATGTTTAAAAGGTTTCAGTATTTTAGATGAAGAGCAAATCTTTAATAAATGCTTTTCTACAGCAGGCCAGGATAACACAACTATTTCAGTGTTCAAATCACTAACATAGTTTTGGCATCACTTTTAAGAGAAAGAGGAGCAAGAATAAAATAAGTCATAAGACTGAAACAACATGGGATAAACTCAGAGAGAATAAAAAAACCCTTTCCCAAATAGATAATTTCTTTAAAAAGTAAAAATCATCTACAGAAATGGTTTGAAGGTATTTGGAATACTGTCCTTTGGTTTAGACTAGAGTTTCATCTAAGGCTTTTGATTCTATATTGTCTAGAATAGCAACTGGAGGCCTCAAGCCTAAATGTTGCTATTATATATCA
This sequence comes from Pteropus medius, assembly GCF_902729225.1. NCBI lineage: Eukaryota > Metazoa > Chordata > Mammalia > Chiroptera > Pteropodidae > Pteropus > Pteropus medius. Next base: position 25,710,885 of record NW_024347791.1, read on the forward strand.
TTATATGCAGTGATGTCAGACATGAAGATGTACTTCAAGTTTTAGATCTTGTAGTTTCCAAGAGCTACTGATAGAAGACTTTCTAAACAAATAGATGCACTTTTGCTGAGAATGGGAGGCTAAAAGATTGACTGTGACTTAGGAGTGAGTAGGTTGTAGTTTTATACTGAAAATCAACTGGACTACTTAGAATAAATGAGAGCTCATGAGGAATTAGTGAAATAGAAAGCCCCATATGCCTAAGAATTTTCTTGCTTGATATATTGAACATTAAAGCATGAAGGCATGCTTTATTACAAAATTAGTTAATATGTGTAACTAGATATTTGGTATTATACTGCCTAACTTAGAAATTTTAGGTTGTTAGTAGACTGAGGTGGACAAGAGTAAGTATAGTGTTTTGAAAAGAGATACAGTCTAATTTTAGGTTTTTGAAATGAGATGCAATCCAATTTCTGCCACTTACTTGCTCTGTGACCTTGAACAAATCATTTAACTTTACTAAACCTCAGTTTATTCATCTTTAAAATCAGAACAATATCTATATTTGCTTCAAAACAATTTTTATGTTTAAATGAAGTAATACATGTAAATTATTTAGCCTTAGTGCTTGGTATCTAGTAACATTCCATTAATTAGCTATTATTATTACTAATCCTAAACCAGAAAAAGTGTTATGCTAAAGATATAAGAGTTCTTTATATTTCTCCATAAATATTTGTTGTGGCCAGGAATTGTTATAGGCATCTGGGAGAAAGTGGTAAGTGAGATAGACAGGATCCCTGTCATCAAGGAGTTTATATATTAGTGGATATAAGAATATTTGGTATAGGGAAATATACAATAAACACATAAACTTATATGGAACAAAGTAGAATAATTTATGTTATGAAGAACATACCATTGGGCAAATTGAAAGGGATTAAAGTAGTAAGGTCTGTCTTAAGAGGTGACATTTGAACTGAGGACTGCAAGGAAAAGCAACAGTGGGTGCAAAGTAAGATGCTAATAAGCTTGTCATCTTCAAGAGTCAGAATGAAGACCAGTTACCTAGGGCAGAGTTCTGAGGAAGATGAGAGAGTCATGAAAGGTATATGGTGACAGGTAGGCAGGAATATTTCATAGAATATGTTGGACACCATAGATAAGGAATTTGGAATTTTTTGATTTTTGTAATGGGAAGTCAGGGGCAGGTTTTAAGCAAGAAAGTGCCATGACCTGGTTTACATTTAAAAAAAGTATCTTTTTGGCTACTTTGTGGGGGATAGATTTAGGAGAACAAAGTTAAAGCCAGTAGAGCAATCAGGAGATCATTGAAATACCTGCCATGGAGGTTGAGGCTGATGTGAACTAGGATTTAGCATGGAGGGTGCTAAAAAACTCTGGGATTTAGAGTACATTTTTCAATTAGAAGTAACAGAATGAATTGAATAACAGGTGAGAACAAAGGAGAGAAACAATAATGACCATAGAGTTCTGTCTATCTGTCTAAGCAAACTAAGAAATAAACTCACATTTTCTTTCTCTACTGAATAGAATAGATTATAGATGGTAAATTAATATAGTAATTGTACAGACAGAAACAAACAATGCCAAAAATTCAGAATAAAACAAGAAGAAACCAACCAGGTTATTATAAAATTAACATTTTAACACAGAAACTCTGCATTCTAAGAAACCATTAAAATGTTTGGTCTGATTTCTTTCTTAATATTTTCAGTGACTTTCTCAAGTGAATACATCTTTTTTGCCATTCTAGACACCATTCCTGTCTCTTCTTGAAAAATTAAGAGGATGAAGGTTAATTTTGGCTTATCTACTCTGCTCAGGAAATGTTTGCCTTAGTTATTTCTGTAAAGTAGGTGAAAAATTGTTTAAAGTGTAGTGAAAATGAGGTTAAATTCTCTGTCATAATTTTATCATTACGTAGCAGTAGAAAATTAACACAATGGGTGGACAGAGGCGATAAAGAGTAAGGCCCACACGCAAAAAAAATAGATATTTATTTCTATAAAATGACTGCATGTAATGTACACTATTGATTGAGTGAAATGATTTGCCTTCACTTTGATTTTGAAAAGGACAAGTTTGAAGTGAAGAAAAACTTTTTTTTTTTTTCAGGGAAAAATTATGTTTTATTTCAAGATAGATTTGGTTTAATTTCTGAGTAATTTTCATTTGGAAAGTTGACCTTTTCTAGCTATGCTATTTCATTAAATAAAGCTAAAAGAACTAGTACAACTAAATAATTCTTAATTTATTAGTAAGAAACCAAAGAAATATTGAAAATTGTTTTATTGATATTTGAAGATTATAGGATTGTTACTTGAACAAATAGTAAAAATTTCTGGAATATTTCAGCTATATTACTTTGTATGACACAGGGCAAGTCACTCCTATGACATATCTTCCTTATCATTCTGGTGTGAATATTAACAGAACCTACCTCAGAAAGTTGTTGTAGGGTAAAATAAGCAGGGAATCAGGAGTTAGAATTATGGTCTCATAGGAACAAAGTTTTATATTGTTTTGTTTTATCTAAAGGCATTTCTGTATAAAACAAGAGATATTAGATGTAAATGTAAAGCTGTAGATACATATCCCTGAAACCTACCTGCATGAGAAAAAGTCATTTTTTTATTTATAGCTACTATTAAAAATAAATGACTTGTCTTTCATATCTTCTTCAGCTGTATCATTAGCCCAGTGTATCTCTGACATCCTTATTGTCTCTATTTCCCATTGTTAGGATAAATTATTAACCTTCACAAGCTGCTGTGTTGCAAGACAACCAACAGAAGTCTGTAAATAAAAATATCGTATTCTCTAGTTTTATTGCAATTCAGGAGAAATAAGTTACCCTGCAAGTTGGGGTGCAAGGGCCGTATCACATGCATCTTAAAAGATGTTTACAGCAGTTCCTGGCCTGTAGTAGGTATTTAATAGATACTCAATGAATATATGTTAGGCCTTGTTTTTAAAATTTAGAATGTTGTTATTAATAGAATTTAACTAAGCTTTTTTTCATATCGTTAGAGTTTCTTCTTCCTCACTCTATCTAAATCTCGGTAGTGTTCACTGGCTCTGCGTACCCTTTTCTTAATTCTGAGTACCTCTTCCATTAACTAACTCTTTTAAAATATGCAAACTATTTGCCAGTTATAAGCTTTCCTTGTAGCCTTGAAATGTTTTTCTTAATCCTGAGCATTCCCTGTTTTGCAATTTTTTGCTAGTATGAAAGAGCTTTTTGTTTTTCTTAAGGTGGTTCATGATTGGCTTAAACTTCCAGCCTCTGTTCTAATGTCAGATCTGTTGTGAGCCTTGTAATAATTTTTCCCCTGTTAAAGGAAACAGGACTTGACTAATTTCTCCCTTCATCTAAGAATGAATTTTCTAGAAGAGAAAATGAGAAGGGAAGAAAAGACATATGATGTTATCAATAGCATTGTCTATTTGAAGAGATACTGCCTAAGTCAAATGTCTTTCACATGTGACTCAAAGGTATAGAGCTGTCAGGAATTTATTTACAACACTAAGAACTATCTGTTCCAAGCACTAAATGCACTTCTTTCTGACAAACAGGGAAAGTTGAAACAACTGACCCCAGTACTTCCAGACAATTACTATCCACATATCTGTGATTCAACAAGTTGGTTTGAATTGCTAAGGGAGTGCTTAATAACCACTTTATGCAGCTGCCCTCCTTACTTCAAAAGAGGCAATGAGTAATTTCAGTTACTGCAAGTAATATTCAGGGTCTATATAAAGTGAGTTAGAGTGCTGCAAAAACCAGTCAGTTTCATTACAGTTATGGTTCATTGAAGTGGCCTCTATTACTCAACTAAATCAATTTAGCTCCACCAACAGATACCATTTATAATGTTTTTTTTTCACTTTTCACCCTTACATCTTTTTTGGGGAATTGGGCAAAATTATTCTTTAAACTTAGTATTGGGTTTCTCAGGCAGTAGAAACTGAGCCACTAATCACCAAAATAATGTCACCAGATTCTTTGCAGCAAATGCCTCATTGCTTTTGATAACTTTGTCTTTGTGATAACAGTTTTGACCTCATTATCTACCTATGTTCCTGATTTCTTGTCTAAGACCAAGAAAAAAGTAAATAATGGTGTCCAAGAGAGGCAGAGATGACTAATTTCTTCCCTCTTCTGTCATAAATCTCTTCTTTCTGAACTACTAGAACTACCCTGGGACCAGCCAGAGTTTGATCTGAGCAGGTGGGCCATTCAGTTGGAGATTCTGCTTTCCAAGTTGTCTTGCAGGTGTGCTTGATTGGGTTCAGCAAATTAAAAACCCTTTCTAGTTCTTAGCCTTAAGATATCGGGCGTGTGTTTTTCTACCTCTTCCCTCTTTCTGCAAGTCAGAATAAAGATATGGCTGCCTCCACATACCAAATAAGATCACACCTTGTTTAGAAGAATAACAATAAGAAGAAATCTGAGTTTCTGAATGACAGGACATAGGCAGAGCCTCCCTAAGAGCATGGACTCAGTCTTGGGACTATTTTTGAGAAAAAAAAAATAAATTTCTATCTTAAGAAACCATTGTATTTTGGGGGTAACTTTGTTATAGTGACTTACAATTCACCTTCACCGGTACAAACTTTTGCTCATTTGCTACCGTGAATAATAATTTCAGTTTAGCTATGTAAAATCTGTACTTGATTTGGAGAAAGGATGTAATTGTTAGTTACCATAACACTGGAATGAGATACAGGAGACCAGGGCTCAAGCTCATCTCTAAAACTGGTGTGAACTTGAGATAATTATTTATCTTATTCATAATAATTATCGCTAACAAACGATATCTTGAACATTTATCTGTTGTTGGTTTATTGTCTGTTTCCCTCCAAAAATGTAAGATGCACAAATAAAATTAATTTAAATATTTTTAAAGCAATTCATTTATCTTTGGCATGTAGAATAGGCCTTGATGCATAAGTACATATGCAAAAATTTTTATTGAATTAATTAATTGAACTTTCTAGTCCTCTATGTAAAATGTAAAAATTGGATAAAATAATTTCTAATTTTATCCAATTTTTTAAATCTTTAACAACCTTTCCAAGTCTAACATTTTATGGTAATTACTTTTAATAAAAATATGGAAATTCTGCCACTCATAAGGCCTTATTATTATCAAAATACGTTATTAATTTACATTAACATTTAGCAAATAGCTAATACTAAATAGGTACTCAACTAAACCATATAATAAGAGACCTTAGGGGATAATACTTTTGGGATTAAGGGTATGAGTGGAGTTAGAGAGGGTGGTGATAGACTACAAAATAATTACTCCATTACGTGGAATTAAGATGCAGTATTCTATGATAAAATATGATGTTATTATAGGCATGTAAAAAGTGCTCTGAGAACACAAAGCAAGTATGGAATGTTTTTGCTCTCAGGAAATGAAATGAGGAAAATTAGAGAGATTTAAGCTACCCAATGCCTTGAAAGAAAGAGTTGCTTAGATAAAGATGTTGGGAAAGGCATTTTGGGCAGAGAGATTGATGTGAATGAAGTACATTCCAAAAATAACAAGTAATTTACTTGGCTAGGGTGCAAGTTGAAAAGAGCAGAAATATATAGACAGATGAGAAACAGATTTTGATGATGAAGAAATCTGACTTCATTGTGTACTAACCTGGTTTACCTTCGCCCCCGAGGTAATGGCGCGATAATTTAAAAAAGTTACTATGACAGCAGTGGTTATGTGTGTAGGAAAGGAGTAGCAGAAGTAGCACAGAAACTCAGGGTGTGAAAGGGGTGTGTAGAAAATTAGTTACATAGTGCTGGTTATTGAAAAGCAAATTAGTTCATACACAAAAATGGTCATAACTTGATCATATTCTCAAAAAAAGTCTAGTTTTGAATCTGTTCTATCTATTCTATTCTATCTAAAAGATCAAACCAGGCAGTGTCTAAAATCCAAATGTTAGAGGCTCAAAGGTGGTTTATATGGATGTTGCTGTGTGACTCTGAGCAAGCAGCTTTGGTATCATTAGCTATACATGTAAGGGGGTTAATATTAGGTAAGTCACATAAGCCTTTCCAACATATATAATGTGTAATATTGGGTTAGTTCTCTCTCGTCCATCTTGAGATTCTATAATATAACATAACCCTTACATTTAATGAAACCATTTTCTCAACAATTCTATTGAACTACATATTTGAAATTTGGTATATAGAAATGGAAAGAGTGCTCCATTTAGTAAAATATTGCATTTTAAAATAATTTCAATGAAAATATTTGTAAAGTAATTTAAATATACTAACCATTGGAGTAGTGGGATTGAGGATAGTTGACATATTATTTTAATATTTTTATTTTGTGTTTCTTCATCTTTCCTCTAATCTACCTAGGCTATAATCATAGAGGGAAATTTGATTTTTTATTTTTTTATTCAACGTGTCTAAACAAGAAACTCTAGAGAAAAATTGATTATTTGAGGAAGGCAAGATGAGAACAGGCTGTTTTACTTTTTTCTAATATTTTCCTCCAGACCCCTAAATTGGCACAGAAAGATTGCAGAGTTCTTTTCAACAAATAACAGCAGCAAAATACCTTCCCCACAGAGGGAAGAATAATAAGATAAAGTAACTGCTATTGGTACTGCAACACCAGAAACTATTAGCAAAGTCATGATTTTTCCAAAGTAAAAGAGGGATGGAATTTAGAAGTCTTCATTGTTTTAACTCTCTCTTTCCAGGTGTGTAGGTTACGAGAACATAGGAAGAAATTCGAATTTTCTGCATACTTAAAGGTGCTAAAATATATCTAATGAGTTGGTATAAGGAAAACCAATACCTCCTCATTGTCACTTTTATAAAATGTTTAGAGTAAAATGAACATTTTTTCACTTTCTTAATATTGGTTCTCTGAAGCTTTGGAGGAGACATTTATTGTCTTTGAAATAAGGTGATATTTAAAAAACTAATAACAAGTTTTTTTAGCAACACCATTTGCTACTAATGGAAAGATTGGTATTAAAATGATGCCTTTCTCAAAAAATCACTTGGTCAGTAAGTTTTCAAAGATGAGAGAGAGAGAGGAAGAGGAGGAGGAGGAGAGAGAGCGAGAGAGAGAAAATGAAAGTTAAGCTTTTATGTTTTAAGCATTTGGTGGCTGGATACTCAGAAGCGGATACTAAGGTAACAGGTGATTTTTATATCCCATTTCAAAATACAGTTGATATTTCATCAGACTGTAGAAGCAGAATTGTGATAATGTTTGTGTACCTTGTCACTGGCCTAACCCTCTTTATATATAAATCCCTTCCATAATTTCCCTATCAAGTTTTTCAGCTTATGTATAAATAACTCTCAGGATTAGTGATTGGAGCCTCATTGAATTCTCAAAAACAGACTCTTAGAAGCTTTCCTATATTTTACTTCACAGTATGCTTTCTGCTAATTACATGCAGATCTTTTTATGGCATTTTGATCACACAGTGTAATTCTCTTTCCACTTTTCTTCCCATTTCTCTACATATGGTATGGTTAGCTACTCCTCTCTAGATATATTTTGTTTGGTTTCTATTATCTAACACAATGATGTGTATTTATTAACATGATGTGTTTTTCAGATCTTAATGGTTTAAGTTTGATTTTGTAAATAATGTATTGAACAGAATGATTATTTCGATTTTGGACACTTCTATTAATGATACTAAAATTGAATTCACTTTGACAGGAACCAAAATTTTGCCACCCTGAAGCTACTTTTTCAGATATTGATTTCACCTCTGTAGTAAGAAACAAAAGACTCAGAACCTTTAACCCGCATTGCCCTTCTTGCCTGCCCAAGAGATTCAGACCAAAAAACGTGCTTTAGGAAGGGAGTCTTGGCTTAATTACTTTAGAATCTTTACCCTTAATTAGCCAGGAAGACTGTTAGCTAGGTAGCCCCTGTTTCATCGTTTCTGAGTTGCCTAGCAAGGATTTTCCTGCCACATATGTTCTGTTCTCTCTCAACTACTTGTAAATCAGCCTTTTCACTTATGAAATCTAAAATTTCATCCTCCCCTTCTCCTTTTGTCTAAAAATGTCATATATACCCAATGTTGCCTCACAGTCTTTGAAATTTTCATGCTTATGTGAATTCTCCATGTGCACATATTAAAAATTTAATTTATTTTTTTTGTTAATCTGTATCAATTTGACTATTAGCCCAACTAGAAGAATTTAGGAGGACAGATGAATAGTAGTAATTTTTTTTTAGCCCTCACTGTTTTTGGCAAGCCAGGCAGAAAAATTCATTGGCTGGGACAAACTGCTGGCTCCCTAGACTGTGGCAGCTAAGATTTCATGCATGTCTAACCATCAACCGGCAGAGGTGGTGATCATTTTACCCTGTCAATCTCTCAGATCTCTTGTCTTTGGGGTTCAGTGGAAGTTGGAAGTGATGAGAATCTTTTTTTTTTTTCTTTAATTTTCTCTTCTAAATTTAGTTTGGCAGCAGAAAATATTTGAGAAACTAGTTTCTTGGGCAGACACAACTCTGGTAAAGATTTGTTTTGAGGTTTTTGTTTTCTATTAATCCTGTTCCTTCCAGAGATGGTCTATTATCCCCTGCCAGCTGGATGATGCATATGCATCTGGCAGGCAGCCAAGTAGACTGTGAATCCAAGTTTAGGAAATTTTAAATCTTATTCTGTTCAAGCGGGGAAAGCACGTGGTTCCCTGTGGTTTGGAACAGCTGTTGAAAGACAGGGCTCTCCATCTTTCTTAGGCTATCTCAGGGAAGGAACTGTCATATCTGTATGTGAGAGCTGAATCCTTTGCACTCTTTATCGAAACATTTTGCTTCCCTAGTTAGGCCATAAAGAGCTTATTGGTTTGAGTCACTATTAAAATTCTACTGTCACTGGCCAGACGATGGGTATTTTGAATTGGAAAAACTTTTAAATTGAAAAATTTCAGAGAGCTCTAATATTGGTATGATAACTAACCATTAAGACACCCTTAATAATATGGAAGGACAAAAATTAAAACAAATCAACATTCACTTAGACCTTTTCCTTTTTTATCTTCAGATATTTGCAGATATTATTAAAAAATCAGGCCATTGTAAATACAATTGCCCAGCACTTAAAGAAAAAAAATACATAGAAATATAACTAGTCTTGAAACTTTTTAAAATTTTGCTGTTTAGCTTCTTGGTTTTTACAGATACTTATACAATAGTAGTTTAATTAATGAGAGAATTAAGAAGAAAAAAAGCAGAAGGGAATAGAGAGAGATTTCTCAATAAGGCAGAACATTTTAAAAGGTTACTGAGGTATAAGATTATGAGAATTGGTACATTTGAATAAGTTTTAAAGAAATTTGTTCAAATTGGAAACTAATGTCAGTCAGAGCCCAATAGGATTTTGCTGTTGTCGTTGTTAATAATGAGCCCTCTCCCTAAGCTAAAATAAAACTATATACCCAGAGGGAAAGAAGAAAATTAGAGATTACACAGTTAGACAGGTAGGTCAACCTATGATGTCACTTGTTTCAATACGAATTTTGAAAGCAATTATCTTACAAATCTTTGTGAAACCGGAAATGTAAAGAAGCAGTTCAAGCCCACCTATCTTTATCATCCTCAATTCCTAAGAAGCTGAAGGAAAAAAAAAAAAAAGGGAAGACTAGGGTACTTTTGAAAACACAAACTTCTGTGGCTCCGAGGATCCCGCACCAAGGACAAATAAAAATCTTAAACGCTTTCTCTACAAAGGTGAATAAGAAAAAGCTTTAGCCATCTACACAGGTAATCTTAATTTATTCTGCAAGAAACACAGTTTGGATCCAACTGTTCCTTTACATTGTCTTATCCGTCTATGGCAGAAATTTTTAAATGAAAGCTAGGAGTTTTCACGTCTATTTGTATCTTCATGTGTGTCGTGTGGTATATTCTACTTCTGGGTGTTATTGTTGATTTATAAAAAAGGAGCTCTAGTAGAGTGGTTTAAACAAACCAGCACTTACAGGAGAATTATCAAAATACATAACTAACTGCAACTGCACACAGATTTAATTTCCATAATATAACCCTATTCTCCTGATTGAAGCAGGCTTTACCTAATATAATAGCACCACGACTCACTTCTTTCTTCCCTTATCCTTCCACCTTATCCTACGTACTGCAGGTCCACTCCTTTAACCATTAAGCCTTTGGGAGATTAGATTCTGATCAGCATCAGTCTTAGGAACAAAGCTTCACGACTGCTGAACACAGAGACAGAATGTTTGTTAAACTAAAGATAACATTGAGTCTCAGTTGTGTTTCAGCTCCAGACCCATGAAGACGGAATGACCCCACTGGCTCCATTCCTTCAAAACCTGACTGAATGATGCCATGACTGACATCAGGGCCTGATGAAATAATCAATTGCCTCCTACCTACCGCCAACCAATCAGTAGAGCCCATGACACCAACTCCCTTAGCTACCATGACTAATGAGCCCATAGAGGAGCCAGGTCTTTGAGAGGTAGCTCACCAGTGTCTTCGGGAGTTGCAGTATTCTAATAAACCTTACTTTCTTTGCTGCAAAACCTGTACACATCTAACTGGACAGGTGTGTGTGCTTAGGCAGGTAGACCACTTTGCACTAACCTAGATGCTTTTCAGGATCATATGATCTGGGAAAATATTCAATATTAAAACTGGTTTAAGTTTGGTTTGATTAAATAGACATGTCTTTTAGAGTTATTAACATTAAATATCTTTTTGTTTTACCTAGAATTAAAAAATAAGTCCATGTTATCTGTGTTACAAAATATGTCAAGAAAATAGCTTGGGTAATAATTGACTTTGAAATCTCATAATTTTTATGAACTAATAGGTGTAACTAAAATGAAAGATCTTAATAAAACTTTTTTAGTAATGATTATTTGTTATATAATATATATGTTTAAGCATAGCTTACCAAAATGTGTTGGTAACTTTAAAGTTTTACTAAATTAAATAATAAAAAATATTAAATACTTAAATATTTTAAAATACCATGAAATTCTGAAACATTGTTAGATTAATCTAAGTTTATCTACTTTTGGCTTCTTAGTACAGAGAAACTAAAAAATAAATATGTCTTGTACTTTATTTAAAAATATATGTTTATAAGTTTTAAATAATGACCAACAAAAGCCTATGTTGCTATAGATTATGAAATGTATTCATAAATTTGCCAATCCAAAGAATACTAATTGTTTACTTTTTTAGTTTTTAATAGAAATTAAGGTTTCTAAGAGTTAAGAATTCTAATTAAGATGAAAATAAATTGTACACTTTCTGTAACAGAAAGTATAAGATGTTGAGATACATTTTGAAGAGATTTAAAGAAAAGTAGTTTGTCCTAAAGTTGGTTATTTCTGAAGAAGAGATAAATTAAAAGAGGTGAGGAAAGTTGTAAAAGTTTTGTAAAGATTAATCTTGAAGAAATTTTATATATAAATTAGTTAAATAAGATTGGCATAAATTTAATTAAGTAAATGAATTTAGATATCAAAAGTAAGCTGATGGAAAATAAGAGTTTAGTTCTTTCTCACTCTGTTAAAAAGACAAAGTTTTTTCTGCATTTATTGTTCTACTCCAGATCAGATCTAATAAAAAGTTGTTCACCTCGAAAGAAAAGAGTATATATTTTATTAAAATAGTTTTGCGCATTTTCCGTTGTGTTAATAAGGTCTTTGATTATTTAAGAAAATAATCTTCTTAATCACAAGAACTTAAGTTTTGCTAACTTGTATTTATGTTTGATACATTTTATTGTCACTTGGGTAAGTGCATAATTTAATATCAATTCATATTAATATATGATTTTTTTTTTGGTCAAGTATGTTCTAAAAACTTTCCCAGGGTTTAAATTTTAAAAGATTTTTTTCTTAACCTAGAAATAGCTTTGGTTATACCAATGAGTTCCTGGAATACCTCAAAGATTTGTTTTCTCTGTCTCCTTATAAAAGAGAAATTTTAAACTAATTAGGCCTATTTGATATGCTAAAATTACATAGTAAGCTTTATCAAATAAAGAAATAATAATATATTTGTGTAGATATGTTCTTGTGGCTAAAATGGATGTTCTAAATCTCTAAGAGTCTACAAAGTTCTGATATAATTTTGTTGGTAATTCTAATTATTATCTTAAAATGTTATGTCACAGAAAAAGCATATTTCTTGTCAACTGTATTATAATTAAATCTATAACAATGTCATTTTAAGTTTTGTCATTTAAAGATAGTCATTGTTTTACTATGATGACTTTACAACTATATTTCATCTCCAAAAAGATCCTGACTTATTCTAAAATGCAGGTTTCTGAGAATAAATTTTCAGATCATAAATAAATTTTACTTTAAACTGGAAGATTTATTCAGATCATAAATAAATTTTCCTTTACACTGGAAGATTTATAGAACTCTAAATAATAACTGGATTTATAAAATGCTGGCAATTGACCAGGATAAATAAAAATTAATTTTATGGAACTGAATAAACTGAAGGTGACTATAATTTAAACTTTTTGTTTGAAATCTTGCTGATTTTTGAAACTTTGTTTTCCAGAGATAAGAAAACTGTTTTTCTTAAACTATCTTTGACTTAGAGCAATTAGATGAATTATACCTTTGTAAATAGTGTTGAAACATTTATATTTTTCTCCTTACCTAATCTCTTCAGAATTTAGAAACTCTTAACGAGTATTATTATTTTCATGGGAATATGATTGTGTAAATTAAATAAAATTTTTTTGTCTTTTTTTTTTTAAATAATAGGACACAGTTGGTAACTGCTTTTATTAACCAAGACCTTGACTAGAATGTCATGTTTGAGAGAGACATGCATAGAATTGAGTGTCACCAGAAGGCTTTAAGAAATTAAGATTAACTTTGGAAGCCAATAAAACCCCTTGGAAAAACAGCTTAGTACCGTGCTTATATGATTCACAGCAGTTTTTTGGGTAAGGAATGAAATTGCTTTCCTGGGAGATGACAAAGGAAGAACCTCAAGACATTTTGGGGGACTTCGAGAACCTGAGGATTTCACCCAAATCTAAAGATTTGCAGGCAAAGTCTGATGGCAATATGTGGCTGGGCTTCTTAGCCTTAAGAGGCTAATTAAAGTGCAATCTGGAGATTTCTTATGAAACTCCAGCAAAGCAGATTTACAGAGCCTATATGATCTATTGCTATTCTTGTTGTATTTATGCAAATAAACCAAAGTCATTGAAACTAGACTTATGCAATAAATTAGTGTCTGGCTGTGATTAAAAATGAGAGTAATCTTAGAGAGAGAAATTATATTTCAATAGAAAATATAATACACATTCGTAGATATTAGATTCTGATTGTTAATTGTCTTTGAAGTTATTTTTCACCTGTAAACTGAACCAGATCCTGACTTTTTCTAGTTTTCTTAAATATTTGGCTATAACTCTCCAAACTAATGTTTTATTTTTTTTCCCATCCTCTGACTTGGAATTATTGAGAACAGAGCTTTTTTTTATGAGATATGCAATTACAAACTGCTAGATGAAATTATATAAACTTTAGAGAAATTGCCACAATAGCACATGCTTAACCAATCCCAGTGACTGAAGTCGTGAAAGCCACACAGAGTTTACCTGAGAACCTGATGACATCATCAGAGACATTCAAACTTCAGATGAGAAAGATCTATTAGATTGGCACTGCCTGCCTTCATTGCAGCAAAAGAAGCTTTGAAACTTACATCCAAAAATCTCTACTGACAGCTTTACAGACTCAGAAACTGGTTTATAATTTGCTCTGATCATTAACCTTTGTTTTAGTTTTCACTTTCTTACACCATATAGGCATTGCTTTGGGAGCATATCTGTATCATTGCCTCCTGAAATGAAACTCAGCAATTTAATTGAACTTACTTATTCTCGGAACTGAATGATTGGATCAATGAAATATGGAGCGATCTACCAATTTAGCTTCTGGAATATGAAATTTTCAAGTTTCAAAGTTGAGATGGAAGGGAACCAAAATTTTGCCACCCTGAAGTTGCTTTTTCAGATATTGATTTTAATCTTTTTATTAAAAAACAAAAAGACTTAGAAACTTTAGCTTTGACCACTCCCCTCTGCCTGCTTAAGAGAGTCAGACAAAAAAATCTGTTTTCGAAAGAAAGCTTTGGCTTAGTCGCCTTAAGAAACTTTACCCTTAATTAGCCAGGAAGACGCCAAGGCTGTTAGCTAAATACCCCTATGTCTCATTGTTTCTGAGTTATCTAGCAAAAATTTTCCTACCATGTATGTTCTGTTCTTCCTCTACCTGTAAGTCACCCTTTTTCACTTCTGAAATCTAAGATTCTATCCTCCCCTTCTCCTTTTGTCTAAAATATCATATATATCCAATGTTACCTCACTGTCTTTGGAATTTTCATGCTTATGTTGAATTCCCATGTGCATGTATTCAAATTTTGTTTTTCACCTATTAATCTGTCTCTATTAATTTGAATTTAGAAGGTAGGAAGAAAAGTAATAATTATTTTTAGCCCCCATAACTTTTATAGAGGTTATATATGGACTTTTACATATCTTTCACTAAATCCAAAACTAACAAATTTTCTTATTAATGGTTATAAACCAGCCCTCTCTCCTTTTCTCTGCCTTATTCTCTTCAGATACTTGGAGTTGTTTGAGGGACCTAAAGTAGCACTTTATTGCACTATTAAATTTCCCTTTGTCATAGCATATCTTCTAATCTTTCTGAAATTGTGTAAACTGAAATGTAAAACTTTAAAGTTCAAGATACATTTACATCATATCACTAGTTGTAGTCATTTTTAAACTTAAGGTAGAAGACACTGAAAGGTCACTTGAAAGTAATTCTGCCTGGTATATAAACTGGAAGAAATTGCAAATGATTTAGAGGCAATTTTAAATAAAATCAGTAATAATTCTTCTTGGAGCTTCACTAAGTTGTAAAGATCATCCACTGTGCTAATAAAAGTGGTAAATATAGTGTGTGGGTAGTTAATGTTAGATCACTCAAATACCCTTTAGAAAGCTTCAAATAAAAAAAAAAAAAGCCTGAAAGAAATGGATGAAAGGGAAAACTATGTAATTGGTAGACTAACGGGAAATGCTGGTTTGAATATTTACCCTAGGAAACTAAATTACTATCATAGAAGCAGTTATGTTCTGTGCCTTAATCTTTGATGCACACGTTCCTTCCTGAAATAATTGCATCCATCATACAGCTGGGATTGGGATGGTAACTCAATTTCATAGAGAGAGACTTTCTCTCTTTCTTAGGCACACTGAGAAAACACTTGAAAGGTATTTGACTTACAGAAGAACTAAAAATTCTTGGTCTCTATTTACACAATTAGTTAATGAATCTATGCATAAATAAATACATTAAGTTAAAAAGTATGCTTGCAAAAGTCTTATTGGTATCCTATATCTCACAAAAAGTCAAAACATTGCAAAATGTGAGAGCCGACAGGAACATTATTTTACCTTTGCATCATATAGTTTTGTGTGGGTATATCACCTATGGAATTCATGTGCAGTGGAATCATCTGGTGAATTAAAAAGTACCAGTGCCCAAGCTCTTCCCTGTATCACTTAAATCACACTGTCTAGGGCAGGAAATACCATCCTTGAATGGGGGAGATTTTAAATCTCCCAATGACAAGGCCACATTTCAAATCAATGAAATTAAACCTCTCTAATAAGATGAAATCTAGATGATCACAATTTTTAAAGTTTGCCATATAATTCCAATATCTAGATAAGTTTGAGAATCAGGTGTTGAGTAGGTCCCAGAAACTTGTCTGTTTAAAAAGATTTCCAGAGCATACAAATTGAGGTCATGTTTATAGATCACTGATATAAATAAATGCTACCCAAAACAAGTAAATTGTTCAACCTCAGGCAACTAGATAGCCTCAGGATCAGGATAAAGCAGTAAGTTTAATTTCTGTGTCCAATGTTTTTCTTCTTTCACTATCTTGTCTTACACAGATTCTAAGTTCTAAAATATCTGGTGCCAACACTTTTGGATTAGATGACTCAAGAATATTTATTAAGCCTCTGACAAACAAACAAACAAACAAACAAACAAACACAAAAAACCCTCTGGGGAAGGCACGTGAAAGTGATTCAAATGCTTGTTGCGTGAGTGAGATTGTGATTGTGCCTATAGAAAAAGTATGACTGGGAATTTGCTCTCAACATCACACTATGGAAAGTCACCTGCTAGTTCATTTAACTATGTCATATTCCAGTCACATGAATTAGATCATTCTAACTTGCGCAATATATGAAAAAATAGATTTATAATAAGCAAACAAATAAATAAAAAGAGATAGTCACTTGCTTCCAAATATATAATTTTGCATTGTGGTGATGTATTAGTTTTCTAGGTCTGCCATAACCAAATACCACAGACTGGGTGACTTAAACAACAGAAACTTAATTTCTCACAGTCCTGGAGGCTAAAAGTCTGAGATCTAGGCGTTGGCAGGGTTGGTTTCTTCTGAGGTCTCTCTCTTTGGCTTGTAAATGGATACCTTCTCCCTATGTTTTCACCTGGTTGTCCCTCTGTACATGTACATATCTGTGTCTTTATTTCTTACAAGGACGCTGGTCAGTTTAGGTTAGGGCTCACCTTAATAACAACACTATTTTAACCTAATTACCTCTTTAAAGACCCTCTCTCCAAATACAGTTGCATTCTGAGGTATTGGAGGTTAAGACTTCAGCATATGAATTTTTGGAGGAGGATACAATTCAGCCCATAACAGGTAGAAAGAAACACTATTCAGGGTCCTCAAATGGCTATTGTTTAAAATATAGACAGAACACTGCTATTAGCTGCATCTGGGATGTATGTTTTGATCACAGAATAATCACAAAAAAAGGAGAAAGCATTCAAGTTTGTGAAACTTTTTAATGTAGAATAATTGTACCATCTTCATGAAAAGTGTCCTCGCACAAATGTATATTAACATATATGCTTCCGAGTCTAATGTGATGTTTTTCAATTATCTTAACTTCCCTGCCTAAGTTAGATAATTGTCAATTCTTTACACCCTGACACTTGAAGATTTTTCTTTGGATGTTTTTGACTGCAACTGCCTCTTTCATTCTATGCTAAAAGCTCAACAGTCTAACTCAGTAGCTCAAACTTAAAAAAACAAAACAACACATTTTGACTAAGATTTTTTAATAATTTTTTAAAACATGATTTATATATGTTTATTGCAGATACACATGCAAGCTTTCTTAGCATTTCGGTATTAAAACTATATAGAAACTTTGGAATAACATGGATAATTCAAGAAGATTGATGACATTGCACTGAAATAAATGAAAAATTTCGGATGATTTTTATGAACGAAGCTGTTGCAGGCTTTATGTTAGTTGAAAAACATAACATAGGGTAAATCCATAAGTGCTTTTAATTTTTCACAACTTTTAAAATATAACACACAGTGGTGTTATGTATTAGAAAAATATTTAAACCTTTTTAAATGTATTCTTTGATAGATTTTGAAGTTATCTTTTTCTATTTTTTTAAAAAATTGAGGTTCAGTTTATCTGCAACAAAAAGTACTATCATAACTGTACAGTCTTAATAAATGTTTACACCAAAGAAATCACAGCCTTAACAAAGATATAGACTATTTATTCATCCTAGAAAGCTCTTCTCAGTAGAATTTCTTCCTACTCCTGCCAAGGCAACCACTTTCTACAGCCCGTGTTATTTCAGACCAGAGTTTTGCTAATTGTTCTACCAGTATATCAGTTGAATCGGCTTATCTCCAGTTCATAATAAAATTTTCCCCATTCCGTCCAGCCTTCGCTAACACTCTTTTCAAAACCTTTCCAGTTTCTGTTTGTTGCCCCAGTGTCAAAATCGGTGACACAAGTCTGAGTTTTCTTACTCACCAACATCCCACTTGCAGCAAAGAATTTGACTTCAATCACAAAAGAGCGTTTTGCTGGTTTTTTTGAGCTTCCTATAAATGACACAATATGGATACTATAATAATAGACTTCTTTGCTAAACAGAAATCCAAGATCTAGTCATCTATTTTTTTTTACGTGAATAAGTATTTTGCTCTTTTATTGCAGTATAAGCATTCCATTGTATAACCTCGATTATTTATTCTTAGGGCGAACATTTAGTGTGTTTCTAGTTTTGGGCTATTATTATTTTAGTTTCTATGAAGATTTTTTTTCGACTTGTCTTTTGGTGAAATTATGCCTTCATTGCTCTTGGTTATCTACTTAGAACTGGAATTGTTGGGTCATAGGTATGTTTAATTTGAGTAGGAACTTGTAGATAGTTTTCCAAAGTAGCTGAACCTATTTCTATTCCTGACAACAATGTAAAAGAGTTACAATCGATTTGCATCCAATTGCCCATACAGCCACACAGGAAGCCCAGCCATTGGGTTTTGAACTGCCAAATACATAGCACTTGAAAAAATTCAAGATTTGATGAATAGGCAAGAATTGAGTCTTTTTTCAGATGAAAGTAACAGTACATATACTTCAAGTATTCTGCCATATTTAAATCATGTCATTTTCTCTTTTTGCATATAATCATTTCTGTTTATGAAAACATATAGCAGTAGTTTTTCTGTAATATGGTAATATAATAGTTTATGACTCTTACTCTATGCATGTGCCAGTCTGGACTGTTTTAAGAGAGTCTTAAGAGGCACATAAGTTAATTCCCTTTGTTATAGACAATATAAATATTAACTAATCATGTGTATTTGAAATATAAGGATTTAAATTTATATATTGTTTGTCAAAAAAACTGTTATATACAAATTATATTTAAACTTAACAATGCCCATGAAGACAATTTTGTTTTCTTTTGGCAGAAGAGAAAAAGAAGAAACCAGATTTTATAGAGATTTGACTTGCTGAAGTTTATAACAATTTAAAAACATATGTGGAATTTAAATCTAGCTTTTTTGACTACAGACCCAAGCCTTCTCTTCCATCTTTCTATAAACTATAAGTATACATTTAAAGCATAAGTTGAATTATTTATAAAGCAAAATATGGACATTTCAGAATCTAAACAAATCATGTTTATGACAATGTATTAAATATTAAAATAGTTTTACTCTTAAAATATGAACCTCATATAAATGTAATAATATAGTCTAAAATCTATTGTTTGAAATGTAATTGTCCATAGTAGCCTTTGTATTTTATTATAAGAAAAATTTTTTTTAAATTTCTTTGATATTTTTAAATTGAGAGGATATTTCACATATATTTTTATTTTACTTTGGTTGTCAATAAAATATATTACAGACATCAGGGTAATTACTCAGTTTTCTGTGGGTGTCTGGTGCTCTATGGTTTTGTGATTTCTCTCCAGTGCCATTGAAAGGATAATACAGCATTTAGAGGAAATTTCTTTCTATTATTATACTAAATCTCTTTGTCTTGCTCCAATGCTCACTGGGCCTACAGAAACAATTCCAGACTAGAATATTTACTGTTTTGTTTGTTTGTTTATTTATTTGTTTTAAGCATGGATACATCAAATGAATAGTATATATTATTTGGATTTTTTTTCACAATCATCTATAGAAATGTATAAACATCACATTATTAAA
Organism: Pteropus medius; assembly: GCF_902729225.1. NCBI lineage: Eukaryota > Metazoa > Chordata > Mammalia > Chiroptera > Pteropodidae > Pteropus > Pteropus medius. The sequence goes on from NW_024347791.1 coordinate 25,730,519, forward strand.
GCAAAAAAAAACAAAAAAAACCCACATGTTTTTATTTAATTTATATGATGTAATTTAGGTTTTGCAAGACATCGTCAAAATGGATTGGCAGAAGCTCTCAGTTCCAGACTTATATCTGAAGCTGAGTAATCATCAGCAAATCTCATTTTTTCAACTGTAAAATAAGAGATTTGAACTAAATAAAGCTCAAAGACCCTTCGAGTTCTGAAAACATATGTATTCATTTTACATATTGTTTTCTTTGACTTTTTAAATTATCATGATTCTGCCTGTTATTGTAGCTCTTGTTTTAAAATAGGGATTTTTTCCTCCTTTTTTAAATGAGAGAAAAATACCTCTTGCCAAATTATATCATATTCATTATTATGATATTAATATCAAAGTCTTTGTTTCGGGTCTTTCTGGAAAGAGGCATTATATTGTTTTTGAAAAGAATGCCATTCTTACAAAAAACTTGCTATAACCCTTTTCTCTTTGAAGAACAAGCCCTTTATAGCTCTCCAGTCTTTTCATTTCCTCTAAATATATCTAATGAAGTTTTTATTTTATATCTCAATTGACTTGTATAGTTGAATAATGCACCTTGTTAAGATAATCACGAAAATAGGTTTAATTAAAGTTTTTTTTCATTTAATATCTTTTAGAATTTTTTAAAATTTCCCATCATAGTTCACCTCATAAGGAATTTCTAGCATGTAGTAAAAGTTCATTTTATTTATTTATTTTTAGTTTAATTGACCTCAGTTGAGGTACCAAGAAATAAGATGTTCCAAGTGGAACCTCATTACTTTTTTCAAACTTTAAAACTTTTAATCATTATAACAATAATACAATTCTTTCTGATATATAATCTTATGTTTCTGAATTCTTAAAGACTGTATTGAATAGAGTTGACTGCCCCACACCCCACCCCTCCTCCTGCCCCTGAGAACACCATCTTGATCACAAAGCATTACCTTAGGCATAATAAGGCTTCCTAAATAATATATTCTACCAGATGACTCTACATTTCACAATTCCTCATCCTTTCTATTGTATCCATTTTTTCATATTTGATCCTTTGAGCCTTAGATAGCCCAGATAACTAAGTAGTTAATCTGATGAAATACTGTGTTAAGAAAGTGGTTTTTTGACCTTGTAAACCTATATTTTCTGTTTCACAAAAATCTCTAAAACCTACTGTATTTGCTTCAGAGGTCTTCTTTTTATGTTGGTTTCTGATTGTGCTATATGAAGTTTATGTCATATATATAATCACTGATTGCGGCATATTGCTGCATTAAAAAAAATAGTTATTTAAAGGTTGTTGTAGTTTCCGGTCAAAATGGTGGAGTAAATAAATGCTCTGCTCACTTCCTCCCATGACCACATCAAAATTACAACTAAACTACAGAAAATCATTGAGAATCACCTAAAGTCTAGCTGAACAGAAGTCCTATAACTAAGGACATACAGAAGAAGCCACATCAAGACAGGTAGGAGGAGCAGAGATTTAATAACAAGCTGGTTCCACACTCACATGTGGTGGTTAAAAATATAGAGGGATATCTCTGCTGTGGAGGTACTTCTGAGGAGAGACAGTTACAGTTCTAGGATCCCAGTTCTGGGGTTCCAGTTTCCATAACTCTGGCTGTGAAAACCAGGGAGGATTGTGGCTGAGTGAGACAGAGGGCTGCTGTAGTCTTAGGTGCTCCTCTTAAAGAGTCCATAAATGGACTTATTCATTAATGGACTCATTCATTCTGAGTTGCAGTGCTGGGGCAGTGCTTAAAAGGCAACAGAGTTATAAGGGGAGGAACTAAAATGTTTGGCTTCAGGGCAAGGGCTGGAGGGGAAGATTATCCCAGACAGAAGTGCCAGCAGAAGCTTCGTGGAGCTGTGCCTCCACCCAGTGAAAAGTTGCAGGTGGCTGCCATATCTGATTCTCCATCAGCCTAACACAATTTTCCCCGCTCTGGTGATTCTTGAGACTCTGACCCACCCAACTTGTGGGCCTACCCACTCTGCTTCCAGTGACTTTTCTAATAGCAGCTTGTCTTGGATAATGCAGTGGACTTTCCTAAAATCTCTCAAAGGTTCACAAACCCCAAACAAGTAGCATCTGGACTTGACATGCCCTGTACCTCTTGCTAAGTAGCCCCAAGCTTAGCAATAGTGGCAGCCGGCCTCAGTTTTCAGCTTAGCCTCTCTCAGGTACCTTCAAGCCTAACACAAATGCCAATCATCTGCAAATCATTTTGTAACTCATACCAGGTAGACACAAGCAGGACCCAGAAAGTGTCTGATACTGGCCTGCAACAGAGCACCTCCCAAGAGGCCCCAGAATCAACACATCCAATGGGTTGTGTCAGACCACACAAGAGCACCACCCAAAAGGCAGACTCTGAAGGTGTCTCAGCCTCATTAAAACAAATCCTGCTCCATAGTGTCTGCCCCTGAACAACCGTTCCTCTTCTGCGGTCACAGTCAATTCTCACAACAAACCAGCCTGATGGTTAATCTCTCTCATTGACATACTAATAGCAATAAAGGCTCGACTACAACAAGAAGACACACACAACCTACACAAGGGAGACATGGCATACCCAATTAAAGTGACCAAAGAAGACTGCATCACTGAGCCCCACAGGGCACCTATCAAATATAGTCACTTTACCAAGACAGGGAGACATAGCAGCTATACTTAATATATAGAAACAAACACAAGAAGCTAGCCAAAATGAGGGGACAAGAAAACAGTTTCCAAGTGAAAGAACAAAACTCTCCCTCAAAATTAAATAAAATGATGACAAGCAAACAACTAAATGCAGAGTTCAAAATACTGTTTATAAAGATGCTCAGTCATCTCAGTGAAAATTTTAATAAAGAGGTAGGAAACATAAAAATGGAGATAGAACACATTAAAAACATCAGAAATGAATACAATAACTGAAATGAAGACTGAATTAGAGGGAATCAATAGTAGATTAGATGAAACAGAAGAATGAATCGGCGATTTGGAAGATAAGGTAGCAGAAAACACCTAATCAGAACAGCAAAAGGAAAAAAAGAATTTAACAAATGAGAATAGTTTAAGGGGCCACTGGGGCTATATGAAGCATACCAATGTTTACATCATAGGGATACTAATAGTAGGAGAAGATAGAAAGCAAGGGATTGAAAATCTATTTAAAGAAATAATGACTGAAAACTTCCCTAACCTGATAAAGAAAAAAGACGTACAAGCCTAGGAAGCACAGAAAGTTCCAAACAAGAAAAGCCCAAAGAGGCCCACATCAAGACACATCATCATTAAGATGCCAAAGGTTAAAGACAAAGAGAGAATATTAAAAGCAGTAACAGTAAAGCAGTTAGTTACCTGCAAGGTAGTTACCCAGAAGACTGTCAGTTGATTTCTCAACAGAAACTTTTCAGGCCAGAAGGGATTGGTGTAAAATATTCAAAGTGAAAAGCAAGGGCCTATAATCAAGATTACTCTACCAAGCAAAGCTATGATTTAGAATTGAAGGACAGATAAAGAGCTTCCCAGACAAGAAAAAGCTGGAGATGTTTATCACTACCAAAACAGAATTACAAGAAATGTTAAAGAAATTTCTTTAAGAAGAAGAAGAAGGAGAAGGAGAAGGAAGAGGAAGGTGGGAAGGGGAAAGTAAAGAGGAGAAGGAGGAGGAGAAGGAGAAGATGAAAGATTGAAAATATGAATAATAAAATAGCAATAATTGCATGTCTATCAACAATTACTTTAAATGTAAATTAATTAAATGCTCCAATAAAAAGATATAAGGTGGCTATATGAATAAGAAAACAAGACTGCCTACATATACTGCCTACAAGAACTCACTTCAAATCAGAAGACACGCACAGACTGAAAGTAAAGAAATGGAAAAAGATATTTCATGAGAATGGAAACAAACAAACAAAAACTGGTGTAGCAATACTTATACCAGACAAAACAGACTTTAAAAACAAAGGCTATAACAAGAAACAAAGGAGGACCCAGTAATCCCACTTCTGGATATTTATCTGAAGAAACCCAAAACACTACTTTGAAGGGACATATGCATTCATATGTTCATTGCAGCATTATGTACAATAGCCAAAATATGAAAGCAACTTAAGTGCCCATCAATAGATGAATGGATAAAGAAGAGGTAAAACATACACACACACACACACACACACACACACACAATGTCAATAAGCCACGGTAATGAATATAGGTCATGAAAAATAGAATAAAATCTTGCCATCTGCAGCAATACATATAGACCTGGAGGTATTACACTAAGTAAAATAAATAAAAAAGAGAAAGACAAATACCATATAATTTCATTTACATGTAGAATCTAAAAAATAAAATTAGTGAATAAACAAAACAGAAAAAACTTAATGATATAGAAAACATTTTCAAGGTTCCATATGGGAGTGGGGTTGGTGGGCTGGGTGAAAAATGGGAGGGGATTAAGAAGTACAAATTGGTAGTTACAAAATAGTCATAGGATGTAAAGTATAGCATAAGAAATGTAGTCAATAATATTATAATAACTATGCATGGGGTCAGATGGGTACTGTGTTTATTGAAGTGATCTCTTCGTAAACTATATAAACTATATGAACTATATAATCACTACATTGTATATCTGAAACTAATGTATGTTAACTGTAATTTAAAATTTTTAAAAATGTATAAAAAACAAGATCAACAAATATTTATTGAGCCCAGTAACTGTTAAGAAGGGTCTTATCACTTAATGCCTACTTAGCACTGAAATCAAAGCTTTGGGAAGTTTAGAAGACATGCACAATGTAATCCTATTTTTTAAATGCAAATAATCTGATTAAAAAGATACAATCAACTGTTATCAAGAAAAGTAAGCCAGACACTGTATTGCTTTTGTACACTCTAGAGTCAAACACTGCTGTTGGTGAGTTGTAAAAATAAGGCTAGAAACCTCGGATGTGAAGCTGGATTATAGATTATCTTGAAAGTTACAAGAGATGCTTTGTAGCAGTAGGGAGCGATGAAGTGAAGTGGCACTTTAGGAAGATTTTTAGGTTCCTAACCCTAACCTTATTTCCTCTCATATTTTACTCATTTGGGAGCTATGTAATAGTATAAATTACATATCTCAAAAGTTGTCATCGGATATAGCTAATGAACTGTGAAATATAAAATGCAGTCCTGGCTCCTTGCCATCAAGTAGTACAGGGTTTTAAACCTTAGGCTCATTTACAGTTGGTGAAGCCAATGGCTCATGAGCTTAAACTCTAAATAAAAAAGCCTGAGATGATTTTAGACTTCGGGCATATTAACTTTAATCTCTTGAAGACAACTGCAATTAGTAATAGTAGCCAAAAACAAGAAATCTGCTTGTTTCTGTTATTGACTTGTTCTTTAAAAGATGATAATAAATATATAAATGTGTGTCATTCCTCCCTAAGGCTCATGCCCTTGGCAGGTATCATTAATCTATCACAGAATTTTTGCTTGCTGAGTTTTTTTCTTTTTTAACAAACTTTTATTCTGATCACAAAAGCAATAAAGAATTCAAATCATCCATAAGTATAAGTAAAGGAAAATTTCCTCCCCAGATCATACTCCTCAAGAGACAACTACTATTAATAATACGGCTTATGAAAAGAAAATGAAGGAAAAAAATGGCTTATACCCTTTTGTCTTTTTTTTTTCCTGATTATATGTATGCATATCATATTTGATTTCTACTACAATTCTATTTTTTTATTTTCTGGTATTTTATGGTATATTATGCATAGCTAATAAGAACTGTGGACAGATAACTCTATATTCATTTTATACCTAGAAATTGTGATTACAAACTTAAAATTAAATAATTATAAACTTAAAATTACAAATGCTTAATATGTTATAAAATGATTCATAAACATTTTTATTCCAATATTGAAAAATTATATTACCTCAATATGTTGTAAAATAATTTATAATAAAATCGAATTCTCCTGCAAAAAAAAGTTAAGACAAGTCAGATTAAGTCTAGGTGGTGTATGCTATTGTGTCTATACTGAAGCTTTAGCATTGCCTTGTGTCTCATAGAGTTTTAAGTTGTGAAATAGTTTAAATAATAGAGAAATGAAAGTCTATGGCTATGCTACCCTGAACAAGCCTGATCCTGTTTGATCTCAGAAGCTAAGCTTGGTTGGGCCTGGTAGTACTTGGATGGGAGACCACCTAGGAAGACCAGGTGCTATAGGCGTAAAAAACTTTAAAAAAATAAAGGATTGTAATCTGACAAGATCTTTGCAATCTGTGAGGTCAACCGAGGGTTGCCTCGTCTAAAAAAAAAAGAAAAAAAAATAGAGAAATGGAGAGGATAATATTATCAGCCTTTTTTAATCCACTACCCAGCTCTATCGTCTTAATTTTTCACATTGTCTTCATTTTTTTAAAAGAAATAACATTTTACAGATATCATAGAATTATGCTTTCCATTTTTAAAAGTGTGTTACTATTGGGATTGATTTTTAGTCCTTTTCTTACTTTATCTTGTCTAAACTAGAATATTTATTCATCAGTTTAAGCAAGAAGCATTTAATTATATAATAGGTATCATGCAGTACTGTGAAAAATATAAAAACAAATAATAATGATTCCTGTCCTTAACATCTGTCTTGATCTCTTGCTTTGATTTTTTTTTGGGGGGGGCAATTTTTCTTTTCATTATAAAAAGTGAGTGTTTTATACATAAGAATTTTCTTAGGCAGTATCATTACATTTAAATAAGTTTTATTATTTTAACTAATGACTTATCTGTACCAATATTCACTGAAACTAAGGAACACCTCACAAACCACCAATTCACCATTCATTTTTTTTTTTTCCAAATGAGTTAATTACATGCAGGGCTTAAATGGCTCATCAAATTCACTCGATGATAAAGGATAGACTAGAACTCAGGTCTCCTTAACTATCAAACATTGGGTTATGGTTGGTTTGTGTTCTTACTACATTGTGGCAAATAACAGTATTTGAAAATTTTGAAAAGAATATCAAGTTACAAATAACTAAATCAATAGTAGTTTGATTTTTGGAGGTTTTCTTTTTTATTCTCTAAGAATCAAACCACTTTGAGGTTGAAATTTGAATGGCTAGATTTGTGGATGAGCAGAAAAATTTGGTCAGATAAAAATATAAATAATAGTTTAGACAACACATTACAAAGTACCTTTTTTTCAGTAAAAAAAGTTCATCCATTAAAAAAAAAAAGATTATTTAGAATACAAGATTATTTGAAATTTATTCAAGTAAATTAATTTAAAAAATTATATACCTTCTGAAAATATATTTCAGTGTAAGGCATAGTGATACTTGAGAAAAAATACTTGAGGGTATTAGGTTATTCTTTACTAGAATTAAAAAAAAAAGAGGAATGTTATGGTATGTGAGATTTATAAGCAAAATTAAATTCCAGGTGAAATATAACTCCATATTGTATACTTTTGTTTGTAACTATAGATATTTAGTGTAAAAACAAAATTTATCACCCTCCAAAGAAAGGAAGAAAGAAATATGTATGATTTTATACTTCTACAGTCGATTTTTCTAATTAATAATTTTAAAAATGATCTTTTAAGTTGAAATATATGAGAAATAAGTACATAGATCATAAGTGTATAGCTTGATACATTTTTGTATATTGAACACATCTGTGTAGACACCAATCAGATCAAAATAAATAACTCCTAGTTGTCATCCTACTTTCAAAGTTAACCACTGTTCTGACTCCTATCACCATATATTCTTTTTGTCTGTTTTGAACTTTAAACAAGTACAATCATAAGTATGTACATTTTTGCATCTGTAATTTTATTTTACTCAATATTATATCTGCAAGATTTATCTATATTGTTAAAAGTATCAGCAGGTCTTTATATTGCATGGAATATTCCATGTATAACTATAACAACATTTATTTATTTAGTTTCAGTGTTTCAAGTTTTAGAATATTAAAATAGTGCTAATTTGAAAATTCTTGTACATATCTATTGATGCACAAATCTACCTATCTAATCTATCTATATATTCTCAGAGTGGAATTGATAGCTTATGTGGTATATATGTGTTCTAATTTCATTAATATTGGCAAATATTTTCCAAGTTGATTTTACCAGGGTATACTCCCACCCTGGTAATTCTAGTAGATTTCTATTGGAGTCTCATTTAATTTGCATTTTCCTAAGAATTATGTAATGTTAAACAATTTCTCATGTGCTTATTTGTCATCCATATATTATCTTTTGTCAAATTAGGTTTTTTTGTCTTATCATTGTCATATAAGAGTTCTTTAAATATCCTGGATACAGATATGTATTTCGTAAATACTTTCTGCAATTTTGTGGTTTGTCTTTTCATTTTTATAAGTGTTTTTTGAAGAGCATTTGAAAATGGTACTAAATATGCCAAACTTCCCTGACATAAAAGTGGTAACAATAAAGCATCAGCAACAATATATGGAATAAAAAGGGTGAAAATAGTTTCAGTGAAAATAAAATATCTCAATGCACCTTGGCAGAGTATTTGAAGTGCCTATGGTGCTTGAGGGAATTCCCTCAGGTGGGTGGAGAATAAAAGGGCATATGTTTTCTAGAGCAGAATATTTTCATTGTTCATTTGTGACAGAGAGTTGGGGGGCCTTCTCACTGAAAATTATAATAAAAAATTAGCAATCAAAAAAAAATTACAATAAAAAAAATTAACAATAAAAAAAATTAACAATCAAAAAAAATTAACAATCAAAAAACAATTAACAATCAAAAAAATTAACAATCAATCAAAAAAAATTACAATCAAAAAATTATAATAAAAAATTAACAAGCTTGAGCCTTTTTGTGTGTGTGTGGTGCTTCTCAGTGAGAGGATTTTCATCTTGTTTCCTATCATTTAACATTCAGATAATTGCTTTCAATTTTTTATAATTAGTATTTTTTTAAATTTAATACATAAACATTTTTCAAAGGAATCTTTATCAAACCTCTCTACAACATAGACTTCATTATAGAAGACAATGTATTTAGACAAACGTTTTTATCAACTTTGAATGAGGTAGGACTTTTTGAAATGATTACTTAAAATGTTTAAATGATTCTTAAATAATGAGAACTAGCCTAAGGAAATTATATGACTGCTGCCTATTACAGACAAAATAAATTTTGCCCACGGATTTTGTAAATTCTATCAAATTCAAAATGCATAGATTATTTCAAATTTGAAGATGTTGAAGTGTTTTGCATCAACCATTATTTAAATTTCCCAATTCTGATTTTAGAATTGATTCAATGTATTTTTTCCTATTTTGTTCACCTTTATTCATTGATCTTTATTATCCTCCTGGTACCTGGCCTGTTTTTCTGCTTCATTCATAGCTCTCAGCTCAGTGATTCCTGAATGAGCCCATGACAGACTCCAGATCAGATTATCAGGAGGCTGCTTCGAAGATGTAAAAGCAATGGATTTCTCCCTGCGATTAGATGTTTCTCTCATTAAAAAAGTGGGTGAATTTATTCTTTATCTACTCTGAGATTATCATAATGAGCCGGTCTATTATACTGTCAATAAACTAAAAAGCTATATCAACACAAAATAAAAGAATATCAGTTTTATATCTGTTATAATGTCACCTTTTTCTTCTTTTGGACACAATATATCAGAGCTATGATCATATCTGCTTAATTCTAGAGGTTGAAAAGTATCCACTTGGCAAACCCACATGTTCCCAGATATACTTTTAAATTGATTGGTTACAATCTTATACCTTTTTTTTACTTTCAAACATTCCTATGTTTTTTTCTGTTAAAATGACATATTGTTAAGTCTCTGACAGTTATTATTGTGGGTGTATTCTCTCAAATATAAAAAATGTTATATTTGTCATATCTGATGAGTCATTAACAATATCACACAAATCTAATTTGTTATTACAGTTGAAAATTTACTTAATATTTTAAGAATTACCAATTTTTACTTTTTCTATTAAAAAGCTCACATCTGTGAGTAAATACACAACTCACAGAATTTTATAGTATACATACTGAAAGTACAGTATCTCTCTTTCTCATGTGCCTAGCTACTCAAATTCCAGCAGAGGCAGCTATTATTTCTATAGTTTCTAAAGATATTATAAACATTTGCATATAAATAAATTGAAGCATATAAAATGGATAAAGATACACTTTTTTATCAGTGATTGCATGGTATACTAGGTATATCTTGGATTATATTCTGTACTTATTTCTATAGAGTTTCTTTAATATTTTTGATAATGGTATAGCATTCCTTAGTATAAGGTATGTTAAAAATTTTTACCCAGTTATTTTACAGTTGGACATTAAGGTGATTTCCAATATCTTACATGTTGCAATGAAAGTACTTTTGCATTAGTTTACTTTGTACATGCAACAGTTCCAATTACTCAGCCCCCGCTAATGTGTTACCATATCTCTTTTCACACATTCCTTCTAGCATAGTGTCATATTTTTTTTTGGTCTTCATTAACTTAATAAGTAAAAAAAAAAAAAAAAAATATTACTTGGTTTTAATTTGCATTTGTGTTAATTTGAGTGAGATTGAGCTTTTTTCTGACATTTAAGAGTCATTTATATTTTCTTTTCCTAAACTGCATGCAAATATATAACTACATTACTCCAAATATCATCCAATTTAAAACTTCGTTCTTCCTACAGGTAAGATCTGCTCCAGACTGAAAACTTCTCACTTTATATTTTACTCCTTTTTCTTACTCTCTAAATTGCATCTGGTTGTTCTGGGATTGGAATAGAGAGAAACAAAGACCAGGAAAGTCTTACTTCAGTTGTGCCACTTGAATCTATCTCTAAGTGTGACAGGGTCAATTGCTGACTCTCACTTGTAGGATATTTTTATGGGTTTCTCTGGAGATCTTCATGCTGGGAATCTCTGGTGCATCTCCCTTGACGAAGGCCAGGTTTTTTCCTTTTTTGCTTGATTGCTTTTAACTTCAACCTCAGTCTCTGGGATTCCTCCAGTCAATCCTTTACTGAGGTCATTTGCCTCTTCAAGTGGTTACCTTGAAGAGATTACTGTTTAAGATGACCCAAAGCTGGTTCACTTGGTGAGATGGTGCCTAATCTCATGGCAACAAATATTTTTGATGTCGATAAACATGTAGGAAATTCCCCAAACAGCACTCTCTGTCTAGATGTCAGTCAGTTTTGTTTTGTTTTGTTTTTCCTTTAGACTTATCCTAGCAAAATTTTTACTCCAATCCTAGGCTGCTTCCTCTCACTTGACCTGGAGTGAGGAGAAACCAAAATTGCAGCCTAACAATTTTATCCAAATAAAATTCTGTTTATTAACCTTTTCAGTCCCAGATTTCTGATAAATTTGTTTTCTTCATTATGTAACTTAGAGATAAGTAATGGGCTGGCAAAATTGGCTTCACAATCTCTAGTATGTCCTAGATTTTAGGGTAATATTTAGGTCTTTTTCACATTGCACATTGCCTTCAGTCTTTCAGGGATCAGCATAAACATGAAGAAAGCAGTAAGAGCCACACTCATATTGGGCTACACCTGTATGATGAAACAAAACAAAACAAAAGAATCCCCAGAAAACATGAGCCTCTCTTTTTCCTTATCTCTCCAAAGTATAATAGCTCACTCTAAGAGAAAAATAATAATAAAAATTTATATAACATATATTACATGACAGTCCTCAAAGTATTTTACATATATAAATTTATTTTTACATATATAAACACCATATCAAGCAGGTACTGTTATTATCCTCATTTTGTTAATTGAGAAACTGAGACTGAAAGATATTAAGGAGTCTTTCCAAAATCAAACATCTAGTTATTATTGAGCCCAGGTTTGAACTAAGTCTGGTTCCAGAGTCCAGAGTCTGTTCTCTTAACCATTATATTATACTGAATCCTGTTTTATTATATTAACTCTTTATTTATTTTTGGGGAAACAAAATGAGATTCGAAAACAAATTGCCCTAAATTCTAATTGACTGCATATCTTTTATTGGCAACTGAACTGTTCTTGATGAGTAGATGCGAATTTGTAAATATGGCAGTTCTTCTCAAATTATATTAGAAAATCAAAGACATCTCAGAGGAAATTTTATTCATGACTTGGGAATTTTATTTAAGGATTATATAGAAGAAAATAGCAGGATAATTTAAAAAATAAAGTGGGACTTGCAATTCTGCATTAAAATTATATCTCAAGCCAACAGAAAGAGTATGTTATATGCACTGATATATAAATACTTGAAACAAAAGAAAATGATTATTGAGAAGAGGAAAAGACCCAGGAGAAACTTTGTTATTTGAAAATTTATAATCTGAAGTTCCAAAGTTATGCATCTGCTTAGAAGATTGAAATTTATCATCGTTGATCACTTCTAAGTATTTCTTCTCACTTAATAATAATGTCTACTCTTGAATTTAATATAAACTTTCAGACTACTGGCTATTTCAAAAACATGGGTTTGTACAGATATAATCACATAGTGCAAATATAATGCAAAATGATTATAAAGTGAAATTGAAATCTTGTAAAGGTTAAAGAGTTTCACAAAGTACAAGATGTTTAGAGCTCCTTGAATCACATTTAATGTCATGTATAAATGACTGAAAGAAATAAGTACTTTGTCATAGAAATTAAACTTCACATTGTGTTTGAATCAGATTTATTGGACGTAACATTAGTTAGTCTCTATAGCTAAAGGAAAGAGCCTGCTAAAATTCTCTCAAAAAACATTAAACATTATTGGTCAGTTAAAAACATTAAACAAGCTGGCAAATTTCTTCTTCTTATAATTTAAAATAAAATTTCTTATAACAAATATGTTTTACAGCACATGCAGTTAAGCTATCAGAAGTTTGTGGTTAAAAAACACATAATACATAATGCACGACATTTCGGTCAACAACAAACCACATATACAACGTGGTCCCATAAGACTATAATGAAGCTGAAAAATTCCTATCACATAGTGATGTCATAACCAGTGCATTACTCACATGCTTATGATGATGCTGGGGTAAACCTACTAAGCTGTTGTTGCATAAAATACAACATATACAATTATGAGCAGTACATAATACTTGATAATGATATAAATGAATGTGTTACTGGTTAATGCATTTATTATACTATATTTTCTATTTCTAAAAACTCTATGCTGTTACATTGGCAACAGACTCATAGATCTCCTGTTTATGTGTCTTTAATGGCATCATTTTCTCCTGTCTTGATTCAATCACATGTTTTGTTTATCATGACCTCTAAGTGTATAAAATCCACTACTAATGTTGCCAGTAAGAGCCACATGGAGTGACTGACTTGGAAACAAAAATAAAAGTGATTAAGGGCTATGCAGGTAGAAAATCAGCGGTGGTTACTGCTCGCCAGTCAGGCATGTCTCATCCCAGCATAGCTACGATCTTGAAGAACAAGTAGTGAGGGAAGCTGTTAAAGGATCTGCTTTAATGAAGGCAATGAGACTAATAAAAAATTCAAGAAAGGCCCATATCAGATTTGGAGAAACTTTTAATGACATGATTGAAGATAAGACACAGAAGTGTATCCCTCTCAGCACCATGATAATCATGACCAAAGCAAAAAGTTTGTGATGTTGAAAGAAAAGGCTGAACCCGACCATGATGTTGAATTTACTGCTAGCTCTGGGTGGATTAAATAATTCAAGAATTGCTATTCATTGTATAATGTGAAAGTGAGTGTGAATCTGTGAGTGGTGATATAAAGCCAGCTGAAGAATTTTTGGAAACTCTAGATAAGCTGACTGTAGAGGAAAATTACCTGCCAGAGCAAATATTTAGTAAGGAAGAAATCTCCCTATTCTGGGAACAGATGCCTGAAAGGACTTTCATCCCTAAAAAGACCAAATTAGTGCCAAGTTTCAAGGCTTTTAAAGACAGGTTAATAGTCTTGTTTGGCGGGCAATATTGCAGGCTACAAACTGAAAGGCTTTACAATCTGGCACAGTGAGCACTACAGGACCTTCAAACATATCAGTAAGTACATACTGCAGTGTGCTACAGGAGTAATAAGAAGTGATAGATGACACAGTCCTCTTCCAAGATGCCTTCCTGAATTGCTATGCCGGTGAAATAGAGAACTACTGTTTGGAGAATAATATATTTTTTAAAATTTTGCTTATTGTTGATAATACTCCCAGACATCCTCCTTTCATTAGTGATCTTCATCCCAATATCAAAACAATGTTTCTCCTTCCAAACACCATCTTTTTGATTCAATGAATAGATCAAATAGTTACAGCATCTTTTAAGGGTTATGATATGATGAGAACATTTGCCCAGGCGATTGCTGCATCTGAAAGAGATACTGAGAAGACATTGGTACAATTCTGGAAGAATTACAATGTCTGTAACTGCATCAAAAGTCTTGTTTGAGCTTGGGGTGATGTCATCAAAGGGCATATAAATAGTATCAGAAGATAGTCAAGAGATTCATTCATGATTTCAAATGATTTATCAAGAAGGAGGAGGTTGAAAAAATAAAAAAGGCTGTGGTTGAGATGACAAATAACTTTAACCTGAGTGTGAATGGGGATGATATTGAGGAGCCCCTCGAGGTGGTTCCCAAAGAATTGACTGATGAAGAGTTTTTGGGACTGGAAAAAATAGCTGAAGAGGCAAGAGAAAAGAAAACTGCCAGAAAAGAAAAAGAACCCCTAAGAAATTTCAAAGTGAAGGGGTTAGCTAGCAGGAGCTTTTGCCGGCCTCAATAGGCTTCTTAATATTTTGAAAACGTGGACCATAACACCAAAAGGTTTTTATTAATAGAGAGTAATATCTATGGGCATTATTTGCTTACAGAAAATCTGTGATAAAAAACAAAACCAACCAAACAAACAAACAAAAACAAGCAAACCATCACGGACATATTTCTGAAAATAGTGAAACCTCCTCAAGAAGTCTCAGGCAGATCTTTTAGAAGATATTACAGAAGGCATTGTTATCATAGGAGATGACAGCTCCATGTGTGTTATTGCCCTTCAAGGTTTTCCAGTGGGACAAGATGTGGAAGTGGAAGACAGTGATATTGATGATTCTGACTCTCTGAAAACCTAGACTAATGCAGGCGTTTGTGTCTTAGTTTTTAATAAAAAATTTAAAAAGTATAAAAAATTAAAGTAAAAAAGTTTATAGAATAAGGATATAAAGAATGCAAATATTTTTGTACAGCTGTACAATGTTTGTTTTAAGCTAAAATATTATTACAAAAGAGCTGAAAAGTTAAAAAAATTATAAAATAAAAACATTACAATAACCTGAAAATTTATTATTGAAGAAATAATTTTTTTATTTTTTATGCATTTAGTGTAGCCTAAGTGTACAGGGTTTATAAAGTTTATAGTACTGTACAGTAATTCCTAATCCTTTGAATTCACTTACCACTCACTGACTCACCCAGAGCAACTTCCAGTCCTATAAGCTCTATTTATGGTAAATGCCCTATATGAGTGTACAATTTTTAAATATTTTATTTGATATTTTTACTGTACCTTTTCTAAATTTAGATATGTTTAGATACACAGATACCATTGTGTTACAATTGCCTTCAGTATCCAATACAGTAACATGCTGTAAAGGTTTTAAGCCTAGAAAGAATAAAGCCTAGGTGTATAGTATGCTGCTATATCACTAGGTTTGGTAAGTGTACTTTCTGATGCTTGCACAGTGATGAATTTACCTAATGATGCATTTCTTAGAACAGCAGTCCCCAACCTTTTTGGCACCAAGGACTGGTGCTCCTGTGAAAATCTAATGCCTGATAATCTGAGGAGCAGTTGAGGCAGTGATGCTAGTGCTGGTGCTAGTGCATGTCCTGTAAAACATGATACAGATGAAGCTTCGCTCTCTGGCCTGCTGCTCACCTCCTGCTGTGTAGTCTGGTTCCTAACAGACCATGGGCTGGTACCAGCCCATAGATAGCCCAGGGGTTGGGGACCCCTGTCTTAGAACATATCCTAGTCATTAAGCGAGTCATGACTATAATAAGAAAGGTGATTTCACATAGCACTTAAATTCTCCATGTATTTATGTCCACCAGAATTTTCAGTAAATACAATTAAAATTTACATTTTGTAACACAGCTCGATCACATTAAAGTCTATAGTCAATGATTTCACAAATCAAGGAAGAGAAAATTGGCAAGAATTATGACATGAATTACGACTTATTTGAATATCAAATGATTTATAAAGGAGAAAATAGATGAAGCAGTTGGAAATTTTTACAAATAAGTTTTCCCTTAAATTCAAGCTATAAAATAAAATGTAGCATGAAAGTTGTTGAATCACAGTATCACAAAATTTCTCATAATTATGCTTAAAAGTCAACGCTTGATTTATCCTTTGTTCTTTCTAAGATTAACATTTTTGAAATTCTAACCTACTTTAGCTAAATGCTATAAACTTAGTTGAACAAAATAGAAAGTACATAAAATCACCAAGTCCAACATTCTTGAGATAATCTGGCAAATGTAATATATGTCAAACTAGTAGATTTTTCTTCAGTTTTTTTGGCAGTTGCAAATTTGCTATGTGCAATTTAAGATGTTGTCAAATTCATATGTTGTTGGTTATTTCTATGATATTTCATAGTTATAAGTTGTAAAAAATCTCTATTAACAGACTGAAAACAACAAACATTATTTTGTTTTCCATAAGTCAAATTAATTTCTAACTCCAATAACCATTACTAGGCCAGTGGAAAACTTCTCCTCAGTTCTTCCTGAACTCTGACCTCCTCTGTAAAATTGTATATCCTCAATATAATACTATGCTAATGTACCAAAGTTTGTCTTGTCCTAGGTATCGGGTTCACTCAAGTTGACATAGATGCCTGATTTCTGTCTGCCTGCCTCTTTAACTAGAACATTTCTTTGATCCCTTTCAGCACAAGAAATCATCCATGAGGCCTCCTATCTTGGTTCCCATCTGCTTATACACAATTCAGACATTCCTCTCAGACAGCTATCAACTCTTCTTCCTTGAGGACACAAGGTCCCTTTGTTCTTAAGGCCTAGGGACATCTCTCAGCTCTACCGCTTGAAGCGTTTCTTTTTAACCTTTGGGACAGAAATTCCCCTTTCTTTCTTGCTTTGCCAGACCCCAGCTTTACCCAGAGATGACATTAGTTCTTAATTTTTTTTTACCTCTAAATTCTTCTAAGGGTTTAGGTAGTATAAAAATAAAAACTTAAGGCTACTTCTATATTTTATGCTCCTGCAAATTTCCCCTGAGGCACTAAAATAAGGGACAGGGTACTTGTTTGAGACCATTAAAAAAAAAAGAAAACAGAAAATTATTTCAAAATGTTATAAAGCCATGCTATGATCAATTGTCACATTTCTTAATGCTATCACTATAACCTGATTTTTCCATCAAGCTGCTTTAAAAATATGTAATAAAATTCCTTTGGGATGTTTTAGCAGCTGTGAGTTGAGTTTGTGTTTATTTTTCTAGCCATAATATTACACTAATTGCTGTTTCAAAGTTTCAAAGTGAGTATTGTTTTTAGCAAGGAACTCAGGGCATTAATAGGGCAAAGCTTTGTTACTTAAGTCGTAGGCAAGGTAAAAATTGTTCACTTCTGGCAAGTATGCACTCACTGTGATGGGTAAAATTTACATAGAACAAAATGAATTTTAGCTTGATTAAAGCTTCTCCCCATTTCGCTCTGTTTTGTGTTTTAATTGTTGATGGAGAGAAAAAAAGCAAACAAACATGTGTGAGGACATCTTCTAGGAGGGAGGAGATGCAAAAATTAAGCCTTTGTTCATTTTCCTTTGAAACAGAAACACTTCTGATATTCTGATATAGCCCTGATTCAACACAACCCATTCATCTGCTCCACCCAGCATCATGAGAGGAAATTCACCAGGTACATGGGCTCAGTGAAAAGGTCTGAGTGATCTAGAAAGAAAACTTGCTCACAGCCTGTGCGTGCCTGATCCAGGGAGTTTCTCTGTCCCAATCTGTATATGTGTTTTGGAGTGAAAGGTTAGTGGAAACTGTTAGGTAGTAAGTTAGGCAAGAGCAATAGGAGCCAGAGCCCAGCTCTGTAACCATAGAAACTTCCCTTGAAGTTCCCTTAAGTACCTCCCAGAGATACCTCCCTTTCAGGGTTATAAATTATCCTAAATCCTAGAGCAAAAGACCATAAAAGCTGCTGGCTAAACCAGCTACAAACACATGCACAGAAAGTACTGTCCATAACCTCAGCCTTATTGTACCATCATTATAATATCATGACTATGTATAGAAGTTCATGAATCTAATTATAACAAACTGAATTCTGGGTAAGCGCATGCACAGTAGGCAGAGTTATATATAGAGAGCAGCCAACTGTCAGTCAAGGTGACCTCACATTCAGATCAGCTAAACCCTCCCATCAGGGCTCAAATATAAACAGACCTTCGTCCTTCTGTGTTGTTACAGCTCTCCTGGCTAGAAACCCACTCCTCCCTTAGGGGTGTACTATCTTATCGCTTCATCTTCTAAATTCCAGAGGGCTGCAGCCTTCCTTAGCTTGGCTCGTCTCTTTCTAAAACATTCTTTCAATAAATCTTACTTTTTCTAAATCTTGTCGACCTGTAATTGTTTGCTGTATCGGCGGGGAAAGACTGAGGGACAACACGCAACACTACCATCCATTGTACTCCACTATCCACCTCTTCCTCCTCCCCTATGCCGCTGGGGCTATGCTGGATTTCACATCACAGCATTGGTTACAGCAACTGCTCCATCGATTCCTATGTGTATAAAAAAATGATCTGTGGAGTCTGGGTCTCAGGCCTATGATATCAAGACTTGGTGATGATTAAGTGTGTCACAAGGAGATACAATTCCTCTTCTACCCTCCTCTAAATCACTGTGAGTCTAGTCAGGAGGCATACCATAACAGGGAACAATGGAGACTGTGGAAGTGCAGTAAAATGTGGCAACAGAAGGCTACAACAGAGTAGACAATTGGCCTACCGAAATTGCCTGGAATTTTCCATTTTCTTTCTATGAGGTGATTGAAACTGACTGTGATTCTTGTTTTGGACAATTGAAGCCTTGAACAGTTCTTGGGTTTTTCCCAATAGCAGAACCTTTTGCCATAGAAGTAAGGAAATTGTTCATATGGGGAAATGGCACTGATGGTATTTAACTTAAATATTAAAAATAAATATGAGCCAACACAATATTGAACAAGAACAAAGTCACAGTGTTGACACCACTACTTGATATCATGATTTACTGTAAACTACATTAATCAGGATATTGTGGTATTGCTAAAAGAATAGACAAATAGATCAATGGAACCAAAGTGCCCAGACATAGACCAACATAAATATTGTCAACTGATTTTTGAAAAAGAGTAAAGGCAATACAATGAAGAAAGGATGATGTTTTCAACAAATGGTGTTAGAATAGGTATATGTCTATATACAAAAAGATAAATCTAAATAAACCTTTTGCCTTTTACAAAAGTTAACTCAAAATGGATCATAGACCTAAATGTAAAACACGAAACTATAAATTCATAAAAAATAGCATGGAACAAAATCTAGGTGACCCTGAGTTTGGCAAGGAGTTTTTAGATATATGAAAATTACAATCTATGAAAGTAAAAGTGAAAGATGTACTTCATCAAAATTTAAAATGTCTGTTCTGTAAAAGATGGTCTTTAGAGAATGAAAAGACAAATCACAAACTAGGAGAATATATTTGCAAAAGCCATGTCTAATAAAGGATGAAAATATACAAAGAACTCTTAAAACGCAATAATAAGAAAATAACTCAATTTAAAAATAGGCAAAAGATCTGAATTCTCAGCAAAGAAAATATACAGATGGCAGATAAGCAAATAATAATATGTTCGACACCATACGTCATTAGGGGATTGCAAATTAAGCAACCATGATTTACCACTACATACCTGTTACAATGGCTAAAATCCCCAAACACCCTAATATCAAATGCTGGCAAGAATCTAGTGCAACAAGAATTCTCATTTATTGCTGTGGGAATGCAAAATGGTTTAGTCACATTGGAATTCTCTTAATTTTCTGGTAAATTTTCCCATGAATCTAAAAATGCTCTAGAAAATAAGGTTTATTAATTAAAAAATTCTACTCTGTAAAACATACTGGTGAAAATGGATATGTAACTTATGTGTGGGTAAGAATATGGAGTCACAGAAAGATTAAGTAACTTGCTAGGAGTCACTCCTTTGAGACTATCCTGGTCATGGAGACTTTGTTCTGGTTCAGATAATCAGATATCATTCTTTTTCCATCGTCTGCCTCCACACATTTAATCAGCCAGTTTTGTCACATTGTCACTTTCTCATTAAAAAAAGAAAAAAGTACAAACGACAACTAAAAACTTTCAAATATTTATAAGGATAAGGATTTAGAGATCATAGAGGCAACACCAAATAAATATAACCTAAAATAATATATCTAATTTCTATACTTTTAAAAGTCACATAAGCTACTTGTCACTGGGATTTCTCATTGGCTCATTACCTTAAGAAGAATTCAACTTTCTATTATTTCCGTGGCTATTATCTACTTATTTAATCATTTCTCTTCTTTTTTTTTCCTCAAAAAAAAAGAGAAAATGAAAAAAATTATCCAATGTTATTTTCCACATGTTATCATGCAAAATATTTCAACTCTCTTTTTTATTCATTGACATCCTTCCCACAGTAACCTCAGAGTATTACCCACTAGCCCAAGTAGGTCATCAATTTATTACTTCCTTCTTCTCAAATTACTTTCCAAAGAGGAGTACTGATGATTTTTCTGGGCTACACTGTATAGATAATTACATTTTTCACTTCCATAAAACCTCTAAATGAATTTCAATATTCACAACATATAATTTTTGTTTGGATGCGCTGAATACAAAAAAATTTGTCTTATTAGCTATGTAACTTTGGGCACATTATATAAGTTTAATAATTTCCTTTCTTTGTCTGTAAATGGCCAATAGTTAATAAGGTGATTGTGAAAATTAAATGAGTTTGTTAATGGCCATTAGTTAATAAGGTGATTGTGAAAATTAAATGAGTTAATATGTGAAATAAACTCAGAATAATATATAAATTTAACAAATTAAAGTTATTATTAATTTCAATAATTAACAGAGAACTAAAAATCTCTAAATTTAAGCTATCTTTAATTTTTCAATTACTTCATGAAAATTCTATTGTTTTGAACCTTTCTCACAAATATTCTAGTTATTCATATTTCAGCAAATTACTTGTTTTATACTTGTTTTATACTTGTTTTGCTAATATAGCTGTCCATTACAGGAAGTTATTACAAATGATCCTGATGATCAAAACTAATGAATATTATCTTAGAGTACCAAAATAATCACATAAAGTCCAGAATAAGTTCCACTTGGTACAAACTGGTAGGCTAATCAGACAAAGATGGTCATCACATTTTGAAGGAAAGTTGTGCTAGGAACTGAGAAATAAAGTGAAATAAAAATTGTATTCTGTCTTCCAAGAACTCCCAGGCTATCATAAGCCCTTTATTTTATATATATATATATATATATATATATATATATATATATATATAGAGAGAGAGAGAGAGAGGAGAAGAGAGAGAGAGAGAAAGAGAGAGAGAGAGAGAGAGAGAGGATAGAAGAATAGAATATTGTATATGTACACTTAGTATTCTTAATCCTTAATCCAAGATTCTTAATCCTAGCAATAATCAACCCTGAGAGTTTTGGGAAAACAGGAAACACAAACGTTGTTCAGAGAAATATTTTCATAAGGACAAGTACCTTCATAAGAGGATTTTTAAAATCTTAAAGTCATCACGAAGGTACATTTTGACCTATGTTTATATAATCCATTAAAACCCTTTTGTATTAATGCCCAAGATTAAATGCTTTTGGCATCTTTTATTTTCGTGACACTTATAGCAAAGAGGATCTTTGGATGTTTCCTAGCTTATCACACTTTTAGGAACCAAGACACATTTTGTCTTTGATGATCCCAAGTTATCCAAATATTATATATACTAGAATCTAGCTTCCTCCCAAAGCCATAACATATAAGCAATATAGAAGAAGGGGAAAAGGGCAGGAAACTTGCAGAGATGCCCTAAAATAGCTAGATCAGAAGCAGACCTGGGATGCATCTGAATCACTTAGGAAAACTTGTTAAAATACAGATGACAGTACTCCATATGCTGAGATTCTATTTTAGTAGGTCTGTGATGGGCCAGATATTTGTGTTTAACAAGCTCTTCTGTTGATCTTAAAGCACACTGAAATTTGAGCTCCACCGAATAAGTCTAGTTGGAAAAACACAAGGAAGATCTAGGTGTAGTTCTGTAGTCTGGCCTTGAATTCAAATCCCGTGGTGTGAATGGTAGAGGGGAGAGGCCATTCTTCCTTCTTTGTTTAGTTTACTTGATTTTAATATTTGTTTCTATAAGCTTATATTTATTAATGTTTTGATTAATGAAAGACTAATAAACTTAGTTTTGTTAAAGTGACTACTGCTCTATTAACTATGTATGTATGTATGTATGTATGTTTGTATCGTCTATCATCTATCTATTATCATCATCTATTATCTATCTTTAAGTATCTATTATCTATCTACTATGTACATACATATAAGCAGTGACAATATTCTCAACATAATTGTCCTGTCTTTATCTAAATAATTAGGAAGATCAAAAAAGAAAATAACAACTACTCAAATTAAATGTTTATTGTATTTTCAAAGACATTGCTATCTTTCATTTGTGCCGATTCTTGTGATATTATGTAATAGTCAAAACAAAGAGCAAATAAAATAAACACAGAAAATCTAAAGTCTCAGCCATAAGAAAAAATGAAATACTGCCCTTTGCGATGACATGGATGGATCTTGAGATAATCATGCTGAGTGAAATAAGTCAGACAGAAAAAGTTGAAAACCATATAATTTCACTCGTATGTGAGATATAAAACTGAAAACAACAAACAAACATGACAAACAAATAGAGATTATTGGTTACCAGAAGGAAAATGGAGGAAGGAGGAGGTAGATAGGAGTAAAAAAGATCAGATATTTGGTTACAGAAGGAAATTTAACTTTGAATGTTGAACACACAATGCAATATATACACGACATAATGTTGAACTGCACACTTGAAACTTACTTGATTTCATTAATCAATACCACCCCAATATTTTTTAATAATAATAATAAAAAAACATAATGTAAGGAGTACTGACTTCTACGGAAACTAAAATTCTTAATATCTTTTGTTACTTTCTATAATAAAGGTTTTTCCCCCCACTTAGTGCCAGTCTCCTGATAAACATAGTTTTATAATTTTTATTTTAAAGTATATATAGACCTACTTCTATGAATGTGTATATATATATATATATATATATATATGAACAATACTGTATGACTTTTTTTTGTGATTTTATCCCTTTGTACAAAATATTCCAGGTATATAAATGTCCACCTAATAAACTACATTTATTTGTGTCAGAAACAGCACCACATTTCTCCTAAATAATTTTCTGATGACAGATTTACTATTGATTTATAGTTTTCGGCTGTCCTTCCTTATCCTCAGTGGATATGTTCCAAGATCTCCAGTGGATGCCTGAAATTGAAGATACCGCTAAACCATATATATACACACTGTGTTTTTTCTATACATACATACATATGATGAAGTTTAATTTATAAATTGGACATATTAAGAGATTAACAACTATAACTAATAATGAAATAGAACAATCACAATTTATTTATTTGGAAATACAGTTTAAGTCACCTCCCTAAGGAGTTGAGTTGATAGGTCATTTGTTTTCCTTTTCAGAATTATCCTTCTCAGAGAAGACATGAGTTCATTAATATGTTAAGAATAAATTCCTCTGCAATACTGAGTAGTAACTTTTTTTTTTCCTTCCCATAACCCTTCCCTTTCCTTGGCTATGCATGTTCAGAGCACAGAGACTGGTATCTAGGTTATATAAAGATTAACACTCCTACTTGTTAAATAGACAATGTGAGAATTTTCAAATGATTTTTCTTAATATAGTTATAAGCATCAATGTGGAGTTAAGAAATAAAGATCTTCAAAATGAAAAAGGAAATAAAAATATGTTTAAATTGAATAGAATTAAAACTTCATAAACAGATCTAGCCAGTATTTTACAAAATCTAAAACATAGTAAAAGAAGCTTTTCAAAACAAGTTAATAAGGAAGAATCATGAACAAATATTTAATAACAATAGTGTTTTGTCATAAATTATTTAATTGTATCCATTACACTATATACTGAAATAAACTCTAGATATAGTAAATAGACAAATATTTTAAAACTATTAAAAAATCTAATAGAATATTAGGCCAGTTGATGAATATCTTTGTTTATTTGAAAGATTAGAGGAAAAGGCAAAGAAAAATTAATAAATATAAAAATATAACTTAAATATTTGTAAAATGATATATAATGCTAAAAATTTAAATACTATAATAGTTTAGAAAAAAGTTATATTTCCACTCCCATATAACATCTAAAAAGCTATAATAAATATAATTTATAATAAAAAGTCAAGATTGTAATATGTGAGCCAATGATATGTAAAGAAATATACACAAAAGAAAACAATAACAAATCAGATTTGTTTATTTATGTACTTTTATTCTTATGTCCTATTTTGAAAAAGATTTATAGAAGAAAAAATAAACAGGAAATATGCATTCTCTTTAGTAATCAAATAATTTGTTAAATTTAAATTACATTTTCGATTATACTAAATTAAATGCAATCTTTTTATAAAAAAATCTATTACCAAGTGTATATTCAGTGCTCAATTAATGGGTGTAGTTTTATAGTGCTAATGGCATTATAACTGATATGATCTTGTGGAAAACAACCTAACAATAGCATAAACCATAACCATAGGCATATTATTTGAATGATTAATTCCAGCCATTAGTTAGTAATATAAATTCAAAAAACAGAATAATATTAGCAGAAGGATTTTCATTATAGTGTAATATTTAATTTCAACTAAAAAACATTTCTTAATTTTTTTGGTTTGATTATTTTTATTCAAAATAGTAGAAATAAGTTGGTAAGTTTGAATAAATTAAATAATATTCTGAAGCTCCTCAATAAATAATTATTGAGACTAGAGAGAAACATAAACAAATTATGAAACAATATCAAATATAACAGTATAAATCAGGATGTCTATCTAGTGCATTACCTGAAAAACATTTGTTGAAAACAAATTGAATAGTGCATTTGAGATTTATCCACATTGTTATGTATATCAATAGTTCACTCCTTCTTTTACTGAGTAGTATTCCATTGTGTAGATATATCAGAGATTGTTTATATATTCACCAGTTGAAGGACATTTGTACCCAGATTTTTGTGTGGTGAAAGAAGCAAGACACAAAGGATTACATACTCTATGATTCTCTTTGTGATATTTGAAAAAAAAGAAAAACCAGTGTCAGAAAATAGATTTGTGATTGGCAAGGTTAGAGGTAGGGAGGAGAATGGCTTCCAAAAGGGTATGTGTTACCTTCCTAAGGGAGCTATAACAAATCACCACAAATTAGATTATTTAAAACAGGAATATTAAAAATGCTTCTGGTGAGGTCTCAAATGGAAATGAGGAACATGTATAGGACACTGGAGAAAAGATGACCCTCGTTATAAAGTCACAGAGAATGTGAGTGAATTGTGTTCTAGTGTTGGGTGGAAAGTAGAACTTTTAAGTGATAAATTTAGATATTAAGATAACATATCTAAGCAAGTAAGCAGCTGTATTTCTTACATTTTATTTTCAGAGAGAAAAAAAACATGGCTGCTATATACAAATCATAGAAGTGTTTAAAAAATATATTTTAAAGAAGAAACCAAAATGTCTATGGCATTTAGGTTAAAACAAAGATATACTTCTGTGACATGCATAAAAAAAGTTAATATGAAAACACCTAAAGTGATACTTGGCAGATTTATTAGTGAATATAATGATTATGTTAGTTTTGTCCTCTCACATCAGAACTAGGGAGATAAGATTGTGTGGTTGTAAAATAAAAGTTTGAAAGCACATGAAAGCAAAAAAGCATCATATCAAAATTAAAAATTAATACTGTCAATCTTAAGCTATACTCTATTTTATGAGCAGTGGAGCTAAATATAGAATTAGCACTCATTGCTGGAAAAAAAAAAAACAAAAATTGCAAAGGGCTCCTAGATTTGTGGTTCATCTTTTAATATATAAGAAAATTAATATTTTACATTTTCAAAGTATTGCAAATACTCTTCATGATGCTATCTATGAATAAATAAAATAGCATGAAAAATAGCTAATTCCATCTTTAGACTAATTAAGGGTCCTAGAGTTTAGGAATCAGGGTTCAGGACATGAGAAGACGTGAGAGTTCTCCTTTGCCTCTCTCTTCCAAGTACTGGAAAGGTAGGAATTTGGTGAAAAAAAATGGATCTTAGTCTGGATTTGGAAAACAAGTTCAAATTTGATACCTTATCTCAAAAATTGGCACAAGAAGCTTAGTCGGACCATGTCAGATGAAGGTGTGGAAAAGAACAAAGCATGACTAGCTCCCCTTGAACACATTCTTCACCAATGGTCCCTTTCAAAAGTGTTTAAAAGTTATATATTGATGATAGTTAAAACTCTGATTAGAAAAATCTTTCAAGGAAGCAGTGTAGAACATTCAATTAAAGCAAATAAGTTCAGACAGTGAAACGTAATGAAAATAATAAATATGCAATGCCATTTATTTGCTCATTCTGTCAACCAAAAATTCAAATCTATTCACAGTATGTGCTCTCTCTAGCCAATGTTAGAATCTGTCTAGAACACTTATTGCCACATTGATGGCCATCAAGAAACAGCTAATTTGTTTTCTTGTTATCTTCCTTCCACTTTTTATGAATTTTTCTCTCATTTCTAGTTTTATCTTCCTCTTCACCACATCAAATAATAGATGGACATTGAGAGATTCATATGAAATATGATGAATTTATGAAATCAACCATGTGAGTCAACATCCCTCTCTCCTGTTTTCATCCGTGTAAGTGGAACTCACCGGTCTAAGTAAAACAAAGCTTTGTAAAGTAGAAATAAAGTTGAGAATCATAATTTCATAAACATTGATGAACTGTAATTCAAATTTATTTTAGTTCATTAAATAAAATATAAATTTACACATTATTAAAATAATGCATTTCAGACTGAAATAGATCATTCATTTTGGTCTTTAAATAAATTTCCATTTTTAAAAGAATCTGTGGAGGACAAGAGTTCACAAAATTTTTAAAAAGCACATTCTAAAAAGAAATGGTTCAAAATATACCAAGGTCATACCAATTGCCTTTAAAACAATGTAACTATAGTGTCTCAAAGGGAACCACATACTAAGTAAATTCAAAGAAATCCAAACTCCAACAGTGTATCATAGTGCTGCCTAATTATATAATATTAATTAGAGGAAAAAAATATGTGATCTTAAAGTAGAATAAGGCAAAGAAAATTTGTTTTCTTCCCAAGTTAGATAAAAAGTTTGAAGAAAGATTTAATGAGTAAAGTTTGTGACAGCAAGGACGTCTTGACTTCACTAACTTTACTTGTTCTTGGCATCTTAGAAATCAAGTAATACGTTCTATATGTACAGTTAACAACCATTTGTGGGCCATGGAACAAAACCACATGGAAATAAAATAAAGAAAAATAAATTATTATGAAAAATATTTATGATAATAATATTAAGAAATTTTGTTGTATTATGCTATTAAAGTTAACAAAAAAACGATCATATAACTAGGTAGCTTACATGACTCTCTCCTAATTATTACCCCTGTTTTTTAAGGTGTGGAGAAATCTTTATATTGTTAGGGGTGGCAAGTTTAAGAGACATCTATTTAACCTAGAACCTTAAAAAAGACAGAATGGTGAAAGTGAAAAAAGCGTTTAGTTAGGAGTCAGAATTCCTAGCTTCTCATCAAAGCATTTAATGTACCGTAAACTCTAAACCATCAGAACAGCTTGGTGTTTCTTTAATTACAATAACACTTCTCAAACAATGAGTTTCTCTTAGATATTCAGGTTTATTTAATTTTATTTTGTATACATTTCCTCAACTATTAGAATATTTGTCAGAGACTAAACACATTTATACACACACTTCATTAAAAAAAAGAAAAATACACATAAGAATTGAAGCAAAAACAGCAAAGCTAAAGAATGAATAAACTTAAAGATTTTGCAATGAAACAATCTTAAAAGAAATAAAGGATGCTAAAAAAACATGAATACGAGTCTGGGAACTGCACTTCTCTCTCTATTAGGAGGGAAATAGGTTAAGACATGTAAGAGTGACTGGCAGAGTTACATCAAAGCTCTCAAAGTTCTCTGTTTGGTGTATGTTGGCATGAAGTCATTGTGGGTGGAGCATTGAATAGAAATACAGTTTTGAAAGTACATATGCAATTATGTGGCTTCAATGAAGATTGCTCAGAGCTTTTGCTCTCTGGAATGTCCAAATAATTATCTGTCCCTAGAGATAATGGTTGGATGCTGGAGCTAGGCAAAAATCCCATCATTCTATTAGGGAATCATTGAGAATATTGCAGATTTCTTTCTCTCTCTCTCTCTTTCTCTCTCTCAACTTCACTCTCTGAATTTCCCTCAGATACACAATTAATTATATACTTCTTAATATTTCTATTATCAACAACTAAGCTAAAAATATTATAAAAATCTTATAAAAATGGAAAAAAACACTGTTTCTAGTAAAAATAATTCCATTATTATAAGATAAAACTGTTATTAATTCACTTATATATTTTAACCTATCTAGTTCTCAAAGGAATAGAAGTGACTAATTTAAAATATGTTGATTATTACTTTATTTAGTGTGCTATATTTATTGTTTTATTTTTGTTGAAGTCTTTAAAAGCATAATCTTCTAATAGCTTCACTCACTTGTCAGATTTCCAGTCTTATTTTTTTATAAGATCTGAAGTACTTTAATTTTTCAAAGATTTTAGAAATATACCCAAAGTTAGCAATAACGTATTATATATGGCAATGTCTCTTCTAAAGTATCTGACACATTTAGGACTGTGAAATAAGTCACTTATTAGACTTGAAAACAGAAATTTCAACATACATGTTGTATTTCTTGAGAAGAAGATGATATCTGACTGTTCTGGCACATGTCTCAGACATCTCAGCCCCAATGTGACTCCTGCTTAAGTGCTTTTTGTCACAGTCCTGTGCTGCTTACTGAGGGCAAAAGCCAGTAAATCACCATGTAAATATGGTAGATGATAGTATCTGGAAAAGGCATATAGTTATTCTAAAGCCTTTGAATACCTATTTTTACATAAATTTGGAGACCGAATGTAAAATAGGAAGGAAAAGAGACTGTGAAAGTTTGTGAATTTCTTCTCTATGGCCATGCCTGAATAAGCCCGATCTCGTCTGATCTTGGAAGCTAAGCAGGATGGGGCTTGGTTAGTACTTGTATGGGAGACTACCTAGCAAGACCAGGTGTTGTAGGCATAAAAATTAAATAATAAATATTAAAAAAAAAGTAAGGTATTGTAAGCTGACAAGGTCCTTGCTATCTGTGAGGTCACTCAACCAAGGGTTGCCTCACTTAAAGAATAAATAAATAAATAAATAAATAAATAAATAAATAAATAAATAAAAGAAAGTTCGTAAATTTCTTGGTTGATGATGTTTCTAAAATTTTTACTATGCTCTTTATTAGTTTTATATTGTCAACTAACAAGGAAATTGTTTGAAAATAGCTTTGGTTGATGATCTAAGAGCTTTGATGAAAAGTAAAGTTTTCCATTTTCTCAAATTTCTGATGAAAGAAGAGGTGGCTTATGGAAAGCAATACCATCAAGTGCCCTTATTGTGCCAAAGACAATTTCCCAATAAGAAGAACCAGGAATCCTTTAGAGAAGGGGCTGATTTCAGAGCTGGGCAAGATATGTGAAAGAGGAGACTATAACATGTCATACCAGATAGCAAGAGGTCACACTCAAAGTACTCATATAATAAGGCTGTCATTGACTAAAACTTGGACAATTAGATCACCAAAAAAGATAATTAAACAAAAGGTTGCATCACATCAAATCTATTTAGATACATGAATCATAATGATATTAAAATATTAAGTAGTGCTCACTATTAGACCATGTCAGTGAATTGACACATTTGAAAACTGGTTCAAAGAAAAAATTGAATGTATATGATTTGGCTGCTAATATCACAAAACGAGAAACAAGCAGATATTATGTATCCCAGTGTGGAAGAAGATAACACTACCTTTGAAGTAGTCTTGTCAAAATGAAGAAAATAAAAACTGACTGTGAATATGATGTAATCGATAAAATCCAGACTATAGGCAATTTCAAAGGACATACTTCTCCATTTCTTCAACAAACAAATGTCATGGGGGAGAAAGAAAATGGAGAATATGCCAATAGATTAAAAGAGAATTAATCAGTTGCAATACTTCGACCTTTCAGTTTTATGTAGATTACACGAGACAGTGTAGATAAAAATATCTCTCATTGTTTCTGGCACATAGAGAGTGCTCCACAAAATTATTATTTCTTCATAGAAGGAAGAAAATTCTTCTCTATTTTTATCTTTTGGAGATATTAAAAGGTACCAAATAATGTAAAATAATTTTTAACTAATTGAGTAGAATATATTCCCTTGAAATGTGTAAGTATTATTTGACTTTTCTCTAAAATCTGTTTTTAGTTGTTATCATTTTGGAGTGTAAACAATATTTCAGATAGACAGCATCCTCTATTTAGTAACAGAGAAGGTCACTTTTCTCTCAGCAATCTGAAAGGAGTATGAGAATGGATAGCATTTGACTTTTCCTGACTTGTTTATTATGACATTTATTGAAGAAACTCTATTTTAAATCTCAGAATTTTCCCAGTGTCACTTTCCATTTTGTCATAATATTCAACTTCCTATAAGCAACATCTTTCAATATTTTCCACTGTTCACAACGATTTTTGTTGTTGTTGTTTAAAATTCGGTTATTTACTTTTCTCTTTTAACTTTCTCAGAATTAATTTATCTTGAGAATTGGAAGAATTTTTCAATGTTAGTTTTAGTGTCTATGAAAGTGTGTTCCAAAAGAATAAGGAAAAGAACTTATGCTAGAGTTGCAATACAGTTCAATTAATAAAAAAGAAAACTTATGACAACATCCTCAGTAAATATATGGCCAGAATATATATAATTAACCAGAATAGATCGGGAAGCGGAGAAAGACAAATTTGAATTCTGAAAATGTTATTTTTAACAAGGCCGGAATGAGAATTCCTTTAGATGCTTTTGGTGACCTAAATATTTTAAATATATATTTGAAACATAGTATACATGTATAAAACATATCTACATATCTATATATATATCTATAGATATATAGATATGCAGGTATGTATACACACACACATATATTTCTACACAAACATACATATTTAGTTATATATATGTAAATATATTTAGACATAGACACATATATTTTGAGTTTAAAGAATAGAAAATTTTTCAATATGAGCAACTCTATTCTCTATCCCTTCAGTGCCAATCTTCCCACCAAGTTCTCTGTTTAGCAAAAGTCTTATTCTACTTCAGGAATAAATGAGAACCCCAGTGTGCATAATTTCTAGATTCCCCCAAGACATTCTCTATAGAATATCCGCCCTTTCACTGTGAATTGTTCAAGTAATTCTAGAAATACTAATGTTGGCCTCTGAAAATTATATATAACCTCACCAGGGAAATTCACATTTCTATATGTCTGTTATAATAACAGAACATTTCCAGGGTTATAATTAAAAAAAGAAAAATTTGAGTTTTGTTTTCAGTCTCAGCAGCAAAATCTGGATCCTAAGAGACAAAAATCCTCTTAGAAAATTAGAGTACGTCAATCACTGACTGACTTTTTCCAGATTAGCCATGTTCTCCTGCCACTTTTGGGAACTTCAGCCACATGCTTTACTTATCCAAAGTTTGCCTTCTTCTTTACTATTATTGCTCTCAGAATAGTAATTCCTGTGAATTTTGACTTCTTATTCTTGGGAGTTCTCCCCAATAATTTGTCACTATTTATAAACTGTGAAATTATAAAAATGAACAAGTACAGACATGACTGCATTATTCATATATCTTAAGATCTAGTGGGGGAGATGGATGTTAAAAAAATCATAAAAATAAATAGAAAATTATGAATACAATAAGTACTAAAAAGGAAGTTAGTTGCAAGGTGCTTTAGTATGTAAAAGAATCATTTACCCTCGTGTGTGGAGCCTTTCCTGAGGAAGTGATACTGAGATGAGATAGAAATGATTACTAAAAGGTGGGCAAAGAAGGAGGAAAGAACATATACAGAGACCCTTCGAAGGGAGAGAGTATCTTGAGAAATTTTGGAAAATAAAGCTGGGGAGATAGATAAAGTCTTACCACGTGCTCTGAATGCCATACCAGTGAAGTTGGCATTTATTTTGCTGGCCACTAGCTGAATTCTCTTCATAATCTGAGGGAATTTCCCTAGTGTGGTCTTTAGTGGGACACTGAACCTGTTCTTCCCCTACATAAAACAAATGGAGCTAGGCATTTTCTCTCCCCACTTTGTGACACTAATTAACTAGATGCTTCAACATGAGATTTTGCATTTGGAGTGACTAAAACCAAGATGTCAGGATAGCTAAAGAGTATTCACTGTGACCACAGCAGAGTCTCAAGTGCAATGATGATTACACACATGTCCATGTTTGTGGCAGGGAAGGCATGTGTCCAGGGGTCAGGATATCTGCAATGGTGTCTTAACCATACTGTCCTTTTGTTATGACCTTGGCTGAATTCTCTGCTGCCTAGCCTTCTGTATTAGTTTGGTTTCTCTAGGGGAACAGAACAAAAAAGATAGATAGATAGATAGATAGATAGATAGATAGATAGATAGATAGATAGATAGATAGATAGATGATAGAAAGATAGATATATAGAAAGATAGATAGATAGATAGATAGATAGATAGATAGATAGATAGATAGATAGATAGAGATAGATACAGATATATAATGTATATATTGGCTCACGTGGTCATGGAGATTGAGAAGTCCCAAGGTCTGCAGTCATTAAGCTGGAGACTCAGGAGAGTCTGCAGTGTAAGCTCCATTCCAAGTCCAAGTTTGAAGGTAGGAGGAGACTGATGCTTCAGATCAAAGACAGGCAGATAAAGTGAATTATCCTTCACTCAGTCTTTTCGTTCTATTTGGTCCTTCAACAGATTGGATGAGGAACATCCATATTGAGAAGAGCAATCTGCTCTATTCAGTCGACTGATTCAAATGTTAATGTCACCTAGAAACACGTTTACAGACACATCCAGACTTATATTTAACCAAATATTTGAGCAACAGTGACCCAGATAAGTTGACACATAAAGTAACCATCATACCTTTCTTTTCCTTTTTTCATTTTTTTTACACTTGGGAAATAAGTGTTTCGTCAATCTAGCTACCTGATGTCTTTACATATAAATAAGGATAACTTCCTTTTAGATCATCAGAGTTACTAATTCATTATTATTTACCCTAAGGATAATATATGTATAATGTAATGTTTTATGTAACATCATTTTATAAGTAATATTTTATGTAGTCATGAAATATTATAAATTCATGTTTCAACCAAATCATTCTGTTAGTCATGCTAGCATAGATTGGTGGGGGTGATAAACAGAGGTGAAGAATTAAGAGTGGAGGAATGGAGAGAATTAAGAAGAAATTGCATACGATAGTTTGAGGATGGTGATTATAGACATTTGAAGATGACTACAGATTTAAGAGCTACTTAAGCATTAACATTTACAGGACTGATGACAGACTGCATATGAAAGGCGAGGAATAATGAGGTGTCAAATATAACATCTAGGTTTCCAGCAATGAATGAATGATGTCATACGTTAAGATAGGGAGTATCTTTCAAAAAAGATATTTTTTTTTGTATATTATTTTTCTGCTCAGGGAGTGGTCCTAGAGTAGGCTATAAGTAGTTAAGTTTTAAAACAATTGAAAATTTGACATTCCTTTGATATTCAAGTGGAGATGTCAGGTAGGCTATTGCACATACCAGTCTGGAATTTAGAGAACAATTCTGGAAAGGAGTTACCCACAGAAAGGTAAACAGTTCCCTAAGAAACAATTAGCCCTTGATAAATCAGCACTTTGGGTCCATACATTATTTCCAACTTTGAATGGCTTATTAAGACCTAAGACTTCTTAATTCACCTGAGTAGCTTCTGCTATCTGTCATGTGAGGATTTCTTGGTATACAGACTTCGGACAGACAATATAACTAATTAATTCACCTTCTTATCTAGTCTACAAATGGAAAGTATACGAAAGTAAATCCTTAATAGTTCCATTCCCTTCACCCACTCTGCAAAGTTCTGTTCTGAGAGAGGCTGAGGTTCCTTAATGGCTCTCCAGAAACGTCCCACATCAAAAAATGACCAGCTGTGTTTTTTATGAACTCATGGCCATCTCTGTAATACACAATGTTATATTTATTTTCCTAATGTGATGGTTAATTGTATGTGTCAACTTCACGGGGCTAAGGGATTTCCAGATAGCTAGTAAACATTGTTTCTAGGTGTGTCTCTGAAGATCATTCTCAGCAGAGCGTGTAGGCATCATTGGGTCCATTGAGGGCTTGAATAGAACAAAAAATTGAAGAGACATAAAAATAAACATAAAAAGAATACATTCTAATCAGATCAATGCCTATCTTATTTTTATATAATTTAGTAACTTACACAAATTTTAATGGTATTTTATTCCTATTATCTCTTTAAAAATAAAAAAAAATTAAGACAGTATATTAAGACATAGCAATAAATTTAACTTAGAGGAAATTTCACTAATTTGAAAACCAAATAATCATATCCATATCCCTATATTAGAAACAGCTGTTTATTTCATGTTTAAGATAGAAATGCCAATAAGGTAGAATAACAATTATTACATAAAAGTTACTTTATAACTCATCATGCCAATAAAAAATAGTGAAGGGATACTTAAGAATTCCATGCTTTAGATCAGTAAGAGTTATTATATTCTAAAAAAAAAATGATTAAAGTTTCATTACTTGGTACCTAGCTTGACATAATTAGAAAACTGAGCAGTACTGAGTAATAATATTGTCATTTATTTTATTCATGCATTTTTCATTTTAGTTTGCTTTGTGTCCTAAATTTTTTTTGAATTGTATTTTCAGATTTATTTCACTGTTTTAAAAATCATAATATAGTTTGTTATATTAATATCATCAAAATCTCTTTATCAATATTTTTGATTTTAACCATTACTAAGAATTATCATCGGAATTTAAAATAATTAGAATACACTGATATAAAACTTGGAGATCTCAGTTTTCAATCAAAAATACAAAATTTTCAAATGTTATGTAATATAAACTTAAAAAAATAATACAACATAATTAGTGTTAATAGAAAGGTTAAGGGCAAAAGCAAAAAGCAAAATGATACTATTAGCTATACTTTGAGTTATAACTTTTTATTTTCTTTTTTTTTTTGCTATTTAACTTGTTTTAGCCACTCTCAAACATTCATTCATTTAAAAAATACTGAGTATGTGTTATGTACTAGGCACTGTTCTAATACTATTTAAGAAAACTGAAAATTCACTCTTTATATACACTGTAATTTATTTTGAAATTCATCTAAGCAAAATTTCAAGCTACTTACCTTCTATTGAGTGATGTTATTTAAATGATGCCAAATAGATGCTATATTCATTTTGTTTAAATCTTATATGTAATTCTTTATTGAAGAGCTGAGTTTGGAGCAATTTTAAATTTAAATGTGTCATTCCTTATATCCCCCCCCATGCTTTATTACTCTATTACAATGCTTTCATATTTTATGATTATGTCATCTTTTAAAAAAATATTTTTCTCTCATTTTAATTTTTAATCAACCCTTAAATTAGTCATTAGGATTATTATTACTATCATCCACATTTTAATATTATTATTACTTTTATAGTCAAGGTTTATTTAGCTGTACATATATATTTATCCATTTCTTAGTTCATCATTGTTACTTAATTGTCACTCTTCCCTTCTGAGAATTTATGCCATGCAGAAATATATCCCTTCATAATTGTTTGAGTAAAGATAAATACATTTAAACTTTGTTGGAAATTTCCTTCTACTCTATTATTTTCTAATCACATTTAAGATGATTATGGACTAGTATGCTGAGTTATTTTTCCTCTATGCTTTGAAAGTATTATTCTCTTCTCTTCTACTAGTTATAAAAGTTGGTTTGCTGTTTCTATTTTGGTAGTGTCTCTTTCCTCTCCAATAGATTTTAAGTTTTTTTTCTTTGTCTACGTGTTCTGCAGTTCAGCTACGATTCATCTAGTATGGATTTGTTGTTATTTTTCTGCTTGGAATTGTTCCTTTTCAAGCTGACATTTATCTTTTTCAGTTCCAGAATGTACTCAACATATTTTTCTACAATGCCCTCCTCATTTTTAAATTTTCATTCTAGAACTTCAATTAAGTGTGCTTTGGAATTCTCATATTTCTGAACAAATCTTTGAACAGCTTTCACTTTTTCATACATTCTCTTTTTTTTCCTATTTTTGTTGCATTTTGGATATTTTCGGCAGCTTCATCTCTCAGTTCACTCATCTACCCTCTAATAATGTAAAATCACTGTTCCTCATGGATATATGACAGGAAACTACTTAGCAAGTAGGCTCTTTATAAATTTATCTAAGTTATTGATAAAAACATTAATCATGTGGAAACCCAGAACGAATCACATTTTTATTTCATACTTCTTGAAATTCCTCTGTAGTTTATTATGATTTGTTTAAATTTTGCTTTTTCTGTATGGTCATTCAATTTGTTTTTATCTACATAAATGTGTAATTTATTCAGCCCATATTTCTCTGTCAACCAAAATAAACTATAAGAAATGATATAATAATTGAAGAAATGATGTTAAATGTTCTTAATTCAGATAACCTATAGTTTTTGCATCTCTTTGATAAACAGATAAAAAGGAAAATAGAATCAGTTTTGTTTATTTGTTTCAGTGGATGTTAACTCTTTTAATTACAAACTGTTTTTGCAAGTTTTAAGAAACTACTGTGTTTCTTGTCTATCTTGGATTTCTAAGGGAACTTTTTATCTGGTAATTTACAAAATGTATTTTTAAAATAAAAAACTGTAGTTTCTCATTTTGACTCAGAATCTTTCTTCATTATCATTCTAAATGATAGTCTGATCCAATCTGGTTATCTAATTTCAAGATCTTCTGTTGTGTGTATGGTATGTGTCCAGACCTAGACAAACACATTTAAGAGATCAAGGGAAACATTTATTTTCCATTTTCAAATTACTATCTCTTTTAATGTTTTTATGAAAAGAGAAGGATGGTATAACTATGAATAGGATAGATGTGTGAAAAAATTGAAATGCTAGGCCTGGTGAGTTACATTAAGCTTTGGTTACTTTATTCAAAGAATCACATGGAGCCACTTAAATTTGGTAGGCAAGGAAGTTGCATGATCATGTTTGGTTTTCGAAAGATCACTTAGGATTCATTGTGGAAAATGGATGATAAGAATTGATGACTAGAGACAGGAAAAGAGATCTGGTTAAAGTTTTACATGGGAAGTAATTGCACAAGACTTCATGATAGATCAGTTATAGGGATGATGAAGGAGTCAAAGAGTATGCTGATACTTACAGAAGAATCACAAGTAAGGGTCAAGTTTGGACAAGAAATATCCAGTTTTGAGCAAGATATATATAGGCTGCCAGTGGGATATCTGAATGGAGTTACAGGTATGAAGTTCAGGAGAAAACAATGGCCTACTTGTAATCAAAGTCAGAAAAATATATGAAATCATCCAAGGGGAGAGTAAAAATAAGAAGACAAAGAAACATAAGCCTGGGGAAACCTAGGAGATAGTGGTATCAAGAAAATGAAGAGAAAAGAGTGTTTCAAGAAAGAGGAAGTGGTTGACACTTTAAGATGCTGAAAGTAAAACAGTTAAGACTAAGGAATGTGAAAGGTAGTAATAATGTCCTTTATTTTAAGTAAATAAGTGAATAAATAAATTATGGCATATATATGAACTAAAATATAATGAAACTTTTGGAATATATGACCTTTGAGTATCAAATAGGAAACATAATATTGAAAGAAAAAAGTAGCAGATACATGAAGATGCTATTTATATAAATTTTTGAAATAAAAATATATAATTAATATTGCATGTTGTTTT
Organism: Pteropus medius; assembly: GCF_902729225.1. Classification (NCBI taxonomy): domain Eukaryota; kingdom Metazoa; phylum Chordata; class Mammalia; order Chiroptera; family Pteropodidae; genus Pteropus; species Pteropus medius. Next base: position 25,768,989 of record NW_024347791.1, read on the forward strand.
ACACATGGACACATGAACACAAAGATATACAACACACAGACACATATATATTACAAAAGTTAAAAAAAGATTGAAAGGTTATATATCAACTTTAAGGTCCTTCTATAAAAATATTGACAATAATGGGTGGTTTAGGTGTGCATTTTAACAGTATTAATAAAATTTTACTTCTTTTAACTTAAAAAAGTTATCTAAAGCAAAGAATGACAAAATAGGACATATTAAATCTTGGTGGTAAAAGAGTCTTATTCTCTAAATCCTTTGTATGTTTACAATATTACATAATTTTCTAACATAATTAGATTTGTATTGGATTTTCTCCAAAAGTATAAGTAGAAAATATGATCAAATTTTACCTGAAGTCAAATTTTGTAAATATTTAAGAAATATACATTCGATTGAGTGTAAGGGGTACAGCAATAGGAGCAACAAATAATTGCAATTGTTTTAAGACATACATTAGCCAAATATTTAATTAATGCTTATTCTCAAATACAAGAATAAAATTATAGAATTTTCATTCAGCCATAATGTGTTGTGCTTTACCAAACAATATAACATATGTCATAATTAATCAGAGCCTATTAAAATACCTTAAATAGAAAAATAAGACACCATGCATTAATTTAAATCTGCTTACTATTTTTCTTTAACACTTATATTTATACTTAATTATGGACACAGGTATTTCCCTAACATTAACGATGTTTATAATTTGTTACATTTATAAAAAGTTTTGATCATTTAAATTGATGGAATTACCATACATAACCTATTTAAAAAAAAAAAAACAAAAATAAATTTTGATTTAAAGGTGTCAGGCTATTACATTTAAATTATAGGAGGTATTCTGGGGAAATAAGAATATAATATAACATAACATAACATAACATAATATAATATAATATAATATAATATAATATAATATAATATAATATAATATAAAATAGGTTAAAGAAGAAAGGCCTCCACAAGACCCTTAATATCTGGAAAAAATATTAAAGAAATGGTATAGTAAGAAGAAAATACGATATTTAGAGAAAGAATGTAAAGATTTCTTCCTTTTGAGAATTTAGGGTTTCTGCAAGTAATTGCAGGTTTTCAGGGTAAGTGAAACATGTAGGCACATATTTGAGACAGGCTAGAGGTCTGCAGAATACTTTTCAAATATGAGAGTATCCAACCATGTTATTCCATGAACTTGAGTGTGTTAATACATGGGCTGTGGTCAAGGAGAAGCCCGGATAGAATCAGAGCCACATCTGCAGGAGTCATAAGCAAGATTTAGTCAGGCACACAAGGAAAGTGGCATTTTATTATCATTTTTATATGCCAAACTCATTTATTGAGCGAGCGCATGGTAAATAAATGTTAGCTTCTACTGCCATCGATCATTATTGAAAAGAATTCCTGGAGTAAGTGCAGCTATTGTCTGCTTCCAGCAGGGGGAAGCAGACCCCTTTATAGTGGGGGAGGCTGATTGCAACGGCATCCCGTTTGCAACTAGCAATTACCAGGGAGTTGGTTTCTCAGAGTTTATTACCAAAACATGACTGTGCTAACGCATCTTTGTAGTCGTCCCTCTTCTGTAGACGTTTATTCCTTCAGCCTGCATTTCTTTAGTTAAATCTGATGGAGGCAGTAAATATTTTAGGAGCAGCACATGGGGGTACACAAAGTATTTTATGTTTTATACTTTGTTAAATGTATTACTCTAGTCTTGTACATAACATAATCTCAATTAATAATTTATCCTCCAGATTCCCTACTGAGTCTGGACCCTGGAACCACAGTCTACTTGGTGGGTTTCCCCCAAATTTGGGCATAGCCACAGACATGTTGGAGGTAAAAACATGATATTGAGGTCTCTTCAGCTTTGTCCCTCCAGCTTGTCTGTAGTTATGCCTTTTGTTTTCTCTGTCTTGTCCAGTTGCAAGGAGGAGTGTCGGCAAAGGTTACCTAACAATATTTATTTACTCAGAATTCTAAGTTTATTGTTAAACCTGGTCAGACAAGTGAAGCTGCTGCTATCTATATGCTGGGTCTTATTCCATTTGTCAGAGTTTTCTACAAGGTAAATTGAGATCAGTCAGGATCGCTTGATTTCCTACAGAAACTCAATCTCATCACTTCCAGGTCTGACACCTCAACTTGGACTTGACAACAAGGTTGGAATAATAGATAAATAAATAATATTAGTACCTTTTGGAATGATGATGGTTTAATGCTTGAATTTATAACTTTGTAGTTTCCTAGGTACCTTTCTGGAAACAATGCATACCATAAATTATTATATCGCGGGTAGTACTTGTTATTATAATTGTTTTGTTTGTTTCTTTTTTTTTCCTTTTTGGTCTATGAGTCTAAAAGTTAGAGTAGTCTTATAGTCTTATTTGGAAAGCAAACAAATTAACTAAGAACATTGGACACGCTATTAATATGGAGTTTTACGTTTTGCGCGTGTGTGTGTGTGTGTGTGTGTGTATGTTCATAGGTGTGGGGAGATATCCCTTCTGATATTATCAAATTCAGGATTTTTAAAGACAGCAGCCAATAGTTAATAGCACCTAGAGGATTGAAGGAAGGTAGCATGTACACATTGGGAAGTGGGCCAGACAAACTTGGAGTTGAATGGATCCCACATGGCAATATGAATAAAGGGGATCACACTAACGCTATCAGAGGAGGTTCCAGATGGAGTCATAGGGACACTGTATACAGTTACGCACTACGAACGTTGCCCACTGTGGAGTCTTTGGGAGTAGTACCCTTAAAGCAGTGCACACATCTCTTAACTACATATGGTGATATCGAACATGACAAGTGACAAGAAGCACTTCAAGAAATGTCTCAAAAATATTTATGAGATTATGGGATTACAATTTTGTGAATGAGAAGGACCCAAAGTATTCACTTTGGATAATAACAGAAAAGATAAATACAGAATACTGGAAATTTAAGAATAGTGAGACACCCTTTCAGTTTAAAGAAATTTCTGTTAAAAGCCACCCAAAGCTTGCTGTGCTATTTGTTCTATCTAAGCTTTTTCCATTCTATGCTTATATTTTGCTATCAGAACTGACCGTCCATTTCCCATTTCATTAATTAAAATCAAATCTATCAGTTTCATACATATTTTTCCTGATGTCTCTAGGTTTCTGTGCGGTATTCCTTTTACTGTTTCCTTGATATAATTCTTACTTTTCTCTTCTTATCCCCTAACGGCTGAGCCTCCTTCAAGCTAGCCTTGTACTTAACCTCTTTGTTTAATCACATTAAACATAGAAGATCTATTATCACAAAAAGTGCATAAAGAGATATACACTTCCGATAAGCACTTTTCTCTACTTACCACTAGGAGTGATAGGAAAGCCACTCTTCTCTGAGTGGTTATATCTTCAGTATAATTTTTAATCTCTTCTATATTAAATGATAAAACCAAGATGATTTTTCCCCATTGACAGAATTTGAGAGTGTTATATTATACACTTCTCTTTCTCAAAGAATATCTCAATCTATGTGATCTGATTGAAAGGAGCTGGAGATGTTCAAATCTATGTAAAATGATTAGCACTTATACCAGTAGTTGTCAGGCTGCTTTACCATGTCTCTTACATTTTGTTACCTAGAAGGAATAACACATTAGCAGAACTTATTTTGCCCATGCGATATAGGTTCCTAGAATGTTGAAATATTTATCTTTCAAGACGTCGTTGAGGCCTCATCTCCTCCACTAAGGCAAAAGCATTGATTATGTCCTTCTTTTGTGTGTGAACTTCTGTACTTATATGTTTTCTCATGGCTCATACAATCTGTTTTGGAAACAACTGTTTACTATCTGTAAAAGTCTTGAGGGCACTGACCTAAAGCTATTCACCACAGCGCCCAGCAAACACCTGGCAGGTAGAGAGCATGCAATACTATTTTCTGCATTGGACTGAGTAGAGGAAATGTTGAAGGAAGAAGCAACTACGGACCACTTCCTGTGTGTCTCTCCTCTACTTCCTCATGTGTTTGTTGCTTAACTTCCTCACGATTCTCTAATAATTCTGCCAAGAGAGTACCATCCAGAATGATTCAGAGAGAGAACAATTGACAATGGTTTTTCATTACCAAGCACATCTTATTTTCTAGTTTTGTTCAAAATTTTTCCTCTACTGAAATAAATTAATATTTGTATCTCAGCTGACTCACTTTAAACAAATATCACAAGTAAACAGAAGAAGATGGATGATAAAGGTAGATTGGAGTTTATCAAGAAAAGATAATGGCAATTTTATTTCCTTCACAAGAAAACAAACACTGGCAATATTTACAAAGATATTTCTTACTGGACTGAAATTATAAAAGTATACTTTAAAAAATAGTAACTTATTTTCTTATTTTGTTTAAGTTATTTAGAGCACCATTAACACTAATTGGTAGAGGAAAGACAGTGTAAAATACATTGTAGCTAAACTTAATGATAACACTACTCAAGAGTTAACAATAGAAAAGGTATTTTATGACCTTCCTTAGAGGAGGGGCCCTCTAACTGGTATGTCGGTCATTCCCTAGCACCCTGTATGTATCATACATTCTTAAAGCCAGAGTAGATAATTATTATAGAATTTAGGTTGACATTTATATACTTATAAGTAGTGAAAGTACTTAGAAAAAGAAAATCTGACAATGTTAATTAAATATAAATTGGCAGTGTATAAAAATCAATATTTGCTATTTCCTTTACTGCCAATTTTGAGATACGTAAGTAATGCTATATAACTCACAAAATAGACATATTTATGCAAAAGTTTGATTTGGAGGTGGACTTCATGGGAAATGAGGGGGAATTTGTTTCTTGCTGCTGGCATGGGTGGAGGCAGAGGCTGGGCACCTCTGTTCTCTGCAGCAGCAGCAGCAGCATATCTCAGCAGACCCATTGTGCAATGATATTTAGAAGTTATTTCTGGAAGCATACCCTATAGTTTTTCTTCAATATTGTGGGTTTTCAAACATGCTTTAATAAATCCATTGGTGCTCAAATTAAGTAGAATAGACTAGATTATATTTGGTGACTTCATGTCCCCAGAAGCCAGTATTTAGCTTCATTTATGGTGAATCTTTGAAAAACATCTGTCGATGATGATAAAAATAACAAGAATTTGTCAAAACATAATTTAATAGGCTTTATTTTGCTAAAAAAATGTGCTTTTTTCATCAGTAATAATGTACATGTTCAGTATTTAAATAGATCTGCATTTTATTACGAAAGATTTATTTATTTATAAGGATCATTTTTTAAAAATTTCTAACTTAAAAACCTAACATGGCTATGCCAAGAAATGTGTTTTCTGAAACCCCTGTAAGGATGAATATATGTATAAGTCAAACATTTTCTTTTCTATATCTTTGGAACTAGTTCAGAAACATTTCTGCAGGCAAATATATCTGTCAGTTTCTTCACTATAAAAAGCAGAATTTATGGATTTCAACAAATCATTGCAGAGCAAAATGAAAGAAAATAAAGTAACATGAAGTATAAAAATGGTCTGATAGTGCTTCAGTATTCTTTGTCTTCAATTTGTAGTATCTACATTAAAAAAATTACTGTTTAAAACTTTTTAAATTGAATCTAAAATGGAAGATCATGTGACAAAATCAACATTTTAATATAACATTATTCATCTTGCAGTCCCAACAAACTAAACTGCTTAAATTGTATTCTTTCTAGTTTTTTTTAGAATCGTAGAAGTTTAAGTTTTATTGGTTTATGAACCAGCTTGAAACATCTTCTGACATTTTCTACCCCCTTACACCTCAAGGGCACATAACTGAATTGATCAAAATCTTTAGTTGTGATAGTCTCATCATTGATCCATGTTTGGCCTTCATTTAATTATTCCTTATTCATTTGTTTTTATGATAATATAATGGACATTTATGACTTTTCAGGCTATAGTTTATGATTACATAATTATACAATATGTACTCTTTGAAGAATATTAAACTACTATGGGAGAAGAAATAGAAACAAGAGGTCTAGCTTTAGTCTTTCAGTAAATAACTCAGTCCTTACAGAGAAAGAATATGCTCACCATTAAACAGAAATGTGTAACAAAAAATACTAGTTAGTATAGCAGTTATGGTAGTTATTGTTTTCACCAATTAGAACTGATAAAACTTAGAAGAATATTAAATTAGCAGATAAATTATGTGAAACCAAGGCTAAATTTATAAATTGTATAAATCATGGCTGCTTTACTATCTGTATTTAAGCATGGTATGCTTTTAATAGATGGTCCATAAACCCAAACCAGCAGATGAAGTGGAGATGAACACTATGCTGCTCACTTATCCTCAAGTATGATTAAGTTGCAGATCTCACTTTAGAAATCCTAACTGGTATAGCAGTAAGAGGAATCTGAATAACAAAACTGAATCTCCCTCATATAAATACATTATAAAAAATTCTAATAATCTCATATTTTACCTTATAGAATTAAGCATTGTCTAATAATTCTATAAATACACTATCAATATTCATAATCTGATATAAGTCCCATTAACTCATCTTCATTATGTGCAGATATTTGTTAGTTTTCCTTGAGTTAGAAGATTTTTATGGGAGATCTGATCTAGTTGGAGCAATATTAGATATGGATGGCTTTAACATTTGGAGTCCTGTTATGGGTGAAAATGGAGTGGCAGGAAAACAGATATAATGAGAAAGTATCAGAGATCTTCATGTTAATGATTGGCTGAGATTGAGAGTAATAGTAAATGCTTTAAAAGAAAGTATATACACATATGACGACTTTCAAATGCTAGTAAAAGGCAAACAGGCAGTATTCTTTATTTTTCTATTATGTCTATGTATTTGTCTGCTGGGGCTTCCATAACAAAACACTACAGATGGGTGGCTTAAACAACAGAAATTTATTTTTTCACAATTTTGGAGGCTGGACATCCAAGATAATGTGTGCTTTCTCCACGTTTTCTCATGCAGCCTTTTCCCTGTGCTCATGTGCCTTTCATGTCTTCTGTGTATCTTAATTTTCTCTTCTGAAAGGACATCAATAAAACAGAATTAGATTTTAGGATTTAGGCCCAATGACTTAATTTTAATTTATCACCTTAAGGCTGTATCTCCAAAAATTGTCCCATTCTGAGATACTGGACTTTAGACTTTAACATTAGAATCTTAAAGGGATGCAATTCAGCCCATAACAATTCCCTTACTTGAAATATATTCATCACCTAGACATATGAACTCTATCCTCCAAGCAAATTAAAAAAAAAAACCTCTCTTTTCCTCATCAAGCCAACATTTTTTTCTGCCTTCTTATTTTTGTAAAATGTATTCTCTCTCTCTCTCTCTTTTATTTTTTGGGGGTCATAATTTTACACATCCTTCAAGACTCCACTGCTTCTTCTAGATTAATGAATCTGGCTAGAAGTGATCCTTTCCCTTGAGTTCCATTAGTCTTTTGTTTGTTGCAATCTATTAGAACTTTAACCAAATGCCATTTTATATCAAAATGTGTGCCTTATTTCTATTCTATGCCATATTTTATTGAAGCCTTATCTTATTTCCAAATCTCTACATTATATGTTCAATGCCTTGTGTACAGTGGATTCTATATGTTTTGTTGACTGGCTATGACTTGATATAAGAAGGTTGGTTATATTTTTCTCCTCCAGTTTGTTAGCATATTTCCTATTGTGTTAAACTATACCCAAGTAGGATTTGCCATTTCCAATAACTCACATTGCACTTTCAATGATTGCCTCTTGGCATATTCGTACATATTTAAACATAATACTCTCAGTATTTGATAGATAGGCAGATAAAAAAAAGAGAGCAGCAAAGATCGAGAAGATTTGAAGAACAAATTAACAAGCTTGATCTAATTAGCTCATATAGAACACAAATAATAACTTACTGGAAATAATACAAAGATAATTTTTCTGTTTTAATGGCATTCTTAAAATGGGAAGAGAGTGCCATGGAGTAAACATACACAAAAAAAGAAAATTTAATAAGAATTTGCTTCAGGAGGATAAAAGTATGTGGGTGAAAGACTCTAGGGCTTCCACTTTCTGTTTTGGAGGCAGTAGGAAGTTGCAGACTGAAAGCCATATAAAATGTGTAGTATTCTTATATTTTTTATTTGGAACCTCCTACATCTTTATAGAGATTCGTAGTAGTATCATTAAAATAAAAAGAAAGACTTTGTCTTTGTTTTTAGGAAGAGCAATAAAAGGAGTTGCAATGTGATGATGACAGTACTTTGGAAAGTACAGTCATTTTCCCGAGCAGGTTTTGAGAGAAATGAATGACCTCACCTCTTGAGAATAAGTAAAAGAGGCTTAGTTTGTGGAGGTTCACTCTAAGATACAAAGAAGATAAGAAGAGGGGCTCTTGAAGTGGTATAATACACTCTGTAACGCCACATATGGGGTTCCCACAGATGGTTTTTTTGGGGGAGAGGGGTTCTGTTTTGTTTTCCTTTCTGGTATGTAAAAGAAGGAGATTTTCTATATTTCCTAGCTTTTGACAATCCATCCAGTAGGCTGGTCTTTGAACTCCTACACATCCATTCCCGCAGATACTAAATTTATCTAGAGCTCACTTTGGTTTTAAACTCAGAACAGATGGAGAAGGATGCTGTCTAAGAAAAGCAGAAATGACAGAATTACATTCTGGTTTGAATGTTCTTCATTAAGATATAAATTATTGTTAATGCTGTGACTGCATCATCCTACTCCAGAGGTAAGTCACTGCTGGCCTAAGTATGGCCAGAATAGATGAACAATATTACTGCTCCCCGCCCTGCCCCATGGCGAGCAAAAAAGTAAAAGATAAAATTGGAAACAGGATAAAAGGCAGGGAAATAAAAGAAAATCTTTCCCTGAGAGTTATATTCACTAGTACCAGTAGGGCAAAGAGTGGTCTGGGGAAGTACATATAAGAATCTGTATATTTAAACTCAGGTAGGCCTTATGAGCAAGCAACTGGGAAGAACATTGCCAAAAAATTTCTCTTTTATCTTTCTGAGGTCATGGTGATAAAAATATCCCCCAAATAGGAGTAACTGTTGAAATGATAAATTGACCTGTATTGAATTTAAAAAAAGAAAAGAAAAGAGAAGAAAAAATAGTAAGGAATTTTGTAAGGAAATTCTCAGAGATGCAGCCCTTAGAGATCTAGGCTAGATCAGGGTTTACTGCTGAAATTGAAACTCACCTGTGGTTAATTCAATTGGTGGGTCATTTCTGATAATTTCAAGGATGGATGTGAAACCTCAGTCATGTATAGGTGGCTGTTATAGATTTCAAATTCCCAGAATATTCCACACGTTCCTTGAAATTTCTTCTTGGTATCTGTGGACATGATCCACTGAGTTATTAAAAACTAAGGGCATATTTTTCAGTTAGTAATGTGGCAAAATGAAGTGGAATTCTGATTCTTTGTGTTTTGCATGGAAACATTTGCACCATGGGATGAAACAAGATGTGGCTACTCCAGTTCTTGTCTTAGATCAGTGAGTGCTTCTCAAACTCAAACATGACACTAATCACCTAAGGGATCAGGAATAAAATCCTGATTCTGACTCAGTAAGTCTGAATGGAATTCTGAATTTCTAACAAGCTTCTAAACAATGCTATTGTTGCTAGTTCAAAATCTGCACTTCACAGAGTAAGGTCTTAGGTGGCAAAAGATGTCCCCTTGTATCAAATACTTTCCTAATGAGTTTCCACATAGTTAGAAATTTTAATCAATTATTTTTCTGAGAACATTTGAAAAATGTAAAGTCCTTAAGTTGAAAGAGAGATATAGCTGCAATATAGAATTTTTATTTTTATTTGTATAAATATTACCATGGGATATTAGAGAAGAAAAGTCATGTAGACACCAGTATATATATGAATAAAATTTAATTTTGTCTTTAGAATACATTGTTACTTTGATTTAATGTTAATTATTAAAGCCAGTCTTGTCAGTCTTCTCCTCAGACACCAATTTATTTGAGTATGTAGTAGATTTCCTGCCATTTTTTGGCATTCAATAAATATTTTCTAAATGAATGAATAAGAAGTGAGGAATATGCTTAGAACTTTTATACTTCATGACAACTATGTGTAATAAATAATTCTCCCAAACATCTGTAACTGAGATATATACATATACACATGTGTGTGTGTGTGTGTATATATATATATGTATATGTATATATCCTTGGGAAGAGAAATATAAACTCTTCATATTTGTATATTTATCCAGCACCCATTTTACACACACTTACTTACATACATTTTAAATACATTTTAAATACCAAGTATCATAACTTGAGCGAAGGTACTCTATGCTGTTCTTTATCCCTAGTGCTGCTTTAGAAACCATCATATAGAGATTCATTGGGACAAAAAAGTCCCATATGTTTTAAGAGAAGCTGATATCTCTGTGGTTAAAAAAACTATGTTGATTTTTATGTGGAGGAAAGAAAATGAGAGGTTTAACGGTTTAATAAACAGGGAAAAGGAAACACTGAAAAAAGACGGTAGCAAGAGTCATCCCGAGAGATCACAGAATATGACAAAAAATCATGTGAAGTAAGGAATGATCTCAAGAGATGAATTATGTATTTTTTAAAACATTGCTTAGAGCAGCAGTCCCCAACATTTTTGGCACCAGAGACCGGTGCTCTTATGAGAATCTAACACTAATGATCAGAGGTGGAGCAGAGGCAGTAATGCTAGTGCTGGGGAGGGGCTGCAAATACAGATGAAGAGATGAAGCTTCGCACCCTTGTCCACCATTCACCTCCTGCTTTTGGACATGGGTCCTAACAGTTTGTAGCCTTGGGTGGGGGGGAGGGGAGGAAACCCCTGGCTTAGAGCAAGCTCTAATTTTTTCCCCCTTCAAAAAACAAAAACTTTAATTTAAACTAATTTTAAAAATTTAAATAATTTCTTCACATAAATAACTAAATAAATAAATAATAAGAAATTTTTTTTTTTTTTAAAAAGCAAAAACTTGACCATGAGTCTTTTCTATATTCTCTGTCTCAAAGTTTAATCTCTTTTGTCTTCCAAATTCCAGAGAACTCAAATTTTCTCTGCCTCCTAAAACTCCTGACCATAGTGTGCTGGTTAATTTTAGTTCTAGTGCTATGACTTGTACTACATTTACCACATTGCTTACCAGTTGTTTCATCAGTAAAATATGTGGGTTAATAGGATGATATGTGTGTTTAAAAAAAGATAGTGGATTGTAAGTCAGAAAACTGTAAGTCAGGTTTTGTTCTTGACATTTTCAGTCTTTCTTTGTGTGACCTTGAGAAAACTACTTAAAGTTTCTTGGTTTCAAAATGACAGTGAGTGAACTCCATCAATCTCTCTGCTCCTGAACATATAAATTTCAATCCTATGAAGCATTTTTTTAATATATAAAGTTATCTCATTTAAAGTAACCAAAATTACTACAGAATGCAAATCACAGACGTTTGGCATCTCTTATTTCTGTTAAAATCTTTACAGAACTCTTTCCTTTGACAGATGATATGCAAATATACTTGACACGATCAAACTTACATTTTAATAAAATGTCTTTGGAAACAGAAAGAATTTCTAATGAAATGGAAACTAACTCTGTATCATGTTTTAAGATAAGTATTTTTTTTTAAGAACCACAAAATTATATGCACGATGTATTTTTATTAAATTCTTGAGCTTTTGAAGTGTTAAGTCAGATGTTAATTTTATTGTATACAACTGTCAACATTTTCTGCAATGATAATACCTTGGAAATAATTTTAAAAGTCTTTGAGACATAAATTCAATATGTATATATTTATTCATCATTTGTTTTGGTCCAAATAATTAAGCCACTAAGAAAAAACAAACTCAAATCATCTACTTATTTGCTGCCAATTGATTGAATGAGGCTAAATTCTGGTTCACATGTACACTATAGAGTACCTCTTGCTTTGTAAAAACCAAAACAAATCCAATGCAATTTTGAAAAAGTGTTGTGAAGTCCATATATATATTTTTTCCCAGTTAGGAAAGGTAACCTTACAAATTTAACAACAACAACAACAACAACAAAAATCCAGGCGTAGAGAGATATAAACTAACCCATACAAGGATTGATTTGAATTATCTCCGTTTCTTCATTAATTTAAAGAAGATACAAAGAAGAATTTATTTCTCTAGTGGTCTTTCAGGGATTATTATCACAATTTGTTGCATGTAACACCATTTCAAATGTTTGAAATAGGGATAATAAAAGATATCCATAACAAAGCGTCAATAGAAGATGCTTCTATACTTAATAAAACTGAATGACAGGATGCTTTAATGTAATAATTATAATTTAAATTTTCAATATGTCTTGGAAATAAAAGAAATCCCAGATAATATTGCTAATTAAATATATAACATGAGTTCTCACAACATATTTATTTATATTTTAATTTAACAATCATAAGTATATGTAAATAATTGATAAGATTGTTTCAAGAGTCTTAAAAAATTAAAAAAGTTGGTGAGATAATAGCACATATTATTTTTTCAAGGGCTATCTGAAAGATATGATGCAACATGTAATTCCTATTGCTTAATAAATATTTTCTAAAACATGAGGAATAACTGTCATTCAAATTGACTACTTATCCAAAATATTGGAATATTAAAATATTACATTATATTATCACTATAATAGTGATACTTTAACCTTTCAACATCACATTATTCCTTTCTAGCCAAACTCCTTTAAAATTATTTATGGAAGCTCGATGTAACTCATAATACTTATGGTAGACTATTGTAAGTTATACAATTCAAACATATTTCTCTCTAGCTCCAACTGATCTCTAAATTCCAACAGAGCTTTTCATTTTGTTTACAGTCTTTGATCCAGTTTCACTTGAGATCTTTCTCTTAAGAAGCTTTCCAGAATTCTAGAAATTTAGCAATTTGCCATCTAATTTAGTTGACTATTTCCAATGTCTGGTCTTGAGCAAAAATTTAATAACAATTATTTTGCTCACAAAATTAGGTACATCAGACAGCCTAGGAGTTCTCATAATGGAGACAATAAAAATCTTCTGAAAATCAAGATTAATAAGGTTTGCAAGAACTTAAGATGGATTATCTAAATGATTTACTTGAACATTTCAAGAATAAATAAGAACTTTAAGTGGTGTCTGTAAATACTTCCGTATTTAGAGAATTTAGCCTCATTTTTCCTCCACAACACTAATGTTATTTTCATTAACATTTTTGCTCTTTATAGTTTCAAGAGCAAAATTTAAATCTATTGCCTTATTATATTTTTAAAATAAAAGTATGAAATTCAGATTAAAGTACAGAATGAGTGCAAGGCTGAAAACTAGAGGATTGTTAGATTGTGAATATGACTAGAATCACTTTCAAGTAAAGATATGAAATCATATCTATGTATATTTTTATTTTTGAAACTTATTATTTTATTTACAAGGCCCTGTCTCCACTTTGCTTGATAAAATTCTTCTAACATTTAGCAATCTTTAGCATCAATTTACTTAAAAAGTGATTATTATAAAACTGCAAACTAAGATTTAAAAATCTTATCGTCAATTTACTTACCAAGTGACACCTTATAGAGTGTCCAAAGTTATGACAGAGAACTGAACCTAGGCAAGAGTGCGGAGGATCTGTGGGAGGAGCGCTCACACCCCACATCTTCTGGAAAGCCCTGCAGGGAGAAATTTCTATTTACTACACAGCTCAGTGGTAGTGATAGTCCCTCCTCTTAACTTTCTTTTCTCTTCCATAGAAAGGGGGCTTTCTGTTTCTTCTTGTGGAGTGTGTGCATGTGGATCACCATGGCAGCATGTACTGCATTGCAGTTCCTTCTTTTTGCCAAATAAATTCTTTTTGGTGACTGACTACCTAGTCTATTTTTGTTTACGATTGACAAAAGCCAAAAACAAGCAATTCTCAACTGTCAGATTCAGTTAAATATATACCCTATACCACCTTACACTGTAATTTCCTTTTCCAAAATTTATTTAGAATTTTACATAGGGAGGGACATGTTCCAGGAGGTAACTTAGTAAGCATGAGAAGTTAGTAAACTCTGAGAAGTTCTGGGAGTGCCCGTGATATCCTTTTAAGACATTTTATGATGTAAAACAAGCTTTCAGGTTTTTAGTGCACATTAAACAAGACATACCCTCCGCGAGTAAATTTGATTTGAGGGGTGCCACACACTTACATTAACTGAAAATTATTAAATGAATTACATAATTACTAAATAGGAAAGTAACTAAAATTTCTAAGTCTCCCAATTTAGCTTAAGCAATTTTAAAAACAAACCTCAGCAAATGACCTTTCTTTTGTTGCTTACAATCTTTCTTTTTAAGCTTTCGTGTTTGCTTTTATAAGCTTTTAGTGATTTACTAAAGTTTAATTATTCCTTACAACAAGGGATCAGTGTTACCACCAATCTGCTGCAGGCTTAAGTGTTCTGTGTGATGTTATATGAGTTGGGAGAGAGGATTATGCATTTTTTCATTTAAGGTGAACACACAGTACAAGTGATTTAATTATTGTGACTATCACTTTATAGTGTTACATTGCCTATAGTATTTTTTCATTTGTTTTAAAATTATAAAATTTCTCATGTGATTCAATTAACCAATTTACTTACTCTGTAAATATGCATGTTATTCTCTGGCACTGAAATATTCAGAAAACATTATTGTCAATTGACTACACAATTTTATCAAGAAAAGAAGGGACGGGGCCTTGTAAATAAAATAATAAGGTTCGAAAATAAAAAATATACACAGATATGATTTCATACCTTTCTTTGAAAGTGATTCTAGTCATATTCACAATGTGACAATCCTCTAGTTCTTAGCCTTGCACTCCTTCTGTACTTTAATCTGTATTTCGTACTTTTATTTTAAAAATAAAATTGCAGAAAATAAAAGCTCACTGAAATCCACCTGAGAGAGGATACATTTTACCACTTTGAGGAAAAGGAGTGCTAGAGCACTTCTGCAAAACTTTCTGCTGAATGGAGATCTAACAAATATATATTTGTTATATATATATGAAAGACACATTTGGTCCTAAAGTCTTCCACCAAAATTTGTCTTTGCCTAATAGTGCTTCTCATTTTATCAACTACAAAGGTGGCTAATATCATAAAGTTACCAGCTATAATGTGGTTTTCTACGTATTATAGTGTTAAATTTCTTAAATAACAATCAAACATTTTTTAAAGTTTTAGATATGTGTAGGGTTTTGTTCTCATCATAAAATAGAGTATTGTAATAAAATAAGAATTTCTGGATTCTTACCTTAAGTAAAAACATGTAATCATTCTTTGAGATTTCATCAAAAACGTCTCTTATTTTACTTATAAGGTTTTATGGTAATTTTCCAAAACTTGTTTTCTTTCTTATCCTCCTCTGGAATATGGTTTTAATCTCTCAATTCTGTTAAAATTTCATGTCACATTTTATTCCATCAGGTTATTTTGATCAGTTCTGTTATCTACATATTTTACTTCAGCCTGATAGACATATTTGAACATCAAAGAGAAAAATAAGAACCTAGAGAACTGAAATTCCTTCAATAGAGGAAGAAATTAATTATGGGCAGACATTAGTATTAAGTATCTATCTCCATCTCAAACTACAGCTGAAAAATCTCCATTCACATTGGACTAGGAAGTGACCAATAACAGCATCTTAGGATACTGAAAGAGAGAAAATATTAAAGGTAATCAGAACAAAATTTATTTTCTATACTCCAAAAACATATATCTAATTATTTACAGAGCAAGAAGATCCCATGGGAATATCTGATTCAAGATCAAATTTATCATCATTTTCAACACCCTTACATTTTCTCATCCTTTGTAGAGTCTTTATAGTCCTTCTATTTGTTTGAGTACCACTACCAATGCAGAAACCTGTATGTCCATTTTTTATGACCCCTCTCACTCATATTTTCTATATAGCAGTTAACAAGATCTGAATAGCTTACTCTCTAAATTTCTTTTCAATACATTATCTTTTCTTCCTCATGCAAATAAAATCTTATTGGATTTCTTCAAAAGTCATCTCAACATATTTAAATCACAGGTTTAATAAGATGTAGACTACTAATTTAGGTTTTTATACTTTCTCTTAGTAAATCAATAGTCTTTATTTTATGAAGAATTCCTTCTTGGAAAGGAAGAGAAAGGGAGAATCTTTGCCAAGGTGTGCACAATTTCTGGGATCGATTCCAAGGAGTGCCTACTTCTTGGATCAACAAAACAAAAAACACAACACAACAAAACAAAACAAATAAACAACAACAACAGCAACAAAAACAGGATTTGATGTGTGTATGATCCTTTTATCTGGCTGTAAGTATACAGATGTTATAAATTAGCCTTTACAGAATAATAAGATGTGATTCTCTTCGAAAGAGTTTTTCAATGTCAAGAGATACTTATATCCCTATACAATTCATTTGAGTATGGACTCCCTAAATCCCTCACTCTAGGCAGTACTCACCAATAACTCTGAACAAACTGCTCACCTGGGGGAGATTTGGTTAAATTAATCTGATACCTCTATGGTTGCACTACACCTCCATAAATAGACAAATTAAAGCCACAGAATGTTAAATGGAAGAACATAGCCTTTATTTAACTTTTTTGTATTTTTTCTAAAGGTATGTCAGAGTAGAGAAAGTAGCAAAGTTTCCAGCTAAAAAAATAACTATGATTAACCACCAATATCTCACTCTGGTATCGTTGTGTCTTTTTATCTAATCTCATTATGTCCATTTTAAAAAAATGTCTTAGTCATTATTTTCCTTTTTAAAAAGTTGAAAAATTGGAAAAGGTTGAAATCTCAGCCCTCAGCAACCATTAGAAGGGGTCAAAGAGCTTGCTCTCACTGGATTTAGTGCCTTAGTCATAAATAAGGGGTTGGAGTCTATATTTAACTTTTGAGCATAAACCAGTTTAGAGCATAAACCAGTTTTATTCAATCTAGGATTTACTTATCTTTAGGATTTTGGTAGAACCTCATGTGTCTCAGCAGGGAACTCATAACACTCTAAGCAGAGCCATATTGGATATTTTCAGCCTAGACACTGTTAGAATCTTCTCTGTAGGGGCCATAAAAAGCCTCCTCCATCCAGTAGGAACACTGTAGGGTTGGATGCTAGTACACAAGTGAAAGCAAACTAGCACTGACAAATCTCTTATGGAAGCTCACACTAACAGTCTTAAACTATAGATGTGCTATGCATAAAATTGGTCTTTCCCTTGCCATGTATTATACAGATTTTTAGTAAAGATTATATGGAGGTAGACTTCAGAAATTGTTTAGTGCTTGTTACATAATAAATGAAGATAAATGTTTGTTATTCTTGTGCCTGGTATATAACAAATGTTTATAAACTGTTGTTATGTTGCTGTTAGTAGTATTTTTATTATTATTATTTTTTTTTTTTGTATACAACTTGTGGGAAAGTATTCTTCTTTTCCCTAGGACAGCATCCTTTCCAGAATTCTTCTTGGTATTTTATGCAAACAAATCATTAGATATCCCGTTCACTAGACAGCTAAATTTTAGGATGAAATCAGCTTGCATCCTCAAACTAAAACACCTGTTAGTTCAGTCAACTTCTCAATGCCTCTTTTCTCACATTGTAAAATTAAAATAGTTGCCTTCTCAGAAGATATTATGTGAGAAAATTGCTTGTTGATTTTCCATTTATTCTTTTATGTGAGTTCACTAAACATTTTCTGAATGAGTATAATGGGCCAGATGATGGGTTGAGAAACAGAAAGAACTAAACTCAGTGCTTGTCTTCAGATGGACAACAGGTATGAAAACAACTTGAAAGTTATATTGCTCTGCAAATGTGAGGCAAAGTAACATTGTAGTAAGAGGGCTATTTTAGTGCTTGTAACCTCAAATATATTGAAAATGGTGATTAAATTTTAATTTAAAATGGGTTAGGAATTTTTTATGCAGAATTATCTGAATTAATTTTCTATGGACACATATTATTTTAAGTGTAAGAGTATGAAGAATAGGATTTTACCCTTAAAATGACATGAGTGTTTTCATGTCATTTACATATTAATAATAAAATAATAATAAAATTTATACCACAAAGTAACTTAAATTTGATATTATATATTTAAGTGATGAGTATAAATATTATAAATATCTAATAACACATTGACTAGTTAGTATTCTTTTTATGAGAAAACAATCATTTAAAGACACAAAGCTATTACTAAAATTTACCCAGGACTCTAAACTTGCTTTCAATTGTCTTTAGATTGAATCACAATCTATTTTTTCAGAATTTCGCATGTCACATGAACCTGCTATTAAAGAAAACTTTGAATGTTATTCATATAGCCCTCTTCTTTGACTCATATTACATATATTTTGCTAATCTATAGGGGTTTTGTTTTGTTTTGTTTTGTTTTACAAAGTAAACTTAATAGTCAAGAAGAATATTTAATTTTTTTACCATGTTTAGGGCATATTTCTGGGCTACCTGATCTGAAATTATTTGAAGTAACTTCAAACATGAAATTACAAAGCAGCCTAGCAAAATGCCTCAAAATAAAATAATGAGTCTTAAAGCCTCATTTTTTAACATTAGTGTTAAAATTATCTTTAACATGCATATAACCAAAAATTGAATTCTTGTAACGAAGCCTTATTATCTATCTCCACAAACAGAGTAGTGTATGCTCTCCCGTGAAATTGTCACACTTACTGCTTCTTGCAAGCGGTGACTGCTTATAGGAAAAATTCAAGAAACTCCTTGTTATATACATTTGAATTTTATATAAAGAAGAAAGAAGAACCTGTATTCCAACGTAATGATTCTTTAAAGATAATGTTTTGGAAAAAAATGTTATAAATATGGACTATATGAACATTAATTTAATAAATAATTATCGAAATTCAATTCTGAGTAATAGATAATTATTAGTGGCTTGATTTACTTTAAATTTGGGGATGAATAATAGCGATCTAAAGTAGTTTTTAAATTTAAGATTAGTACTTCTACTAAAATGCTGAAATTTGGGTAGATCAATGATTTTTCTCAGATATGTTTACAAAGCATTTTTAGGTATTTGAACAATCATCTTACCCAAGTCCCATTTATGAGCGTTCCTTCAACTTCAGCTCCCTCCAATGTAGCAAAGGTTGAATTTGTGATGAGAGAAAATCAAGCAATAATGGCCAATAGTCTTAAATCTTTAAAAAATTTCCAATTTATTTTTCCCTTGAAGATTTCATTCCTGAAGTTTTTAAAAATTTTTAGTTAAGTCCAATTCAGTAAGTATTTGTTAAGAATATACTATATTCTTAGTACTGGATTAGGTGTTGAGGGAGGAAATAACATATGAAATAAGGCTATAGAAATGGGGAATAATCAGTCCTTTATATTATTATAATTTCCACACCATTCTTCAACTTGAGGCTAATAATTTTGAATCATTTTCTCTTTTTTCCTTGAAGAACTATTTTATCCTTTAAAAGGAACAAGCTTTTCCTCAGCCTTCAATTTGACAGTCATTACTGGAGCCACTATCGGCTTTGTATTTCATAGTCATTCTTTGATTTGCAGATCCTGACGATCTGATGTACTTTTCTTTGTTCATTTGTTTTTCTACTTTGTTTAACATATAGTTTACTTTTTTTCAAATTAGGCTGGGTTGGAGAGAGAAATACCAAGAAGGATTTATTTCAAAAATATATAGAAGAAAAGCTATTATCACATCACTTTTGATGGATTAGACATCTTGGCATCTGGGTAGAGTTTTACAACTATAAAAAATCCTTATAAAAATATAACGTAGCTGTATACTCTGTGGCTTATGCTTACATCACTTAAAAAAAACTGACAATGATACTAAATCACCTTTGTTTCTAAATCATATGATGATCTTTATTCAAATCACAAAGGAAGAGAATCGCTGAAATACTTATGCTAAACATTTGTTTAAAAAAACAATGAAAAAACAGTCTTATAATTTAATAATTAAAGTTAAGGATAGCAATCTTGTATTTGAGTTCTCTTTTGCCAAAATTTGAAATAGACCTAAACAAATATGGATTTCTAAAACGAAAAACATATGATGCAAAATGACAGTTCTACAGAATTTATATTAACCCTTTGCAGGCACTCTAGGCTCATAAAAGAAACTGTTATCAGCATTTCTTAATTTTAAGAATTATGTTTCACATATTTGTATTATACTCTCTCCAGTACTTTATTCTGTATAGCAAATAAGCTCTGATAAGGTGAGCAACACCCAATAAAATTAAGTTGTGACATCTACATTTTTAATGTTTAAATAATTATTAAAAAATCACCTTCTCCATGTGTTTTAGCTTTCTTCACTCTTTTCTGAGTAATGTAGAATTTATGTTATATTAATATAGTAAATATAACAGCATTATAAGCTAGAAGTAAGACAGCATTGTCAGAAATTTAAAAAGCGCAATAACCATGAACCTCTTTCCAACTAATTTCAAAAATTATTTTTATAAATCATTATGCAATTACATGGCAAACACCATTTATTCTTTGTTGCTGTTTTTCATGGCAACCTTACAAGGTGAGCACTGAAGTTTAAGAGCTTAATCAAAGACAACGTATACATTCAAGTTTTTCTCTATTCTATGTGATCTCTTTGAATTTTGAAAGAGACATCACTAGTTCCTATACAAATTCCCATGTCTTGGCTTTCCTGCTGCCAGTGGGTGTCCTGAGCCATAAACCAAAAGGTGAAGCTGTACTGCTGGCCAGCCTAGCTTTTTCAATGCTTTTTTAAATCATAAAGAAATGATTTCAAACATTATCACTGAATTCTTGATTTCTCTAAATGTAATAAGAATGATTTCAAAAAATATATTGACCTCTTGGTTTCCCTAAACATTATAATTGAAAAATAAATGTGTTTTTGACTCTATTTTATTTGGATTCCAGCATATTTAAGTGGTTTGGAGGGTGCCAGAATAAGAAAGTGTGTGGCTTCAGGACAAGGGCTAGAGGGACTACCACCATTGTCCTGTGTTGAGCCCTCTTTCCATGCAGCCTGTGAGCAAGCTCCATCTTTCCTATGTTGAGCCCTTCTTCCACACGGCCAAATCTGAAACTGCATTAACCTGGCGAAATCTTCTTGTTCAATCCTGGTGACTACCTGGGACCCAACTTGCACACTGTAGGAGACTCTTTCTGCAGCAAGTCGCTAGCCTTAGCTCGAGCACTGCTAGAGGCACTTCCAGCAGTGAGCAGCCAGCTCTAGCTGCAATCTTTCTTGGATGATTCTCAAGGGTGAAAATTCATGGACCCCAAGCAGGCTCAGCAGGTCTCAACTTGCTCTCAGCCTTTTGCTGACCCGCTCAGGATTGGTACTGGGGGCAGCTGGCCTCAATTAGCAGTATGAACTCTCTCATGAACCTCCAGATTCAGTACAGGCAGTGACCAATCACAGACCAGCTTTGTAGCTCCTACCAGGTAACCTTTTCCCAGTCACAGAACCAACATACTCAGAGGCCAGCTTCACACCACAATGGAGTACCACTCAAATAGCTTCACATGTGGCACACCTAAAGGGTGTTCTTGGTAACCACCAGAGCATGCTGAGGCTAATCCTGCTCCTTGGGGTCAGCACTGCACAACAGCTCATTCACTGTAGTCATGGCCAATCCTCACAGCCAGTTAGCCTAAAGGTCAATCCTACCTACTGACATGCCAACATCAATTAAAACTCAACTACAATAGTAAGGTACACACAACCCACACAAAAGACATTCCTGGAACACCCAAGTGATCAGGTAGACTGTGCTACTGGGCCCCACTGGACACCTACTACAAAAGGCCACCCAGCTAAGATTTAGAGATGTAGCAGACCTACCTAATACATAGAAAAAAATGCAGAGAGGTAGCCAAAATGAGAAAATAAAGAAACATGTTCCAAGTGAAAGAAAAGGAGAAACCTCCAAAAAAAGAACTATGTAAAGTGGAGGCAAGCAACCTACCAGATACAGAGTTCAAAACACTGGCTATTCTTCAATAAAGAGATATTCTTCAATAAAGAGATAATAAGCATATAAAAGGATACAGAAACCATAACAAAGAATCAGTCAGACATGAAGACTACAATAACTGATGAAGTATACACTTTAAGGAATCAACATCAGATTAGATGAAGCACAGGATCAAATAAATGATTTGGAAGACAAGGTAGCAGAAAACACTCAATCTGAACAGCAAAAGAAAAAGAATTTTTAAAAATGAGGATAGTTTAAGAGGCCTCTGGGATGACATCAAACATATAAACATTCACATCAGAGGAGTACCAGCAGAAGAGAGAAAGCAAGGGATTGAAAACCTGGTGAAGAAAGTAGACATCCAAGCTGAGGAAATGCAGTGTTTCAGACAAGATGAACTCAAAGAGGCCCAACATCATGACATATCACAATTGAAATGCCAAAGGATAAAGATAAAGATGGATTCCTAAAAGCTTCAAGAAAAAGGCAATTAGTTACTTTGAAGGGAGCTCCCATAAGACTGTCAACTTATTTCTCAACAGAAACTTTGCAGACCAGAAGAGAATGGCATAAAATATTCAAAGTGATGAAAAGCAAGGTCCTACAGCCAAGACTACTTTACCCAGCAAGGCTATCACTTAAAATGGAAAGAGAGATAAAGAATTTCCCAGACAAGAAAAAGCTAAAGAAGTTCATCACTACCAAACCAGTATTACTGGAAATGTTAAAGAGACTTCTTTAAGAAGAAGGGAAAATAAAAAGAACATAAATATGAATAATAAAAGGACAATAACTGTGTATGTGTCAATAATCACTTTATATGTAAATAATCTGATCAAAAGACATAGGGTAGCTGAACGGATAAGAATAAAATATCCATACATATGATGTCTTCAAGAGACTCACTTCGGATTGAAAGACACACAGTGACTGAAAGAAAAGGTATGGGAAAAGATATTTTATTTAAATGAAAACAAACAAAAAGCTGGGGTAGCAATACTTATATCTGACAAAATAGAATTCAAAATAAAGACTATAATAAAAGACAAAAAAGGACATTAAATAATAATAAAGGACATTAAATAATAAAGGGATCTATCCGACAAGAGCTTATAACTCTTGTAAACATTAATGCACCCAACATAAGAGCACCTAAATATATAAAGCAAATGCTGACCCACATAAAAGGAGAGATTGACAGTAATACAGTCATAGCAGGGGATTTTAATATCACATTGATACCAATGAGCAGATCTTCCAGACAGAAAATCAACAAGAAAACAGTGGCCTTAAATGACATACGAGACTAGAGAGATTTAATTTATATTTTTAGAGCATTTCACTCCAAAGCAATAAAATGTACGTTCTTTTCAAGTGTACATGGAACATTTTCTAAGGCAGATCACATGTTTGGCCACAAAACAAGTCTCAATAACTTAAGAGGATTGAAATCATATGAATCATCTCTGAGAAAAAATTGTATAAAACTAGAAATCAATTACAAGAAAAAAAACTGAAAAAAACACACAAACACATCAAGGCAACATATGAAAGAACAGAAAAGCATGAAAAATAAAAATAATTAAAAAAGTAAAATTCTTGCCCTTGGTCCCATAAAAAAAAGTGTAAATGCAAGGTGAAAGATGCATACACGTATATGTTTTCAGGATATATATTTGGTGAGAATTAGGAGAAAGCCATAAAACTAGAACTTTAGGTGAACCTTCCATTTGTGACTAATTTTATTTATTAATCAGTTTTTTGCATAAATAATGTTAACCAAAATAAAGCCATTCTACAGAATCTGATGGGCATAAGCACTTTCCATTTAGCCTTTTTATAGAATATTAGGTTTTTTTCTTTTCTACATTTAATTTGTTTCCTCTACTTGTACTCAGCAACATATTTATTCTTACATCTGTATGTTTTGCAAAAACTCAGCTTCCTCTTTAATTTTTCTTATAATTTTGCTTTATTCAAGTTATGTCTCCATTATGGTAAAACCCCTTATGCTCCTCTCTATTTGAGTGAATTTGCCTATGTTCTTCTGTTTCCTTTCATAAAAGTGAGAGAGATGAGAATTCAAGGAAAGAAAAAAATAAAAAGACATCCTGATATATCCAAAGTCCCTAGCCAAAGATAAGTTCCACTTTAAATCCTTCAGAGATAATTTGCCTTAAAATCTCACTGAGTTAAAACTTGTAAAAGCATTATAAGTTCATAATAAATGATGACCAAACAGAACAATATAAAATTTACAATATCTTTCACATATGTTACTTTATTTGTATTTCACAAGAAATTGAAGTAGGTTGGATAGAAATTGTTGATTTCATTTCACACAGAAAGAATCTAGAGAGAGATATTAAAGAGAGAGTGAGAGAGGGAATATAATGTTTTGTTAAGGAACACTAGAGCTAGAGTATCTTTTTAGGGAAGAAATACTACTCTGCTAGGGCTGTTATAACAAAATACTACAGACTGGGTGGCTTAAATAACGAAAATTTATTTTTTAACAGCTTTTCAGACTAGAAGTCTAAGATCAAGGTGTTGGCAGGTTTGCTTTCTCTCATGGCCTCCTTAGCTTGCAAAAGGCTGCTTTCTTGCTGTGTCTTCACAGGGTCTCTGCTCTGTGTACACATCCCTGGTGTGTCTTTGTGTGTCCTAATATCCCCTTCTTATAAAGACACCAATCAGATTGGATTAGGGCCCACCCTAATGGCCTTATTTTAATTTAGTTACCTTTTAAAAGGCTCTGTCTCGAAGTGCAGTCATATTCTGAGGTACTGAGGGTTAGGGCTTCAACATAAGAATGGGGGTTGTTAGGAAAGAAAACAATATGCAGTGATAATAGTAATAGAAAGAAATAGATTACAGGCAAATTTCTCTTGTAGAATTAAAAGGATTTAATGATTGATTTATATGTAAGGTGAGATACAGGAAATATTGAGAATGTCTTTAAATTTTCCAAATTGGCCAGCTATATGTACAACAGGACACCTAACTAAAGTAAAAAAAATATATAAAATAAAACACATTTGGAGGGTAAATTAGGACAATCATTTATTAACTCATTTAACAAATATTTAACATGTTTTTAGAAAAACAAAGTTCCTAACCTTACCTAGTTTCCACTCAATGGTTCTCTAAATATGTAACATTTGAGGCATCTATTAAATATTGCAAAATAAAATAGATATAGAAAAGCAGAGACATTGAGTAAGCAATTGAACGTACAAATCTGGAACTAGGGATTGGAATTGGCACTGTGGCTGTGAATTTGGAAGTTAGAGTATGTTTATTGTGAAAGCCATAATCTTGAGTGAGTTCACCTAAGAAGTAAGAAGTCTGAGAACCAGTCCCTGAATCAGGTAAATGAATATGAGTTATAAAAAGAGAAAAGACCAGTAAAGGAGATGGAAGGGGGCGGGCAGGGGAAGGAATATGTGTTCACAGAGAGAAGTTCAGAAAATTCTCTAACCACCACATTAAAAAAAAAAAAAAAAAAAAAAGCTCAAGGTACAAACTTACAACTGGTAGATGAATAAGTCTGGAGAACTAATGCACAGCATAGTGATTATAGACAGCAATACTATATTATAAACTTCAAAGCTGCTAAGAGACTATTTGTTAATTATTTCCACTACCAAAAAGAAAGAGTAATTATGTGTTGTGATAGACATGTTATCTAAGCTATGATGTTAATTATATTACAAAATATAAATGTATAAAATCAAAACATTGTACACTTTAAACTTATATAATATTATGTCAATTATATCTTAATTTTAAAAAATTCAAAACATTGTTTTCTGAAAGTTATGTACTAGACACGATCTAGTGAACAATATTTATGTAATCCTTTATACTTTTTTTCGTAGTTTAGAATAATTCGAAGTATTTTATCTTGCCAAAGTTTAAGTGTATTTACTTATATCAACATATATTGGCATAGAAAAATTTTCATGACACTATTTCAAGTTTTTTAGTTGGGAAATCGTGACATTGAGCACCTTAAAATTATTTTAAATAGCGTTCTATTCATCTTTTCAAAAGCTGAAAGTAAACCCCTGTTTTTATTCCCCAAATTTAAGATTCAAGAACTATGAAAATATGATTACTTACTGTTGTTAGCACTGAGACCTAATTATTATGACAGTAGTTTGACAATTTCACTTATTAACCAAAACAATATTTCAATTAATTTCACCTGATTATTGTAACAGTAGTTTGACAATTTCACTTATTAACCAAAACAATATTTCAATTAACTACAAGGGAAGTATATTTTTGTCATTCTTATATTTTTATTTTTATAGAACTATACTTTACACAGTTTTCAACTGTTACTCCCATGCTTATCCAAAATTTATCCTAAATTTTCTGATATGTGTGCAATAGAAGAGATACAGGAAATAGCAAGTAATGTAGTCCCTTGCCTAGGGCATCAAAACATTTCATTCCGTGCAAATATATTTGCATGAATAAATGGTAAGACTGTCTACCTTGAAATGTCTTCAATTTGGTCCATGCTCTCATTTTTTCCCTTAAAACTTAGATTAATAAACAAAATCTCCATCTTCTATTGCCTTCTCACTGGTACTCGGTTTCTTTATTCGTTGTATGAACTTCTACCCAGAGGCATCTAAATTATTTTAGTTCATGTTTCAATTTGTTTTATTTTAAAATTTCCATGATAATAACACAATTGATGGTAATTAAAAGATATTTAATTTTTGTTTTTTCTTATTTTTCAATATATTTGGGTCTAAAATAATATCATCATTCAAAAATAAAACTTGTAGATAATACTCATCTTTAATATGTACCAAAATATTAAAACAAGTATATCTTAAGTAATGCCTATTAATTGCCCCAAATCACATTATCAGCTGATTTAAAAACTAAATGTTCAGGCATACAAATTAGATATTTGTGGGGTGTAGAAGAAATCAGTCTTTTAAATATAAGGATATTTCTAGTAATAAAATGATAAATTTTGTATGTAAATCTCAAACTACAAATCAACACTTAAAATTTGGTTGCAAATATTATACTATTTTACTAATTTATAATCACAGAATGATTCTCATATCTTTAAACAATATTTTTGATATACCAAAGAATAAAATTTTAAAAACATGTTCTAAGGTAAATATAGTGATTATGGAATTTACCAAAATTTATGACTATAAATCAGTCAAAATGTAATGGCTGATCTTGGAAGGTTATTGTGACTCCAGGTGCCAATACAATAAAATGTCACTTAAAAGAGAACTTTTACTAAAAATCTGAGTTTAGTTGTGATATTTTAAAATCTAGATATGAGAAAATTGGATACAATTCAAATAAAAGTTACTTGATAACACTTATAAGTCAAAATAAAATTAAGGTTATTTCTCTTTGAAGATACATTTATGTTTGAATTTTATATATGTCCAAGAATATAAAAATAATTATTTGTCTTGTTTGGTCAAGATCCCTAAAGCACTATTGCCATCAATTAGTGAGTTAGGCAAGTGATCTCATGGAAGCAAGGGGATGGAAGGCTTAGATCTAGACATATGGGGTCCTTGTTGGTTTCTAAGTGGACTCTGCCTGCTTACCTCTGCATATCAGCCTCTATACTTGCTGAATTCAGTGGTATTGTAAGAGTTTCGTTGTGGCTTTTGAATAATGAGGCTGCATTTGCTCTTCTGGACCCAGCCAATGGACATAACCATTTGTCTTCAGTTTTGAAACCTCTGCTCTTGGTGATATTCCCTAAGATCTTCCTTATCTAAGAGCCCATCAGCTCCTTTGTTTGTTAGTTCCATGTAATATTTTACCAGGATACTAAAAAATTTCTAGACCCCTACAGAGCCCGTGTGGGAAGAATGCTCAGAGACACCTATCTAGATCAACACTCATCATTAAAATATAATGTAAGCCACACATACGAACTACATTTGTTACTGTGAATTTTTCAGTAACCATATTAAGAAAAACTAAAAAGAAACAAGTACATTTAAATAATTTTTCAAGTATATCTAAAATATGATCATACCAACATTAATCAATATAAAATTAATAATGAGATATTTTACCTTATTTTTTCTTACTAAGTATTCAAAACAATAGTATGCATTTACATTTATAGCCCTGATTAATCTAGCCTCATTTTAAGTGTCAAATAGATACATGTGGTTAGTGACTACCATTTCAGACAGCGCAGATTTAGATATCTCTCCAAACTATCACTCCCATATCATTACAGGTTCATGGACACACTGTGGACACTATCCACAGTGCTTTGAATTCCTTCATACCTATTTAATTTTTCAATTGAAGGTATACCCCAGACTTTCTGCCCCAATATATTTCGGATCTAATCCTGGTATGTAGAGGTAGAAAACAAGGACACTGGCCTGACTTCCTCATACCATCTCTCTCTTTACCTGAGTCTCTCTCTCCACCAACACAGGATACTCATCATTTCCTCCCTGGTTGCATGAGGCTCTTTTATATCTCATTCTGAGTTCTCTCTACCAGTGGTTTCTGGTCCACCTTCAAAGTCACAAGCCTTGGATTTTTACATTCTGATATGACTATACAGAATTAAAAAAAAATGCATTTCTCTCTCAACAATATCTGTTTATTAGGATTATAGTCTTTCCAAAGATTCAAAACTCTATTATGATAATCTTCCATTCTCTTTGCATCCCTGATTTAACAACCTTAAATCTTCTCTGAGGTAAATAGATAATTCTGGACAGTGGTATGCGGATAGTTAACAATCTCCTTTTTCTTTTCTTTCTTTTTTTTTTTTTTTTGCAGCAGGGAGTATGTTGATTTGCAATAATTGCCTATCTCTATTGTGTAAGAACCATACTTTCCCACTAAGCTGACATGAGATCATTAAACCTAGAGATAGAAAGATATGAGAAGTGGAACACCATGTTATAGTATTTCTACGACACAGATACAGTAGTGATAAGTAACCTTAAGAACATATATATTAATAAAATGTAATAAAATAAGAGGATGAGTTTTGAGTATTACCTGTTTTTAATATAATTTATTTAGAAATAGATTTATAAAATTTAATTTTTAACAACCACAGTTTGCAAGATTCCTGAAATTTTAGCCATCAGCTCCTGTAAGCCAGTACAAATCAGATTTAGCATACTACTTTCTCTGAATCACTAGATGAAAATGATACATAAAGAAATGCCAATTCTGCAATGAGCATGGGAGTGCGAATATCTCTTAGAGATTCTGACTTCATTACTTTTGAATGTATGTCTAGAAGTAATATTGCTGGATTATGTGATAGTCTTTTTTTTTTTTTTAGTTTTTAAAGGAGATTCCATATTATTTTCCATAGAAGATGCACCATTTTACAAACCCACCAACAGTGTACAAGGGTTCAAAGTTCTCTATATCTTTGACAAAACTTATTATTTTTTTGTTTATTTAGTAATAGACATTTTAACAAGTATAAAATGATACCTTATTGTACTTTTGGTTTTCATTCCCTGTTAAGTAATGATGTGAAGCATCTTTTTATACACCTGTTGACAATTTGAGTGTGTTCTTTGGAGAAAATGTCCATTCAATTGTTTTTTTATTTTTAAAATCAGGTCATTTGTTTTTGTTTTGTTTTGTTTTGTTTTGCTATTAAGTTATAGGAGTTCTTTGTATATTTTGGATAGTAACCTCTTATCAGATATGTGGTTTGCAAATATTTTCTTCCATTGTGTAGGCTGCTATTTCATTCTGTTGATTGTTTCCTTTGCTATGCAAACTCTTTGAGTTTGTTGTAGTCTCAGTTGCCTATTTTTGTTTTTATGCCTATGCTTTGTTATCATCTCTAAGAAATTATTGCCAAGACAAATGTCAAGAAGATTTTCCCTTACGTTTTCTTCTAATAGCTTTATAGTTTCAGGTCTTAAGTTTAAGCCTTTAAACTCTTTAGAGTTAATTTCTATTTTCATTGTGTATTCTCGGCGTATTGTCAGAGATCAGTTGGTCATACATGCATGGGTTTATTTCTGGGTTTCCAGTTCTACTCCATTGGTCTACATGTCTGTCTTATGCCAGTGCCATACTATTTTAATTAGTACAGTTTTGAAATACATTTTGAAGTCAAGAAGCCTGAATCCTTCAGTTTTGATCATCTTTCTCAAGATGTTTTTGGCTATTCTGCATCTTTAACAATTCCATATGAATTTTAGAATTGTTTTTAATATTTCTGTAAAAAATACCATTTAGATTTTGATGGGGATATCATTAAATCTTTAGGACATTTTGGGTATTATGGACATTTTAACAATATTATATCTTCCATCCCATAAACACAAATGTCTTTCCATTTATTTGTCTCCTTTAATTTTTTTCATCAATGTTTTATAGTTTTCAGTGTAAAAGTTCTATGTCGAATAAAGGTTGTAAGAGTGGGCATCCTTGTCTCGTTCCTGATTGTAAGAGAAGAGTTTTCAATTTTTCACTTGTTGAGGGTGATGTTAGCTGTGGGCTTGTCATATGTAGCTTTTATTATGTTGAAGTAATAAAATTTGTTGAGCGTTTTTATCATGAAACGGTGTTGAATTTTGTCATGTGCTTTTTCTCTCTATATTGTGATTTTTATCCTTCATTCTACTAATATGATGTATTGGATTTAGATTTGGATATGTTGGACTATCTTTACTTGTCAGGGATAAATCTCCCTTGGTCATGGAGTGTGAATTTTTAAATATGCTCTCGAGTTCAGTTTTCTAGTATTTTGTTGAGGAGTTTTACATCTATGCTTATCAGAAATATAGGTATATAATTTTATTTTCTTATATTATCTTTGTCTGGCTTTTATTTCAGTATAATGTTGGCCTCATAAAATGAATTGGAAATGTTCCCTCTTCTTTCATTTTTTGGAAGAATTTGAGAAGGATTGACCTCACTTTAAATGTTTTGGTAGAATTCAGTAATGAAACCATATGGTCCTGGGATTTTATTTGTTGGGAAGTTTTTGATTGCTGATTTAATCTTCTTACTCATAATTGGTCTGTTCAGAAATTTATATTTCTTCCTGATTTAGTCTTGGTAGATTATATGTGCCTAAGAATTTATCCATTTCTTCTAGGTTATTTAATTTACTGTCACATATAGATATAGAAACAACCCAAGTGTCCATTAATGTATGAATTTATAAGAAAATATGGCATATAATGTAATAATATTCAGTCTTTGAAAAGAAGGAAATCCTTTCAGATGTGAAGACATGGCTGAACCTGGAGGACATTATGGTAAATGAATAAGCCAGTC
Source organism: Pteropus medius (assembly GCF_902729225.1). Classification (NCBI taxonomy): domain Eukaryota; kingdom Metazoa; phylum Chordata; class Mammalia; order Chiroptera; family Pteropodidae; genus Pteropus; species Pteropus medius. Next base: position 25,800,368 of record NW_024347791.1, read on the forward strand.
ACAGAAGGACAAGTCTGCATGATTTCATTTATATGAGATATCTAAAATAGTCAAATTCATAGAAGCAGAAAATACAAGAGTGGTTCTCAGGGAACAGATAGGGGAAAAATGGGGAGCTGTTTATTAAGTATAAAGTTTCTGTTTTGCTAGATAAATAAGTTCCAGAGATGTGCAGTACAACTTAGTGCCTAGAGCTAATAATATGGTATTAAGCACTTCAAAATTTAAGAGACTAGATATTAGGTTAAATGTTTTTACCACCACCACCACACACACAAAATAAAAAAGAACACAAAAAACTTTGAGAGGTAGGTGTTGAATATGTCTATTATTTTGATTGTGGTAACATATCATGGCTGTTCACATATGTCTAAATTCATCAAATTGTATACATTAAACGTGCAGTTCTTTGTATATCAATTATATCTCAATAAATCTGTTAAAAATGTGAATAATAAAACACATTAATATATTTCAAAAATTTTATTACACAAGCATGGAGTTAGATAAAACAAGTTGTTAAAATACTCCTTGGAGTTTCACTCTGGCTTTAACGGAGATGAGGCCTACAGAAAGTGTAAAAGAATCTCATGTCTTCTGAAAGCAATAATCTGTCAAAAAACATCATTGGAGTCCATCAATTCATGATTTCAAGCTAGGTCTTACAATGTATTACTTAGACAATTTAACATATCTGAGTCTCAAATTTCTCTCTGTAAAATGAATATAAACAGTTCCTGAATGATGGCTGTAAAGGTACAACGAATTTAATCATGAAAAATGGAGGGTGCTATTATTGTGAATTTAATGAAAATCCTTATTTTTCACTTGAGCAAAACTGTCACTGATAGCACAAAAATGAACAGAAACTCACATAATACACAACTCATGGTAAATGAAGCAGAGATATCTCCCAATGACTATGAGAAAGTTTTTCTTTCATCCAGCTCCACGAAACCCTATGAAACATAAGGGATTATTCTCCTGCAGCACCTTTAACTCTATGAAAGTAGGGCACAAGCTGGTATAATTCTTATGTTCCCCAAGGATGCCTTTCCCAAGATGTTGTAATGATGATAGCATTGTCAATCAACATCCAATCTGATTATTCATGAAAGTTTTCTCTATAAATTATTTGGAAATAATTTTCCCAAATAAACAGTATAGTATTTGCCTCATAGTATATAATTATGCACTTCAAAAATTTTTTTAACTTAATGAAATAAATTTAATTGTAATTTGGATTAAAATTTTTATTAGCTTACTAGTTTCTAAGATATAAAATATTAAAAACTGCCTGATGGCAGATTCTATTAGTATAAATTTTAAAGTTATATCCAACATCTGTTCTTTTTTTTTCCCCTCTTGGTAGAAACTCTGGCTTATCTCTGAGCTCATGGACACGAAGTGTAAGGGCAACATTTCTCAGTCTCTCTTTGCCTCTAAATCAGGCCGACTAATTTCTAGCTAATGGGATCAAAAGAGAAGTTTTACGTGGTAGCTAAGAAAACTTGTTTAAAAGGAAGCTGCAAATAACCATGATAATTTTTCTTCTTATTCTTTCTTGCTTCAAAGAGTTCAGAAAGTATCATCTTGGGTCATAAGAATAAGGGCCTAATCTTAGGAATAAGGTAACTTGATCTGGAAGGAGACTGACTCTTTGAGAGATTAGAGCTGACTTACCAGCCTTAAAGCTTATCTTAGAATGTTACTTATTGAGACAGAAAGAAAGTTTTATTATTAAAGCACTGCTATGATTTAAATTGTTACTTGTAGTCATTCCTTAAGTAATACAGTGAGTTTATGCCATTAACTCTTCCTTTTATCTAATTTTATCTTACTTTTTATCTATTTTATTTTTATTTTGAACATTTCATTTCATTAAGGAAATGAAATGTTCAAAATAATTTCAATATTTTTAAGGGAAATCTTCATTTTCATTTTTTAAAGTTGTTGATATATATATATATCACTATATGTATATATATATGTATATATGTGTATATATGTATATCACATATATATCACACATATATCACATATAGTGATTTAAATGATACACTGTTCCACTTGAAATAGTTACTTATCAATACTTAACTCTATAATTTTCTTTATGTACATGAATTCCCAAGTATGGCATGATTTCAGTAACAAAGTTTATTGTACTGTAGGCTCACAAAGTATAAAAACATAGTAATTAACTTAAAGTTTATATTTTTAAATTTGTACTTAAAAAATTCATACAAATAATTTTAATAAAAATTTAAAAATAAAATTAAAACCATTAAACAGATAACCTCTTACATCAAGTTGAATGAAAAAAATAATAGACTCTTATTTAGAGTATTAGCTTATCAACGTTGGAGTGAAAAACAAAAACAAGAGTCTGTAAAAAAGATACTTTGTTTAGTCTCTGGCCCATGCAGGTAATATTTATAAATGAGTATAATGAAAGTCAGAGAGGAGAGCAACAAAATGATGCTAGTTGTTTGCTAAATGAGGCTTGAATAAGTTAACATTTTTTGAGGTGCTTTTTTTTTTCCTTTGACATTTTACAACTACTGCGTGGGTATATAGAAAGGCATCTTTCCAGTCTGCATTTTCTGGCTACCTCTTGTGAAGTTAAGAAAATCTCTGTTAGAACAGAGTGGTAGCTCCATCTGTTAGTCTCCTTCATAAAATAAAACTTACACATGTAGAATTGTGTTGTCTGAGCAGTGCTAATATTATTTGAGTATGAGAGCTAGAAGAAACTCATGTGGAATATTTCTAAATATTATTCTTAGATTTCCATGAGAAAGATGTCATCTTGTAAATATTTCCTATTACTCTCAAGCAAACTATTTTTCTAAGAAAATATTTTCCTTTCTCTTCTTGGTCAAAGTCCCACGAAATATGTTGTTGTATGCTTTAGATCAGTTTTGAACTTCGTGGAAGATATAAATTCTCATACTTACAGAGGAAATACTAAATGCCTCAATATGTTTATCAATATGTTGTAAATAAAATTGTATTGTCTTGAATAATTTATTGTCCAATCTTGAAGCATACATTTTTTGTTATAATAAATATTCAAATAGGTAGTTGACTATAGTTGATTTGTAAAGAAGTAATATATTAACCTAGTGTTGGTATTGAATGTGGAAAAAATTATCACCTTAATAAATCAGTAACTAAGATGCTTATAAAAGAAACAGCTCTCTTCAATTACTATTTTAAAAGAAAAAAGTGCTATCGGCAGTTACTTGAGTGAAAATAGACAGGCAGGGACTTAGACAAACGGTCAAGAGGAGTGAATAATACCTCAAAGAAAAAATATATTTTTTCTGTTACTGTATCTCATGTATTTTCAGGTCTTTGTACAGAAAAATGAAAACTGGCTGTTGCAAATGGCTATGAAAGGATCCAGAAAACAGACATAGTAGAAACTACGGTTAACATAGAGGCAAGATTTTTAAAGATTCTTCACTTTTAGGATGAGGGTAAAATTTTATAGTTAGAAAAAAAATCTATCAAGTCTATCATCAAAGTAATTTGCACGTGTAGAGAAATACATTATAAAATTAAAGATCATGTACTTGGGCCTACCCACATTCTCTTCCATAAATAAGAATGCACTTAATTCTAATTCATTCACTACTCTATTGTACTATTCTCTAGCCAGCCTGATCTTTCTCATTCTTATTCTGCAGCATTTCCCACCTACCAGCTTCATTTTTACTTATGGACTAACCGAAATTGATTGAAACCAGGTAAATGTCTAGTTTCTATGAAGCTCTAGTGCATTTTTCCCCTTTAATCACAAGTGAAAACATTGTCAATGAAGTCCCCTAGAAGAAAGAGCAGAAGGTAAAAGTCTCGTTTGTAAGGAGGCAGTGAGGTAAAGCTCAAATAGGCGAGCTGGCAACTGAAGGGTAGTTTGGTTCAACTAGCACTTCACGAATTCCTGAACTAAAAATGAGCACTAGTACACCAAGGATTCCTACCCTCAAGGAGCTAACAATCCACTGAAAAGGAGAGATATACAAAGAAAATAAATACAAGAAGATAAGCCTCATGAAAGCTGAAAGAATGAATAAAGAAGTAGAGCTGATATGCATAGGATTTTCTGTGAGCACACAAAGAGAATTCAGGATGGTTTCCTTGTCAGAGAATGATACTTGGGCTAAGTCCAATGGAAGAGTACTCATTAATGAAAACAAGTGGGAAATTATCAGGAAAAGGATACTCCAGAGAGAGGTAATAGAATAATCAGAGATATATTCGAGAGGAGGAATCCAGGAGTTAGAGAGTTTAGTGAGGAGGTATTGGAGTAATTAATCTAAGTAAGATAATGTTGAAGACCAGAAATAGGGTCTTCCTACTTTAGATAGAGAAAAAATATTGGATTGAGAAATGTTTAGAAGTAAAATTATAAGGTCTTGGAAATTCATTGATGTAAACAATAAGAAACAGTTATCCAGGATGACTTGTATATCTTGCATAATTCAGGATGCATAATTCTGGAGGTTAATTAAGATTAAGTAAACTTGTTGAACAAGAGGTATCAGAGAACATCCAGAAATGTATGTCCATCAGTCAGTTTTATACAAAAATATGAAATACAGATACCATATTAGTGTTAGAAATATAGATACGGATGTTACTAGCATATGGTCTTGGTTAAAAATATGACAGTAAATAAGATCACATAGATGATAACAATAGATTAAAAAGCAAACAAAAACTCAGTGAACATAAATTAGTCATGGGAGAGTGAAGAAAGAAGTTCACAAAGAAAACCAAGAAAAAAAAGAACAAAAGGATTGGGAGAAGAACCAGGAAAATGCCGTATTACAGAAGAAAAGGGAATAATTTTCCAGAAGTAAGAAAAGAAAAAATCAATACTGTGAAATGCATGAATGAGATCATTGTAAGACTGAAAAATATCCAGTGACAGTTGTCAGAAAAGTTTCAATAAAATGATTGGAGAGTGTTGAAAGTGAATTAGAAGGAAAGAAAATGAAGACTGTTTGCATTTTCAAGACCATTAAGACAGAAAAGAGTGCAAGGATAGGATGACCTGTTACATAATATAAGTTCTGGTAGAGTCCCTTTACTAGAGTCCCTTAACTCAAGTGTATAATCATCACTTCCATTTTTATTTTATAAACTAAATATTTTCATGTTAATGAACTAAATACTTTCATTAAATTTTTTATAACTTTGACTATGAAATAATTTCTTTTTATAGCAATCTTTCAAAAATTATATTAATATATTATTTTTGTCATCTTTATGTTATAATCAGTTCATCTGTAATAACTTAAATGATACAGTGCTTAATTTTGGAATAGTCACTTAAATTTGTGGCATTCTACTTTTATGTTAGCACATTAACTGTTCAAGAACGCCATGATTTCAATAAATATGTTTTTTGCATTACATATGCATGAAGTATAAGAATTAAGAATGTAGCTAATAACTAATGGTTTGTATTTTCTGATTTGTCTATATAAGATATAGACAAATTACAATGTAAAAACATATTTTAAGTTGATATAAAGAGAAATAATGACATCATTAGTTACATATAGCCCAAAGAAAACAATAAAATGATTTTATGTATAATATTACCTAATCGATTTTGGAATGAAAGCAAGCAAGAGATAAACTGCACAGAAGACATTTTAGAAATTATACAGAATTCCTGCCCTGTCCGGGTAACATTTAGAAAAGCAGATAGAAAATTTGTAAGAGGAGACCAGGGATTGTTCTTAGAGATTTGGTAAATAAGACTTGAAGAAGCGATCATTTTTGAGTTGACTTCCTATGTTTTTGTCATTTTTTTTTTAGCCTCCGCTGCATATAAAAAGCACATTTTCAGTCTATAGTTTCTGGTCATCATTTGTGAGTTTTACCAAATTGCCCTTAAAACAAATTTGTGGTTTTCCCTGGGTCCTTCAAGTTATAGAAAAATAGCCAAGCCCTTTAATTTACTTTATATTTGCTCAAATCTCCTTTGAGGTCATAAATTTTATTTTATGAAACAACCTTACAGTCTTAGAAATGCAAGTATTGTGTGATATCCATTTTGAAGTTTCTCCAGTATCTGGTTCTCCTGCCCAACTATACATAGAAAAGACAGCACTTCTCAGCCCCTAGTAGATGAACAAAGCCTTATGAGTAATTCTGGGCTGTGTAATGAGTGCAGATATGCTGTTTCTCACTTCTTGGCTAAGACAGTGAGGAACTCATAAACAATTTTCTAGTCTCTTCTCCTGCTCTGATAATTATGGAAAAGAGAAATTATTGAGATAGTGGGTCCAAAAGGTGGAAGCAACTTGAATCATTGAAATGCCACATGGGAACTCCTGTTCTGAAGTTATCCAGAACTGTAGCCAACTTTTTGTAAATAAGAAATAAACACTAGAAGTGTTGAGCCACTTAGTTTTGGAGATTGTCATTGCAGCACAACCTACCCTTTTCTGAGTATAGAGCATTCAGAGTGTCCTTTTTGATCTAAGCAGAATTTGCACCTAATTTGTCCTTGGGTGAGTATCTGTAGAGTTAAAAACAAAGAAGAGGGGAGGGAAAGTCAGTGGAGTAGAGACAAAAAATGAGTAAAATTAGTAAAATTTTAGTAAAATTTCAAAACCATTTAATAGACTGCAAATATCCATCAAGTTTTTAAAATCACAGTAAACTTAGATATTTTTCTTCTCCTTGCCCTCTCCAATCCAGTGAAGAAATAACTTGTTATCCTTGTTAGAGAAAACTCTTACCCAGGTCTAATGAGGTAGCTGTCTGCCATTTCAGCTCTCTCATTATTTATATTCTTTTGTTCACTAGCACATTCTCAAAAAAAAAAAAAAAGTATAAATCACTGCATTTCTTTCTACTTGTAAATTTTTGCTATGTGTTTTCTTTGCTTTAATAAAAATATTTATTATTACTACATCATCCTTCCTTCTCCTACATCTTGTCCTGAATGTTGAATCTGGATATTCAACCAAGTGTTCCAATTCTCATTATATACCTTTAGTTGCACATAATTACAGAACAAATCAAGGAAAAGTACTGTCTTTGAGCATTGAATAGTTTTACTACTTATGTCTTAGAAACTAACCACCCTTCTCTGGAAAGTTCATAATCTCGGGGGTGGCGGGGGGAGACTTTTTTTCCCTAGATTGTCCTGAGGTATACTGTGCATGTGTGTATGTATGTATGTACATACATATATGTTTATCCCTGGGTATGACAGTGAGGAGAAAGACAGAATATTTTCTGTAAAGATTAAGGGATCCAACAATCCAGAATTCTATGTCATTAAAGGATGAAATTTTATTTTGTAAAGGCACTGACAAGTAGTAACAAAATGAGATGAGAAAAGTATATACAAAACAGAAAGCATTCTGATAATCTTGTCATAATATGGTCATTAGAAAGTTTAGAGTAGTGAGATGAATGCCAATACTGGCTGGTTACATATAGGATATATTCCCCTACAGAGTATACCTCCTTAAAAAGAAGATTAAGGTAACATGATTTCTCAGGACAATTATTTTACCTATTTTTTTTTTTTTATTTTTACTAACCAAAATGGCATGCTAGTCCCAAAAAGTACACTTGGGCATATTGGCATCATCTCTGTGTTAACTCAGGTTGTACAATATTTTTGACTGTTCCAAGAATTTTTGGCATTACACTTTTGGCTCTCCCTATGGTAGCTCAGCCCAGCAATCTGTTCATTCTTACAGTAGTGCTGTTTTTCTTTGAGTCTATCATTCTAGACCTTATTAGTACGTCTGTGGGATGTTGTCTACATGCTGGTGATCATAAACATGCTTAGTCCTTGATATGCTACTCATCCTGTAGCCATTTCTATTTAGGTGGTTTTGCTTAATGGACTGGGTCGCATTTGCTGTTCATCGTTCTGCATTTACTTATCATCCATTAGCAGGTATTATGGCAAACATTCCTTCACTGGGAAGAGAGTTGTCAACATGCCAAACCCTATCACCCTCTCCCTGTTTTATGAAGCATGTAGAGACCAGATGGTATCTAAACAGAGCTTTTAAAAAGAGCTTTTCAGCACGTTGTGTTTCAGGATGTATTTTCCCCTCTTCTGGTGAATAGGTGATTTTTTTATGGAGGGCAATGAGCCCCTCGCTCTGTTTTTCTTCTTTTTCTAGACTCCTGAGGAATTTTCATGAGGGAAAAGAAATAAAAAGGATATCTACTTCAAACTTTAAAGCATAATGGGTAAAAAATATTTACGTTCAAAATACTTTAATATGGAGAGGAGGAAGATGGTGGACTAAGTAAAAGCAGGGTTCGCCTCCTCCCTCTGCATTGAAATTACAATCAAATAATAAAATAATCAACTCGGAGAATCACCTGAAGTCCAGGTGATGATAACACCTACATCTGATAATATAAAAGAGCTACATCGAAGTGGTAGGAGTGAGAGAGTTGAGAATCAGGTTGGACTCTCACCTACGGGTGGTGGAGGATAACCAGGAGGGAGGGTGGGGCTACGGATGTTCTCTTGAAGGAGAGGGGCATCCTGGCTTCATTTAGGGGCTCTCTAGCACAGGGGCCCAGCCCAGAGAAGAGGAAATTCCAATAACTCTGACTATAAAAGCCAGAGGGGATTCCGGCCATCTGGGTGAGACAGAAGGAGACTGAAACTCTATATGCCCCTTTGAAGTACTCACACTCAGGCTTTCTGACCTGTAGACACCCAGGACACCGGCGGTGGGTCAGAGGCTTGCGCGAGACTCATATTAGGAAAGTTTGCATTATCTGGCACCAGAAAGAAGGCTGGAAGGGCAGCCACCATTGTGCCTTAGTCTGGCCCCCTTACCAGGCAATCTACAGACCACGCCAACTTGACTGTGCAGACCCCTCCCATAGGGCCATTAGGAAGCTGCAGGCCTGAGATTAGCTCCCCCTCCCTCCCCACCACACAGCTAGGGCTTTTGTTGCGGGATAGCTGCCATGCCCTGCACTGATTCAGGGCCAAGCGTGCAGTTCTGAGATAAGGTCAGGCAGATCACTGCTGCCAACATGAACTTGGGTGTATCTCAGGGATCTGTGGGTCAGTCTCAGACAGTAGCTGATCTTGCAGTGATCTGGAACTTCTGTGAGAACATATGAATGGTTACCAAAGTTGCAGCAAGATTGAGGCTGTATTGATCTGACTGCCATTGTCTCCCTAAGACCTTGCTCCACACTACCCACATGTTGCCCCAGGCAGCCCATTGACAGTGAACTGCACAGCTCTGCCCATCCCTCCACCCCCCACCCCCGCCACCCCACCCCAGGTCTCCCAATCCACACAGGCTAACTTTGGTTAGCACAGGGAGGGGACTGCATAGAAATCAGTGGCAGGCAGACCTCTGCTGCCTGCAAGAGTTGCAATATTGCATCCAGGAAGCGCAGGGGTCTGTGGGACCGCCCCAGACAGCAGTTGGTCTCACTGTGATCAGTAACGACAGCTGGAATGCCCAGGCACAGAAGTTGTAACAAAACTGAGGCTATATTGGCTCTTGTCTCCCTGAGATCCTGCTTCACTCAAGCCACAAAGTGCCTACAGCCCACTGACAGGCAGCCTCCCGTGCCCTGCTTGGCTCTGGGGTTGTGCAGTCTGTGCAGGCAACAGATCTTGGTCAGAGCAGTGAGCGCATTTCAGGAAAAACAGTTGTGAGCAGGCCACTGATGCCTGCACGAGCTGCAGTATCTCTTGAGGGGAGCGCAGGGGTTTGTAGGATTGCCCAGACAGCAGCTTGTCTCCATGTGATCTGTGACTACTATGGAAAAGTACAGACACAGAAATTGCAGAAAACAGGCTATTGGCCTAATGGCTCTTGACTCCCTGAGCTCCTCCCCATTCAATACACAAAGTGTCCACTGCACGTTGATAGGCAGCTGCCCCTGCCTTGGGGTAGCGCATTCAGGCCCAAGGTGGGCAACAGCTGGCATGTAAACTGACACTGCAGTGGCAGAGGAAATTTACTCAATAGATCCAGGAGACTCCCAGGGTCCCTCCACCACCCAACATGCATATTACCCAGAGGTTCTTCCAGTTTCAGAGACTTATGGGCAACTGACAGACTGTGTCAGGCCTTGAGGAGCACTATTCCCTCTGCTAAATTGCCCTAGTTCAGGGATAGAGGATAACCAGACTGCTGCCTATAGCATTGTCTCTTCCGCTTACCTATTGATCCAACATAGGCAACAACCATCTTCAGATCACTTTGTAGTTCCCACTGGGTAGCACTGAGCAATCAATCAAAAGCAGCGGCTGACCTTGGCCTATAGGGACTCCCTTCCAAGGGGCTACAAAACCAGCACATCTGGAGGTTGGCACCAGACCACAACAGAGCAACTCCTGACTAGCCCCACTAGTGGTACACACAAAGAGTGGTTGCAACAAGTACACAAGCCTGCTAGGGCAAATTCCACTCAGTGGGGTTAGGTCCCACATAGCAACTTTTACCCTGTGGTTACAGCCAATTCTCACAATTAGAATTAATCCCATCTACTGATGTACTAACAACAATAAAGGCTTGGCAACAACAGAAGATCACACACTACCCACACAAAGATCATGTTCAGAGCGCCCGGCACAGGGGATCAAGGAGAGTATCTTGGGCCACACAAGATACCTTCCACATTAGGCCAGCTGGCCAAGGCTGAGAGACAAAACAAATATTCTTGACACATAGTAATGAACACAGAGAGGCTAATAAAATGAGAAAACAAAGAAATATGCCACCAATGAAACAACAGGAGAAAACTCCAGAAAATAAACTAAATGAAATGGAGGCAAGCAATCTACCAGAGACAGAGTTCAAAATAATGGTTATAAGAATGTTCAACGAACTTATGAGGAGAATGGATGAGCACAATGAGAACCTCAACAGAAAGATAGTAAGCATAAAAAAGGACATAGAAACCATAAAAAAGAACCAGACAGAAATGAAGAATACAATAATTGAAATGAAGATACAATAGAAGGATTTAACAGTAGAGTGGATGAAGCAGAAGATCTAATCAGTGAACTGGAAGACAAAGTAGCAGAATACACTCAATCAGAACAACAAAAAGAAAAAAGAAAAATGAGGATCATTTAAGAGACCTCTGAGACAATATGAGGTATAACAATATCCAGATCATAGGAGTATCTGAAGGACAAGAGAGAGCAAGGGATTGAGAATCTATTTGAAGAAATAATGAGAGAAAACTTCCCTAACCTAGCAAAGGAATTATATATACAAATTCAGGAAGCACAAAAAATCCCAAATAAGAGGAATTCCAACAGACCCACACCAAGACACATCATAATTAAAATGCCGAAGGTCAAAGACAAGGAGGAAATCTTAAAAGCAGCAAGAGAAAGGCAGCTAGTCACTTACAAGGGTATCCCCATAAGATTGTCTACTGATTTTTCAGTGAAAACTCTGCAGGCTAGAAGAAACTGGCAAGAAATATTCAAAGTTACAAAAAACAAGAATCTATGACCACAGATATTTTATCCAGCAAGGCTTTCAATTAAAATGGAAGGAAAGATAAAGAGCTTCCAGATAGGAAAAAGCTTAAGGAATTTATCACCAAGCCAATATTACAAGAAATGTTAAAGGGACTTCTGTAAAAAGAGAAAGTGTAAAAAAGAAAATAAAAACAACAAATACGAATAATAAAATGTCAGTAACTATGTGCCTATCAGTAATCACTTAAATGTAAACAGATTAAATACTCCAATCAAATGACAGGGTAGCTGAATGGATAAGAAAACAAGACTCATGCATATGCTGTCTACAAGAGACCCACTTCAGATCAAATGACACTCACAGACTGAAAGTAAAAGGATGGAAAAAGATATTTCACACAAATGGAAATTAAAAAAAGCCAGGGTAGCAATACTTGTATCAGATAAAATAGACTAGAAAACAAAGGCTATAAAAAGAGACAAAAAAAAAAAAAAAAAAGACATTGCATAATGATAAAGGGATAGATAAATCAAGAGGACATAACCCTAGTAAATTTATACACATCCAACATAGGAGCACCTACACACATGTAGCAATTATTGACTAACATAAAAAAAGAGATCAACATTAATACACTCATAATAGGAGACTTTAACACCCCATTGACACCAATGGACAGATCTTTCAGGCAAAGAATCAACAAGGAAACAATGAGCTTAAAAGATACACTAGACTAGATGGATTTAATAGATATTTTCATAGCATTTCTCCCAAAGCACAATGTATATTCTTCTCAAGTACACATGGAACATTATCCAGGATACACGTTAGGCCACAAAACAAGTCTCAATTAATTTAAGAAGATTCAAATCATATCAATCGTCTTTTCTGATCGCAATGGTATGAAACTAGAAATTAACTACAAGAAAAAACTGGAAAATACACAAACAACTGGAAACTAAGTAACATGTTACTCAACAATGAAAGGGTTATTAATGAGATCAAGGAAGAAATCTAAAGATACCCAGAGACAAATGAAAATGAAAACACAATGACTCAAAATCTATGGGACACAGCAAAAACAATTCTAAGAGAGAAAATCATAGCAATACATGCCTACCTCAAGAAACAAGAAAAAGCTCAGATAAACAATCTAACCTTACATTTAAAATAATTAGAAAAAGAATAGCAAACAAAGCCCAAAGTGAATAGAAGGAAGGAAATAATAAAGATCACAGCAGAAATAGAGTCTAGAAAAACAATAAAAAAGATTAATGAAACCAAGAACTGGTTCTTTGAAAGGATAAACAAAATCGACAGACCCTTAGCCAGACACACTAAGGAAAACAGAGGACTCAAATAAATAAAATTAGAAACGAAAGAGGAGAAATAACTACAGATTCCATAGAAATACAAAGGATCATAAGGAAATACTATGAGCAATTATATGCCAACAAATTGGACAATCTGGAAGAAATGGACACATTCCTAGAAACATACATCTCCTAAGACTGAGTCAAGAAGAAACAGAAAATCTGAACCGACCAATTATCACCAATGAAATAGAACCAGTAATCAAAAACCTCCCCAAAACAAAAGCCCTTGACCAGATGGCTTCATAGATGAATTTTACCAAACATTCAAAGAAGAATTAATACCTATTCTTCTCAAACTATTCCAAAAAATTCAAGAAGAGGGAAGGCTCCCTAACTCTTTTGGTAAGGCCACCATTACCTTGATTCCAAAACTAAAGACATTACAAAAAAAGAAGCTATAGGCCCATATCTCTTATGAACATTGATGCAAAAATCCTCAACAAAATACTAGCATACCGAATTCAGCAATACATTAAAAATATCATACACCATGATCAAATTGGATCTATTTCTGGTATGCAAGGTTGGTACAATATCTGCAAATCAATTAATGTGATACACCACGTTAACGAATTGAAAGATAAAAACCATATGATCATACCAATATAATCAGAAAAAAGCATTCGACAAAATCCAGCATACATTTGTGATAAAAACTCTCAGCAAAGTGGGAATAGAGGGAACACACCTCAACATGATAAAGGCCATATATGACAAACCTACAGCTAACATCATACTCAGTGGGGAAAGGCTAAAAGCGTTTTCCTTAAGATCTAAAATAAGACAAGGATGTCTACTTTCACCACTTTTCTTCAACATTGTATTGGAAGTCTTAGCCACAAAAATTAAGACAAGAAAGAGAAATAGAAAGTACTTAAATTTGAAAGGAAGAAGTAAAATTCTTGTTATTTGCCAATGGCATGATGCTATATATAGAGAACCCTAAAGATTCTACCAAAAAAACTGGTAGAACTGATCAATGAATTCAGTCAAGTAGTAGGTTACAAAATAAATATCCAGAAGTCAGTGGCATTTTTATACAATGATGATGAACTTTTGGAAAGAGAAATTAAGAAAACAATCCCATTTATAATTGCATCGAAAACTGTAAAATACTTGGGAATCAAATTAACTGGGGTGGTAAAAGACCTGTTCTCAGAAAATTATGTCATTGAAAAAAGAAATTGAAGAAGATACAAATAAATGGAAGCACATACTGTGCTCATGGGTAGGAAGAGTCAACATCGTTAAAATGACTATACTACTCAAAGCAATTTATAGATTCAATGCAATCCCTATCTAAATACCATTGACATTTTTCAGAGAGCTAGAACAAATAATCCTAAAATTTCTAGAACTATAAAAGACCCTGAATAGCCACAGCAATCTTGAGAAAGAACAAAGTTTGAGGTAGCACACTACCTGATATCAAACTATACTATAAGTCTATTGTAATCAAAACAGCAGGGTATTGGCATAAAAACAGATACATTGATCAATGGAACAGAATAAAGAGCCCAGAAATAAATCCATGCCTATACGCTCACTTAATATATGGTGAAAGAGGTAAGAATATATAATGGGATAAAGACAGTCTCTTCAATAAATGGTATTGGGAAAACAGGACAGATATATGCAAAAAAAAGAAACTGGACCACCTTCTTATACTCTATACAAGAATAGACTCAAAATGGATTAAATACTTAAACGTAAGACCCGAAACTATAAAACTTCTGGAAGAATACATAGGTAGTAAACTGTCTGATATTATTAACAGGAATTTCTTTTCAGATATATCTCCCCAGGAAGAGAAATAAAAGAAAAAAATAAACAAATGAGATTACATCAAACTAAAAAGTTTTGTACAGCAAACCTTCAACAAAACAAAAAGACAACTGAGCGATTGGGAGAAGATATTCGCTAATGATACAACTGATAAGAGGTTAATATCCAAAAAATATAAAGAACTCATACAACTCAACAGCAAAAAAATGAATAATCTAATTTAAAAATGGGTAGAAGTCCTAAATAGATACTCCTTCAAAGAGGAAATACAGATGACTAACAGCCATATGAAAAGATGCTCAAGGTCATTAATCATCAGAGAAATGCAAATTAAAACCATAAGGAGATATCACTTGACATCTGTCAGAATGACTATCATCAATAAATCAAAGAACAACAAGTGTTGGTGATGATGTAGAGAAAAGGAAACCCTTATACATTGTTGATGGGATTGCAAATTGGTACAGCTGCTCTGGAAAACAGTAGGGAGGTTTCTCAAAAAATTAAAAATGGATATACCTTTTGATCCAGCAATTGCACTTCTGGGTATTTAACAAAAGAAAATCAAAACAATAATTCGTAAAGATCTGTGCACCCTGATATTCATGGCAACACAATTTATAATAGCCAAGATATGGAAGCAACCTGAATACCCATCAGCAGATGATTGGATAAAGAAGGTATGGTTCATATATACAATGGAATATTACTTATACGTTAAAAAAAAAAAAATGAAATCCTACCATTTGCAACAACATGAATGGACCTAGAGGTTCTTATGCTGAGTGAAGTAAGTCAGACAGAGAAAGATAAATACCATGTGATCTCATTTATATGTGGAATCTAAGAAACAAAAAGAACAAACTAATCGAAACAGACTCACAAATATAGTGGACAGTTTGGTTATGGAAAAGGGGAAAGGGTTTGGGGGGCTGGGGGAATGGGATGAAGGGTTAAAGTAGTATAAATTAGTAGTTGATAGATGGTCATGGGGATGAAGAGTACAGCATAGGGAATGCAGTTAACATTAATATATTGGCTAGGTGGAAAATCAGAGAAGAGAAGGAGCAATTAGGGGGATTGTTTTATAAATTCCATAAATGTCTAACCAATGTACTGTATACTTAAAACTAATTAAAATAAATAAATTTTAAAAATGCTTTTATATGATATTATCACCTTTTAGTTTTATAACAACCCTTAAGATCTGATAGAACACTTATCTCCATTTAAAATGAAAAACCTGAGAATCAGAAGGATTACATGTCTTGACTTTGGTCACAAAGAAAGTCCATGACAGAGTTAATGTGATAAATCTCAATATTCACTATTCTATTTCTTACTCTTTCTAAAGTACTTATTAATGGCTGCTATGTCAAGACCCAAATCAAAGAGGGTAAACATGTAAGTCCAGTCTTTTCTTCTGTTTAGTTCAATTTTATTTTTCCAAGCCAAGAGTAAGATGCATGTAAGAATTTATAATTTGATGAGGAGGAATAATGAATGACACGGTCATCAGTTCCCAATATGTGATAAAGATTAAAAAAAAAATACATGGAAAAATAGTTCTGCCATAACCATATATACCTTGTACTACGTATACAACTAAAAATAATTTTACCCAACCATTTTCTTGATTTGGTTGTTTCTCTTTTCAAAAAAAGTATAAATTTATCTTATTTAATCATTAAATCATTTGTCAAGATCTAATTGATGGACTTGGTAGATGCTGGCTTTTTATTTATTTGGTAGATATTGTTATTTCTCTCCCCTAGACTATATTTTGCTGCCAGTTTTATTTTTGAACTCTACATAAGGAACCTATATTTCTTCTCATGGCCACAGATATTTAAAAGGTTTAAATAAGATACACAAATTTTCTTTCTGCTTTAGTTGTATTTGATTTCATAAATGATTAAGATTATCTCCTATTCCAATTTACTCTTGAGAAAAAAAGTTAAAACCCTAAATTCAATACAAAAGTATAATAATGTGTTTTTACAATTCCAACCTTAATTAATTGAAATGTAATAAAATGTCATAAAGGAGTAAGTAAACAATTGTATTGAAATACTGATTAAAATAATTAGGGAGATTCATTTAAGAATGAGTAAATTTTTCTAGAAAAGTTTTAGGAATATTTTATATATTTTTTCATTTATATATTTATATTGTCATCATATATCATTTAATATGAAATGCTAATCTGCATAGTCAAACATGTCTTGAAATGTTTCAAGTTCAAGTAAGATGTAAAAAGTTCCTTAAAGTTAAATGGGGAAAAATACTTAAAAAGAGTTTTCTATTTTTAAAATTATATTTTAAATTTAGAAGAAAGGAAAATTTATTTTGAGGTATCTAAATTATGCCATACCTAGGAAAATTTATCTAGAATGTAAGTTTACCTTAGTAATTTCTTTAGTTTTTTTTTTCTCCATTATTTTTAAAGCCGTTTTAACTACAATCAGAACTGCCAATTCTTCAGATCTTCATTAGATGACACACTATCAAGGATAAGACAGCCTAACCAGGAAATGACTCTGTTCTTCGATTCTATATTTCCTTTTCATCAAAAATTAAAATCAACTTTTGTTGTTATTTTTGTTGTTGTTATATCAGAAGCTACTTTTTAAATCCATGGATAGAGGACACGTGTTGAAATCTAATAAAATGTACTTTCACGGGGAAAGGTCTGAACTAAGACTTATTAATTTCAAATAGCACAGTTGCAGCAATGCTGTAAACTAAAGTATTTGGCACTTACTCTTCACCCTCAAATTACATTTTTCTATAGCTGCTTTCTCACCACACATCTCCTATAAAAATCTTAAATAAAGATCATCCTACAATGACTTGGAGGTCAGAAGAGACAACAGTAATACCTTCTACTATGGGTTGATATAATTTACTTCTCTAAGACAAGTACATAAATATTTGTTTTTAGTTTAATTAATTCATACCCTTAATCAACAAAAGTTTATTGTGAATTTGCAGCATTCTAGTCACTGTGGAGACTGCAGTGTAGTAAGTTTAATAATAACAAATGAATCACCACATTTAATTTATCTTATATTTCATGTCTTAGAAGTACACTTCTCAGGTATTAGCCAAATGCATGTACTTCTGGTATAGCAGGTGGTATTCCATGTGACATTTCCAATTTGTGGCTCTGCCAGCCCCTATTTCTAGAGAGTCCTTTGCTTGCAGTCAGGCAGATAGGAAAAATGGAATATAGAAAAGCCCCACTAGCTGTGTATAGGTTCTATCCGAAAAGCGATGCACATTACTTCTGTTATTCATTTGGCAAAAACAGTGGCATGCCAAGGATGAGAAATCAACTTCCAGTGACAACTTACCTTAGAAAAACAGCAAATCATCAACACACACATCATCACACAAATCAATATAGTGGTAAAGACTGGATTCGATGATTTGAAAATGGGAATGGTCATGAAACATATTAGAAATAAATTATGGTGAAATTCTTTCAAAAGATGTTAATGGGATAATCTTGAGACATGTTTAACTTATATATTTTCCAAAATTGTTAATGTCTTCTTCACCCTTAATTACTCATCAGAATATGTATTTGTGAATATTTTAGGGTAATTAACAATAAAAAAATAATCTAAAACTAGCTTCAAAACAAGGATTTATTTTGAGAACTTAGGAATGTGTCTCAAAACCCAAGAGCAAATAAATAGGAGTGTGGAGAAGACTCTGGGATCAGGGACAGATAAACTCTGATAGCTTTAAAGATCCCTTGTCTCTAATACTTTTGGTACATCTCCATCATCTTTCTCTGAAGATCAACTCAATTTTTCGGTCCACAGGCAGTTACATTTTGCTTATTTTACAGTTCTCAGTTTTGTGTTTCCTATATTCTGGAACACTGGCTGAATTAATCTCAATTCAAAATTCTGGAAGAAAGCATCTGATTGGCCCTACTTGGAACACCTTTTATTCCTAAACTAATCCATTATAGAAAGGCACATAGGCACATAATATAAAAGTAAGCTAAGTTATTTATATCTAAAATATATCTTAGTGGTCTCTGCCTTATGGGATGCAGCTCAAGTAGGCAACTAATAACCTTGCAACTATCAGATATAAAAACTAGATTATTATGTTTGAATTATGAGATGCATAGATGAGAAAGGGGAGAGACAAAAATGAGGTATGTGGGTTTGAAGTAATTGTAAAGAGACTTAGAATGCCATACAAAGCAACAGCATGATGGCATGAACAGATGATGATTTAAAAAGATCATTCTGAAGGCATTGCAGAAGTTGAATTGGGATAAGAAAGTATTCTGACATTCCTCTCAGTGATTACCCTGGTTGGAGGTATTGTGGGAGAACTGTGGTTATTTCAAATGTAATAATCAGAATATGACTAATACAATTTTCCTTTTATGTATACATTTTAGTCATGAGTTAAAGGAAAGGTTTTATCTATAAGTCTTTTAATTTTTTAAAGAAAGAAAAAAGAACAAATGTTTGTATTTTTTCTATTTTAAAAAATTTGTTCTAATTTTTCAATTACTGTTGACGTACAATATTATATTAGTTTTAGGTGTACAACATAGTGATTAGACATTTATATAATTTACGATGTGATCACTCCCAAAAAATCTAGAACCCATCTGATACCATACATAGTTATTACAATATTATTGATTATATTTCTTATGCTATAGTTTACATCATCATGAATATTATGTAACTACCAATTTGTACTTCATAATCCTATTCCCTTTGCACCAATTTCCCCAAGAACTCTCCCATTTGACAACCATTAGTTTGTTCTCTGTATCTATGAGTTTGTTTCTAATGTTTTTGGAATATCTGTTTTGTCTATTCATTAATTTTTTCTTTAGATTTCACATATAAGTTAAATCATATGGCATTTGTCTTTCTCTTTCTGACTTGCTCCACTCTGCACAATACCCTCTAGATCCATCCATGTTATTGCAGATGGCAAACTTGTGTTTTTGTTTATGGCTGAATAACATGTCATTGCGTATATGTACCCACTCTTATTTATCCATTCTTCCTTTGGTAGACAACAAGGTTACCTCCATACCTTTGTTATTGTAAATAATACTGCAATGAACATAGGGATGCATATGTCTCTTTGAAGCAGTGTTTTGAGTTTGTTAGCATAAATACCTAGAAGTAGAATTCCTAGATCTTTCTTTCTCTCTTGTTATACCCTTTGTTTTAGTCTAATTTGTCTGTTATAAGTATTGCTATCTCAGATTTTTGTTTGTTTATTTCAATTTTCATGAAATATCTTTTTCCCTCCCTTTACTTTCCCTCTGTGTGTGTCTTTCAATCTGAAGTAAATCTCTTAAAGGTAGCATACATAAAGGTTTCGTTTTCTTACCCATTCAGCTACCCTGTCTTTTGATTGAAGCATTTAATTAACTTACATTTAAAGTAATTATTGATAGATATGTAGTTATTGCCATTTTATTATTCATATTTTTTATCTTTTTTCTTCTTAAAGTCTCTTTAACATTTCTTATAATACAGGTATAGTAGTAATAAACTTCTTTAGTTTTTTTCTTGTCTGGGAAGCTCTTTATCTGTCCTTCGATTCTAAATGGTAGCTTTACTCTGTAGAGTAGTCTTGGTTATAGATTCTTGCTTTTCTTCACTTGGAATATTTTATGCTAATCTCTTCTGGCTTGAGAAGTTTCTGTTGAGAAATCAACTGACATTCTGTGGAAACTACCCTATAGGTAAGTAACTACTTTTCTTTTGCTGCTTTTAAGATTCTCTCTTTGCTTTTAAACTTTGGCATTTTAATTGTTATTTGTCTTGGTGTGGGCCTTTTGGGGTTCATCTTGATTTTAGGACTCTGCACTTTCTGGTCTTTTATGTCTACTTTCTTCACCAGGTTAGGGAAGTTTTCTATCATTATTTCTTCAAATAGATTTTTAATTTCTTGTTTTCTTCTTCTGGTACCCAAATTATGCAAATGTTGGTACATTTGATGTTATCTCAGAGCCCCCCTAAAGTATTCTCATTTTTTTGGATTGTTTTTCCTCTTGCTGTCCCGCTACCTTATCTTCTACATCACTGATTTGAGTCTCTGCTTAATCTAATCTACTGCTGATTCCCTCTAATGTGTTCTTTATTTCAGTTATTATATTATTCACTTTTGACTGGTTCTTTTTTATGTTTTCTGTCTACATTTTCATGTTTTTTGTTTCTTTGTAGAAGTTCTCACTGAGATCATGTATTCTTCCCTTATGTTCTCTGAGAATCCTTATAACCAATGTTTTGAACTTTGCATTTAGTAGATTGCTTGTCTCCATTTTGTTTTGTTCTTTTTCTGGAGCTATGTTCTGTTTTTTTATTTAGGACATATTTCTTTGTCTCCCCATTTTGGTTGCCTCCCTGCATTTGTTTCTATGTATTAGGTATATCTACTATGTCTCTCAGTTTTGGTAGAATGGTCTTATATATTAGGTGTCCTGTGGGGCCCAGTGACCTGAACCAGGTGCTCCAGGTGTGTACCTTGTATGGGTTGTGGATGCCTTCCTGTTGTAGTTGAGCCTTGGTTGCTGTTTGCACACTAATTGGAGGGATTAACCTTTAGGCTGATTGGATGTGAGAATTGGCCATGACTACAGTGAAGTTGTTGTGCAGGGGCTGACCCTATAGCTCAGGAGTTAGTTTGGGGTTTTTGAATCTTTAAGATATTCTATAAAAGTCTTCTACATGAGCCAATACAGGCCATTCATGTGGAAAAACCCCTGGAAGCAGTTTGGGTGGTCCCACAAGTTTGGTGGGGTGGGTCTTAGGGAATCACAATGGCAGGACTAACAGTCTTACCCAGGTTGGTAGAGATTCAAATATGGTGGCTGCCTATGTCTGCATACTGGTGGTGGGGAGGGTTCAACAAAGGAATAATGACTTCAGCTAGCACTTCTGTTTGCGACAAAGGTTCCCCCTAGCACTTGCCCTGAAGCCAGATAATTCAGTTCCCCTCTGTATGTGCCTGGCTCCTTTTGAACTGCTGCCCTAGTGCTGGAGCTCAGAGCAAGTGAGTCTGCGAGTGATTAAGTCCATGTGTGGGCCATTTAAGATGGACACCTGGAACTTTAGCTACCCTCTGTCTCACTCAGCCACAATCTCCACTGGTTTTTACAGCTAGAAGTTATAAAGACTTCTTTCCCCAGCTTGAAATCCTGCGCTAACAAGCCTGGTATGAAGCTGGGACCCCATCGCTCCTCAGGGGGGACTTCTACAGCCGAGATATCCCTCTTTATTTTTAACTTCCATACATGAGAGTGGGGACCAGCTTGTTTCATATCTCTGCCCCTCCTACCAGTCTGAGGTTGCTTCTTCTGTATATCCTTAGTTGTAGGACTTCTGTTCAGCTAGACTTCAGGTGATTCTCAAAAATGGTTGTTCAGGTTTTAGTCCTTTTTCAGGCTTACTTAGTCCTTTTTCAGGCTTACATTATATTAATCACATTATTTAAAAAAATATATTCCAATGATGAACAGTATTTTCAATGTATTTGCTAGTCATTTTAGTGGATAAAATATTTTGCATAACACATTTTACAACATAAGAGATTACCTTGTAAAATAGATAATTCTTTACCTAAATATTCATTATTTTACTTTTTCGACATTTCTGGGACACTCAGGATTCATTTCATACTTTTATATTCAAAAGTTAAGAACCATAGAAATACGTACATAAGTAATTTTTTAGTCCTTAAAAAGTCAAACTATATAAAATTTTTATATATTTCTGGTATTTTGTTGAGATAAAATGTTCTTTTTTCTCTTCTTTTTAACAGGAGTAATAAAACTGCAACAGAGATAACATTTTCAAAATATTTAATATATGTGCTCTTAATTCCCCTGTAAACTATAATTTTCTTTAGCTCATCTGCATTAAGGCTAAATCATAAAATTTCTCACCTAAGAGAAGGAGAGGGAAAATGATGATTAGGTAAAAGGAGTCATAGATTTGTTCTTAGTCTCAAAGTTTATACCCCGGAAGCTATGGCATGCATTTTTCCAAAATTTAAAACCAACCTTTATATGTTAAGGTCAGAATTGGTTAATTCTTCACATTGAGATTATGTCGGAGAGATGAAGAAAGTCAAGACATATGATGTAGAGTAACCCAAATCAGAGGAAGGTGAAGGAGATCATGACCTCTGGTCTAGAAGGGAGAGCCTATAAAGTTTAATATAGAGAAAAGGAAAGAGCAAGATAAGACAAGGGCTCAGGGGACAGGGAAGAAGGAGATTAATTTTATTCTCCTGTCATTTGCATTAAATGCAGACATGAAAGTCAAAAAAAAAAAAAAAGATTAGAAACAAGAAAAATAAAGCTACAAGCAAATATTCATTTGTTTTCTTTTGCCCTCTGAGAGGTGACAGACTCAGGGTAATGGTGAGGGAAATTTCAGTTAAATAAGAATGAGTATGGGTGTGTTTAGTGAGAGTGCTAGGGATAGTATCACTAAGTTTCCCTTAGATTTGTGTGAAAGTTAGTCAGAATTTTTGTTGTTATCTCTATAGGAGATGTGAAAGGAAGCAGAGAGATGAAATCCAGTGAACCATGGTGTGACTATGATTAACAGAACAAAGACATGAGGGTGGGCAGCCTAAGCCTGGGGACAGATCACGAAAATAGTTGAGACTTAGAAATTCTGAGGCAGTAATGTGCTTGAAAATAATTTCCAAAACTGCCTCTCCAGAAAAACCAAAACAAATGAACAAACAAAACACACCTTGATCTGCTATATTTGTTGATATCTGTGGTGTAAATGCTACCATCATGAACTATTTAAAACAATAGGAGGTCCAACATGGAGATGAGAAAAGATATACACAACTGTCTTTCACTAGCTTACTCCAGCACAACACTGTTGAATCATTCTGTATGACCCCTCCCATCCTGCACCACTCTCCAAGTACATTTAAGAAAGACTGAAAAACAAATCAAAGAGGGGCACAGAAAGCTGCAGGTTTTCTATCAGCTTTATGAGTGGGCCCCAGGACAGAGAATAAAATTTTATTCAAGAGAAGATAAAACATCAAGTTTGGGGGCCTGCATTTCATATCCCATGGAGTTTCCTAATCAGAGACTCTTAAATTAGTTACAAGTACAAAACATTGATTACCAGAGTCCTTGAAGGTCTGCAAGCAGGGCTGTGTTGGCTAAAGACTCAGGCTATTCCCTCTGACCTCTGCATGCCCTGAGACCTTGAGATCCCTGTCCATCACTATGTGAGGGAGTTTAGAAGGTTATTTTCTGTAACTGTCTCCCTCAGACCTCCAGCTTCCTGGAGGTCTGCCCTGGTGGCCCAGGTTCTGGTGTGGTTCAGGGAGTAATGCCCGCAGGGTTGTCTGCAGTTTATGGTGGCGAGCAGGGTTCTGGAAGCCTGTTGGAGCTCAGCCAAGGCTTCAGGGGCCATGGAGAGTCTGCCAGTGGCTGTCATGTTCTAGGTCACTCTTGTCCTAGAGACAATGAGTCAGGTGGTAATAGTGCTGATAGGGGACATTATACTAGGGCCAGGTCCCCATGGACTGCTGTAAAATTTGATGGTGTTTTTAATTATAGTAGAATGTAGAACTTCCAATCATTTGATCTTACTTTATACAATTAAAGACAAAGAACTGGCCACTACTAGTGTTTCTGCCCATTTGACAGGAAGACAGCATTGTCTTTGCGATGCTTAGACTCATACAAAATTATTTGGAGGCCTTGAATCAATGCTAATGGAAGCCAGATTTTAGAAGACATTATCAGAAATACAAAAACTAAAAGCAATAAAGACCTGGAAAATCTTTACCTGGACTTAAAATAGAGATTGGAAAAAGAACGGAAAGAAGAGAAAGCTAAATCTTTGGAACAAATTGTACTGATGGTAAATGAAACAAGAAACATTAATTCTTCAAAAGACGCATCAAAACCCTTACAATTTCAAGTAATTGCAACCAAAACAATCTACAAAATACATCAGAAGAATGAAGAACAGCTTCAGATAGAACTAAAAAAATACTTTGGATGAAAATTTTGATCTTTAGGGAAGGATAAACTGTTTTCATAAGAAGCAGAAAGGTGGAAAAGAAGCATGAGTGAACTTAAAGTGGTATAGAACAGGTTCTAAAAGACAAAGCCAGATCATGGAACATTTGCTGTTCTTGGAGAAGACATCATGGATAGTAGAAACATAGAATTCAATTTAATAAATGCATCAAAACATAGTAACTTCCTAAAAAGTGTTTTGAAGAGACTAATGAATGAGGGTAAGTAAATACTATAGTCAGCTAAATAATGACCTCTCAAAGATGTCTATATCCATATCTCAAAATCTATGCATATGTTACCTGATATGGCAAAAGAGACTGCTGATGTGATTAAATTAAGGAACTCAGACAGGGATATTATCTTGGATTATCTGGGTAAGACCAATGTAATCACAAAATGGGAAGCGGGAGGATCAGAATCTGAGAAGAAAATGTGACAACAGAAGCAGAGGTTAGCAATGTGGCCACAAGTCAAGGAATATGGGCAACCTCTAAAAGCTGGAGAAAATAATAATTTAATTTTCATTTAGAGCCTCCAGAAAGAACACAGTTCTGTTGGTAGATATGTTGGTTTTAACCTAAACAGATTTTGGATATCTGATGTCCAGTACTGCAGGATAGTAAATTTGTGTTGTTTTAAGCCATTAAGTTTATGGTAATCTGTTATAGAAGCAATAGCAAACAAATATATTTGCTTAAAAAATCTTTGAAAAAATGAAATCAAATGTACACTAAATTAGCTGAGAATAGCATAGTCAATACATTCTGAGATTGTATTAAATTCTGCAAAGTGAAAATCCTTTGCAGAAAAAAACAGTTAGAAAGCGAGAGGCAAGTTCCAGGAAAAACATCAAGTCATTTCTGAACTGTACTAAGAAAAACGAATAAATTTTTACCAAAGATTCAATTTAGAGGAAATTTAGCACAAAAAGAGGAGGACATTTCCAAAGCAATTGATCAGCCAAGCTTGCGAAGAAGTGGGGACCTATAAAATACAAGTCATAATTTTCTAGAGAAATTGAAAACAATCACTGGCGATTATCAATGCCAGCTTACTTCCTGTGAGATATGCTCACAAAAAGAGATTGAGAGTGCTGATGGTTAAAAGAAACCTTGATAATTTAAGAAAAATAGGCAAACTTAAGACAAATATTAATTGAGGAAAATTTAATTGTGAACATTTCAATGTGTGTTCTTATGTCCTAGTTATGTCTCAAATTTTCCGTATGACATTTGGAAGAGAGGCCTGACATCATCAGAAACCCCATGGATAAACTGATTCCCAAGGAAGGATGGAGATTTGGCTATAATGGCATGGCCATCCAGGATTTGGTGCTCAATGTAAAACAGATGCTACCCGACAGGACCATGACCCCAGGAGAAAGATCTCTTCATCTGATATAACTCTATTCTGATACATCAGATTTGCCACAATACAGAGATTGCCCTGATGCTCCTTACGCTGATGCTCTTTAGATACCTTTTAATTCATTTATCCCACAAGAATGGCGTAGGTTCTGGTGCTTAATATCATCCTCCAGTCAGAGGTCATGTGTCATGGAGGAGTTCCTGACAAGAGGATTCCTATCCTTTCCTCTCTTCTGGAAAGCAAGAGCAAAACTTCCTTGGAATTCTCTCTACCAAGGGACTTCCCTAGTCCATCATATTCTCATTGGCAATAAGAAATAGTGCTATACCAAGGCCTAGATTCCAACTTCTGCCTACATAGTCTGAAAATAGACAAGTCATTCTCCATGTTATCCCTCCTTCTGATGGTTCTGCTTCCAGAATCTTAGCAAATGCTTTTTTTTCCTTTTTCTTTTTTCATTTTATTACTATTAGTAAAGCGCCATTTGTTCAAATGGAAGATTGATAGAATTATGATTCATAAAATAGTTTTTTTATAACTGTAGATAATTTCATTGTAAAGCATATTATTTAATTACTTCTATTTAATTGTACTGGCATTTTGTGTATGTAGAGCATTTTTGAGGATAGCAAATGTATTAAAACAATACACAGCAAAAATTTGTTTAGTCTACTAAAATAATTTAGAATTTTTTGTTTTAGTTTTATTATTTAAATGATTATACTATAGTTGAAATGGAAACTTCATAGGATTATAATTTTTGGAATTATTTTGTAATAAGTATATATTATATAAATGCAAATCTTGTTAGTGAATTGTTTGCATTTAATTTGATTTCTAGATGGTTTGAGCAGAGTATTTTTGTTGCTGATTTTTAACAAGTCTCTTTTCTTAATCTACAAGTAGATAAATTTTTGCCTGTCATTTTCTCATTTTGTTTTGCTGCTATAGGTAAGTGATTGTACAATTGCTCAAACAGAAGTGCAAACAGAATTATAATCAACAGGATAGTGTTCATAAATGTAGTTTATTTAGGAATGAATTTTATGAGTAAGTTGTTTTCTTTTTCTATTTCTAGAGAGTATAAAGATAGTATTTCATTGCTGATGTTTAACAAGTTTCCGATAACATGAATGGCATAATATGTCTCACATTTTCAGACATTTAAAACTTAAAATCTATATCTGTGTCCTAAGTACTTATTCATTCTAGTTATAAAGCTAATATATTTATTTAAATAAAATTTAGTTTAAAGGAAAAAAAAAAACCTCTCTGATTGCTCCTATTGTGGTTAGAATAAAATTTAAATTCAAACCCTTAATGAACCATAAATTTTAGTAAGAGACAATCTCTCCTATGGGATGATTTTATGGGTAAATGTGAAACCAACATTGCTACAGAGATTAAAAACAAAAACGAAAATAAAATAAAACAACTGCTCCACCAAGAAGAATACAGCCAAAGGGAGAACAGGGAAATTAGATTATGTTAGTCCACGTTTTATATTTCTGGTTATGTAAATCAATACATGTCTTTAATGTTTAAGCCAGTTTGAGTTGGATGTTTTGTTATTTGTAGTCAATTTTATTCTCCTAACAGCATTCCAAGCTAAAGCAACATCAAATATGATATTTCAAATATTTCTACAAGATTGAAATTCTTGTAGAGAACTGTGTAAAAATTTGTTCTCAAGTGAAATTATTTCTTAATAACATTTCATATTATGGATCTAGTAGGTACTTTGACGGGTTACCTAGAATTCTTTTTAGGAATGAAGGCTTTAACTCCTTAGTCCTCAACCCTCTCCTTTGAGAGTGCTGCCAGCAACTCAGGTGGCAGCCTCCTATAGGATTCCCTCAGATGAGTAGATTCACTTCACTCAGAATTTGCCCTCCTTCCATGGACAGCTTGTATCCAATAACTGATTGAGTTTAAGGTATAAAGTCTCCCCACCCTCCAAACATGCATACATGCACTCTAACTCAGAAACTCTGAAGGCTCATCTTAGTTTCAGAGCCCACTGTTGATTTGGCTGAGACTTCTAAGACTTCATCAGAGTTCAACCTTCCCTCTACCCAATCAGGATGTACTCCCTTTCTTTCCCTTCTCTTCCAAGGTGCAGATCTTAAGAGTACTTCCCAATAAGCTTTCTACAACTAAGCTCGATGCAAGAGTGTTTCCCAGAAACCCGACCTGAAGTATAAGATAACACTCTTTTTCACAGAATCAAAAATGGTTATATGTAGAATTAACTCCCATCCCCCAAATACTGGTGAAGTAGAATACCATTTGAAAAATCTGAATTCTTGCGTTGTTGATTAACTTGCAATTCACTAGAATGAAGGAATGCTTGCTCTGCCCTGTGGATTCTTCACCATAGTTCCATATTATGTTGGTTAACGGGTTTTCATCATAGAGAAGTGTTAAAAGAGCTGTATAACTTTACTTTCATTTATTGATATTAAAAAAAAAAAAGACAGCAGTGTTTTGATTCTTTAAAAAAAAATAACCTCAATTTTAATCTACCTAAATGCTATAAGTTAATGTCATGCTTGATTGGTAAGGTTGGAATTTTCGCTGGTAAGATAGTCTTTTGCCTCCCAGATTATAGGACTCCATTTGTAGTTTGTCTCCTGAGAGTTATCTTTCTACATTATAGTCACAAGGTTACTTCTTCGCTTTGCCTATTACTGCCTTATGTTTAATCAAAATCTCTGTAGTTTCTCTAAACACTGGTTATTTGCTGTTCTTTTAATTTTTTCTCCTTCATTTTCCTTTTTCTTTTCTGTTCACTCTCCTGGGTCAATGATTTATGAGACTGGATCTAAGGTACAATAATAATATCCTCAAACACACTATTGCATGGAACACAGATCAATATCTTTGAAAATGGCTAAGAAAAAGAATGTCTTCTCAAACACAGAAAAGACTATAATTTCCTAGATCTCATCGAGGTGAATTTGAGCCTATCATGTTTGTGTATCCTGTGTTCTGTAGTTAATATTATATTTATACAGATGCAACATGCCAATATATATGCCAATGGACTGTTCACACTGAACTTGGAAGCCTATAAATACAGCTACATTGTTTACAGGAAGGTGGTTTTACAACACATAAGTGGGAAAATGTGATTAAGACAAACTAATTTTTGGAATATTTACAAGTGGGTAATTGTGAATGTAATATTTTCATGTCTTTACAAACTCATTATTATTATTTTTTTTTCAGAGTGTCAAAGAGCACAATTAGTCCAGGTCCTAAATTATCAGGGCATATTAGCTGATCAAACATTTGCTCACTAAGAAGTTAGATTCTTAATTTGCTCTCTAGCCATCATAAGTCAAGCCTTTGAAAAGGCACAACTTAGAAAAGAAATGACTCAATACTAGATTTATCACGGTGATCACTTTGCAAGTTATATAAATGTCTAATAACTATGCTGTACATCTGAAACTAATATAATATTATATGTCAACTGTAATTAAATAATAAAACATTTAAAAATTAAGTAAAGAAATCACTAATAGTAAAATCATTAGCACCAATGAAGAATTAATATTTCTCTAAAGAGCTGTTAAAATACCAAATAGTCTAAATTGGTATTATTTTGCTTGGTAATATGATGCTCTTGAAGAATTCCAAAATAAAGATGGTCTTTTGCTTTCCAGATTTACCAACAGGTAAATTTTAACATGTACTAAACTATAAACAAAATGCATTAGTTAATCTTAACTTCTCTGAAATGGAGGAGTGTAAAAGGTATCAATCTCTTTAAGCTAATGTTGGCTTTTAGAGACCATGTAAATTTTGCTGAAAGATGAGTATAACAATATTTTCTACAGATGAAACTCATATTTCACAGTTCCTAGAGAATCTCTAATAACATTGGAAATGAAAAGCAAGTTCATAAAAACTTAATAAAATGAACATTAAAATATTAGCGATAAGAGTGACATGTTCATCCAATGCCAACATGTGAGTCCTTACCAAAGAATGAACTAAAGAGATAAGGATTGCTAGAGAATATTTATGCCTATCAGAAACTGAAGCATGGAAGTGAGCATGACATAGAGTTGACAGGCGAGTGATAAACTAATTCTTAGAGTTAGCCTTTCTTATAGAAGCAACTGGGGCTTTATAATTATGTGATAATTTTCAAGGTCTAAAAATTCACCATCAGATGGTTACCATGACTATGGCACTGGTATCACAAGGCACTAAATAACCTCGTTACCACAGAGGTTAATAAATACTTGACCAGGGAATAATTTGCTACTAATGAAACTATATTTCTTTCAAGAAAGTTAATAAATTTATCTCTAAATAAATTAAAATAACCAAGTATGATGGAAGATCATGTTAATATGGTCCAGATTTCTTATAAAAAGAAGGAAGGGGGGGGCTTCTGGTCTAGATAGTGGAGTATGTAAAGGCTGTGCTTGCCTCTTCTCACAACCTCATCAAAATTATAACTAAACTACAGAACAGACATGATTAGGAGTTGCCTGAAGTCTAGTTGAACTGAAACTTTACAACTGGGACACACAGAAAAGGCCACTTCATGACTGGTAGGAGGGGTGAAGATGCAGAATGAGTATATCTCACACCTGCATGTGGCAGTTGGGAGGGATATTTTGACTGTGGAGGTCTCCCCAAAAGACCAAGAGGTCCTAGTTCTACAGCAGGCTCCCCAGCCCAGGGTTCCAGTTCTGGCAAGAGAAGTTCCCACAACTTCTGTGAAAACCAGAGGAGATTGTGGTTGAGTGAGGTGAAGGGCAACTGGAGTTGCAGACATTCCTCTTAAGGGTCCCACCTGTGCAGACTTACTCTTCGACAGACTCACTCACTCTGAGCTCCAGAGCTGGGGCAGCAGTTTGAAAGGTGCCAGGAACCTATGTGAGAGAACTGAATTGTCTGGCTTCAGGGCGAGGGCAGGAGGGGCAGCTTTCTCCCAGATGGAAGTGCTGGCAGAAGGCATTGTTTAGCCTTCCTCCCTCCAGGCATGCAGATGCAGATAGCCACCATATCTGAGTCTCCATCAACTGGGCTAACATTGGTTGCCCTGCCTTGGTGATTCTCTTTGACACTGACCCACCTAACTTACAGGTACAACTAAGACACTTCCATGGGCTTTTCCATACAAATGGCCTGTCTTGGCTCATGGTGTGGACTTTCCTAAAACCTCTCAAAGGTCCTCAAAACTCAACCAAGCACCATTTGACCTTGATGTGTTCCATACCTCTTGTTGAACAGCCGCAAACCCAGTACTAGCTGCAGTTAGCTTCAGTTTGTGCCTTGGCCTTGTGAGGAAACACCAAGCCCAGTGCAATTGGCAGACATCTGCAAATTGCTTGGTGACTCTTTCCAGGTGACTCTAGGCAAGGCGCAGACTGAAGCTGAATCTGGCCTGTGGCAAGGTCCCTTTCGGGAGGCCCTGGTGTTGGGATGTCCAGTGGCCAGCTTCAGACTGAATAGAACATCACCCAAGTCTGCATCGGAAGATGACATACACAAAGAATAGACTGGGAAGGTACCAGAATCCCAGCGAATCCTACTATGTAGGGTCAGCCCCTTACCAACAATACTCATAACCAATCAACCTGAGGGGCAATCCTGCCCACTTATGTGCAAACAGCAACCAATGCTCAACTACAACAGGAGGTCACCCACAACCCATACAAGTAATACACCTGGAGCACCTGGCTCAGGTGATCAGGGAAGACTGTGTCACTGGGCCCCACAGGACACCTACTACATAAGGCCACTCTACCAGATCTGGAGACATAGAAGCTCTACCTAATACATGGAAACAAACACAAGGAAACAGCCAAAATAGGGAGACAATGAAACATGTTCCAAATGAAAGTACAGAACAAAACTCCAGAAAAAGAACTAAATAAAATGGAGACAAACAATCTACCAGATGCAGAATTTAAACACTGGTTATAAGGATGCTCAATAAACTTAGGAGAAGATTAAATGAACTCAGTGAGAACTTTAGCAAATATAAAGCATAAAAATGGAAATAGAAAAACATAAAAAAGAACCAGTCAGAAACGAAGAACACAATAACTAAAATGAAGAATGCATTAGAGGGAATCAACCGCAGATTAGATGAGGCAGAGGATCAAATTCGCAATTTAGAAGGTAAGGTAGCAGAAAAACCCAGTCAGAACTACAGTATTGGTTCTTTGGCCTTTATATTTGAACTTTAGTAATGGTTCTTTCCTGGGTCACAAGCTTGCTGGCTTATAAACAGATTTGGACATGCCAGCCTCCATAATCACTTGAGCCAATTCTTTAGAATAAATCTCTTTCTATATACGTAAATATTATATTGGTTCTGTTTCTCTGGAGAGCTCTGACTAACAACAGATTTTGGGAGTGTGAAGTGAGGTGTTGCTGAAACAAATACGAAAAGTGGCTTTGGAACTAGCTAATGGTTAGAGGCTAAAAGAGTTTTGAGGTGCATACTAGAAAAAGCCCGATTGCCCTAAAAAAACTATAATTAGGAATATAGACAATAATGGTGATTCTGGTGAGGTCTCAGACAGAAATGAAGAACATGTTATTAGAAACTGGAGGAAAAGTGATCTTTGTTACAAAATGGCAAAGAATTTGGTTGAGTTGGTTTTCGTGTTTCAGTAATTGATGCTTCATTGGAAAGTAAAAGTTAAAATGGATAAACTTGGATGTTTAGTTGAGATTTTTTAGCAAAATGTTAAAGGTGTGACCTGGGTTCTCCTTGCTGCTTATAGTAAAATGCAAAAGGGAAGAGATAAATTGAAGAAATTTGTTAAGTAAAAAGGAACCAGAACATGAAGATTTGAATAATTATCAGCTTTCTATATTGCAAAAAACAAACAAACAAACAAAAAGATGTAAAAATGTTCTGGAGAGAACATCAGGGTATGGCTGGAAATTCATTTGATAGAGATTATGAATATGATTTACAGATATAAAGAGATATTTCAGCTGAAGCTAAGAACAGATATAGGGTTATATTAGCAGAAACACTGCTAGCTTGGACTAAGTGTAGCAGTGACAGGACAAAATGAAGGGATATTGTTGGACTTCTGGGATTCTAAAAGATGAGAAAATAGAGCTATCAGGCTGTAAACATGTGTTATCCTACAGGAAAAGGGAAGAGTGGTCCTTAAGGTTTTTTCAGAGATTGACAAGGATGCCACTCCCATCAAAGGCCCAAGGGTATAGGTCCAAGGAAGGAGGCTATCCCCTTCTCTGTTTAAGCTAGCCGGATGTTACCACCCAGTTATTCAGGGGCAAAGCTGCTATCCTGGACCTCAGAGATAAAGCCATTGCTTGAGTCTAAGGGTTTCTGTGAGCTGAGACTGTCACCTCAGTGGGCCCAGAGGGCAGACTACTGAGCCAAAGAGGATTATTCTAAAGCTTTAAAATCTGATGGAATTTCCCTTGGTAGGTTTTGAATTTACTTGGGACCTCTTACTCTTTTTTATTTTATTTTTCTGTCTTTCTGATTTGTCCCTTTAGAATGGGGATATCTATCTCTATGCCTTTCTCACCATTGAACTTTGTAAGGACATCACTTGTCTGCTTTTACAGATTCATAGCTGGAGAGGAATTTTGTCTCAGGATGAGTTATATCTTGAGTCTCATACTTTTGTTTTAGGTGATATTTAAATGACACTTTGGACTTGGAGTTGATAATGAAATGTGATTGTATTTGAAGATAGGGTCTCTGAAGAGGTAATTAAGAATTTTTAAATGAAATCACAAGAGTAGAGCACTAGTCTAATAAGATTAGTATCCTTATAATAAGAGAAAGAGACACTAAGAGTATGCAAGGTAGTACGTGAGGACATAGCCATCTGCAAATCTAAGAGGACTCCTGGAAAACCAAATCTGCAAAAACCTTTATCTTGGACTTCTATCTTACATAAATGTAAAGATGGAATGAGTAAACTGTTCAAGTTGAAAGAGAAAATATGGCATAAAATTATGTAGGCGCTAGGGCCATTTTAAGGACTTTGACTCTGAGTGAAAAGAGAAATAATTAAAAGATTTGAGGCAAATGAGTGGCATAATTTGATTTATGTTTCTGATTTTGTTAATAATATACTGAGTGGAGTAAGGAATAACAAGGATTGAAGCAAGAAAATCAGTTCGAAAGCCATTGTAATAATCAAGATGAAAGATGATAAGCGTTTTAAACAAGAATGATAGAATTCGTGGGAAATCATCAAATTGTACGTCTAGGTTGAAGTAGCTGATGAAATTTGCAAATGGATTAAATATGTTGTATAAAATAAAAACATTAAGTATGTCTTCTAAGTTTTCGGGGGGTCGTTAGAGCAATGGAACTGACATTTACTAAGATGGTGAAGAACACTGGAGGAACAGGTTTAGGGAGAATATTGGGAGCTCAGGGTAGGATACTGTAAGTGTGAGATAAATATTGGACATTTAAATGGAGTAGTTAAGTAGGCAGTTGCTCTATGTGAGTCTGAACTTGAGAAGAGAGCTCTGGTCTTCAAGTGTATGAGAAAACACCTGAGTATATTATGAAATTTAAAGCCATGGACTAATGTAGAGCAATGGGTCTTAAAATGTCATCCCAGAACCAGCAGCAGCATTATTACTTGGAAATTTGTTAGAAAGGCAAATTCTTAGGCCCACATCAGATCTACTGAATCAAAAACTCCAAGGAGTAGATTCTAGCATCTTGTGTTTTTGTATGTCACCCAAGGGATGTTGACTGACATAGCTAGAGTTTGAGAAGCACCATATTATCCTGCTTGGGCTCCCATACTGAAATACCATACACTGGATGGGTTAAACAACATAAATTTATTTTCTCATAGTTCCAAAGGCTACAGATCTAATATCAAGTTGCCAGCATGGTCAATTTTTTGTGAAGCCTCACTTCCTGGCTTGTAGCTGGCCACCTCTCGCTGTGTCTTTCCATGTCTTCTTCTCTGTGTGTGCACAGAGAGCGAGTGAGCTCTTTGGTGGCTTCCACTCCTTTTATAGTTTCATCAGATGAGGACTCCGCCCATATGAACTCATTTAACCCTAATTACCTACCCAAAGGCTCCATCTCCAAATACCATTGCATTAGAGAATAAGGCTTTAACATAAGAATTTGTTGGGGAGAGAGGTGACATAATTCAGTTCATAACAACCACTGACCTAGAGAATGAGTGTAGAAAGAGGAGAGTTCCAAAACTGAGCATTGGGGCACTTCATATTTAGAGGTTGAAAAGGTGAAGAGGATCATTCAAGTAGTGGAGTAGCCAGTGAGAGAGCAGGAACACCAAGACAGTCTAGGTTTGGAAAGCCAATTAAGAAAGTATAACAAGAAGGAGAGAGTAATTTATTTGGAAAAAAAAGGTACCGGTAGGTCAAGTAAGCTAAAAACTGAGAATTAACTTTTGTATTTTTTCCATGGTGGCTCATTGTTGGTCTTGACAAAAACAGTCTGATTGGTTGGTGGAGGTTAATGCCTAACTGAAATGGGTTAGAGAGAAATGAGAGGAGAGGAGTGGCTGATATAAAGTGTGAATAATGTGTTCAGGAAGCTTTTTATAAAGGGAACAGAGAAACAGTCTGGTAGTCAGAGGAAGATATATTTTTATTTTTAAGGAAAATTGCACCATGTTTGTTTTTTGATAGTAATAATTCTGAAAAGACAAAAAAAAATTTTAGATGAGAGAGGAGAGAATTTTTAGAGGGATATTCTTGTTTAGATGAGATAGATGGGGACTAAAGAACAACTACAGTTATTGGTCTTCATAGCACACAATATAGTGGGTAAAGAGTATAAATAGAGAGGTTGGAATTCATAAGGTAGTCAAGGGCTGACCTTATTTCTGCTTGCCAAATGAATTCATTGGTCCTTAAATATTACAAAAGATTGGTTATGTTTTTTAAAACTTGCAAATGGTTTAGCAGCTCAATGCTAAATTCATCTTTGTTCTGAGATGCATATACATCTAGTAATAACATTCTATTTGAATATATGCAGCAGGGAAATGTAATTTGTGTGCTGGAGAATAATTATAAACCAGAAGAACAGACAACTTAGTGAATCAGCAGTGAACTGGCAAATCTGTCCACAGATTTGTAAATTCTATCTGGAGTTTTCCTTACTGGGATTATGTGGATTCAGCTATTTAGTTAATTTAGTTTTTAGCAGTCAGAATTAAATTGTACTCTCAAGCTTTGTTTGTCTTCAGAGTACTAATGAGGAAAAGAAAAATATTGTTTCAAGGGAGAAAAATGCAACTCCAATGAGTCTGTTTACTATGGGAAAACAATCAACATTTCGTTTCAGACCTTTTTTTTTTTGTACAGATATATCGTTTTGAATGTGTTTACAATGCTTTAACATGTACCAGACAAGATACTTGACTGCAAAATAATATCTTTTGTAATACATGCATTTCCCTTTGGTGATATTCCTTTACATATTTTGCTCAATGGCTATCATTAAGTATTAGCAGATGTAAAATGTGCTCTCTTTGCCTTTTCTCTCACTCCTTCCTCTTTTGTTTACCTCTGCACCCACATTTAAATGGATGGTTATGTGGATACTAGTGACTCAAGAAGGGGCTGACATAGAAGGATTCAGTAAATCAGTCAGCCAATTCTTTACCTATAATATCAAAATCATAGTCTAAATTTAAAGCAGAAAATTTGGGACAGATAGAGAAACTTCAGGTAGGATCGGAAAAGAATTAGGAGCATTAGATGTGTATAAATGTTTCTAAAAAAACTTGAGAGACAGATCATCTAACTGTGCTTAACCCAGAGGAAGGAGGATATCAAGTTGGATGTTTGAGAGTAGACCTTTGGCATTGCTGGGATATGGTGGCCTTTGGTAACTTCTAGTTGCCACAATGAACACAGAAATAGCTACATAGTGACTTTAGGCAAAAAGTACCTGCGAAAAATCCCCACATTCCCAATGTCAGTGAATTGAGAAAGAGCATCAGACTCGGTGAAGTAATAAAGATTCAGTGGACATAAAAGAGTCTCATAATTGTGGTAAGGTAATGCTGTGGCAGAAAGCAGCATGCAACATTCTGATGGAGAACAGGTGGGGTTCAGTTGCTTCAGTAGACACCAGTGTAGAGAGGCAATGAGGACCAAGAATTAGTCAGGCAATGTACATCTCTTAGAGTTAAGTAATAAAAGACACTAACCAAAAAACAAACATCTCCCTCTGATGCCATGACTATATGTAAGAAGTCCTACCCCATTGGGAACTTAGATGATACCCACAGGGAGAAGAAGAACTAGAGAAAGCACTTATTTGACTGAGGGATGATGGGGTGAAGACTGAGAGAAGACAGTGGTGACCCAGAAATGAAATGACAAAAATTGTTTTCTGATATTAGCTAGAAAGGGGTTCAAGATTAAATTCAGGTATTGAAAAATGAAGAATGCTATATGTAAGTATATGTAAGTATACATCTGTGACTTTGTATCCCTTGTATGTACAGTGCATTCCAGAGTCACTGAGATATTTAAAATTATTATGGGAGTATAATTCTTTAGAAATTACCACAAATCTGCTAGGTTTTAAAATTCTAGGTCTTATGGGATGTGAACACACAGTGTAAATATATATACGCCTTACTGTTAAAATGTACGACTAAAACTTATTGGATTTCATAAACCAATGTCACCATAAAATAAAATCAATCAATCAATTAATTAATTAATTAAAATTCTATGTCTTAGTCATATTTAAATGTGACATGATGTTGGATGAAAATTTTTCTGTGAATTTTAGTCAAAGGACCCATTACATATTGTGAAGAAAGTTATAGAATTTAGTAAAAAATTGCAAAATTCGTCCAGCAATGACAACCCCTGCATCCCACATAAGAAAGGACCAGGAATGAAAAAAATGCATTTTGAAGGGAACTTTAGGAGTAGAGAGTGCATTGCTCACTTATTTGCCTCATCCCTTGTGAACACTAGAGATTGATATTTCTTAGGATGGGTAAAGTAAAGTTACTGGTTTGTACCCCTTAGAAACTAGCTGATTCAATAACAAACCAATTGCATATGTTAGTAGTGCATTTGTGACCTGGAATGAAACCTTAGAGCTTTCAGCTCATGAACTCAAAATATTCACTTCTTTCAGAAAAATTCAGACTACCATATGAAACTTCTTTAACCCATTTATGATATTTTGGGAGTAATCAAGATTACAGAAAACCCTTATACTGTATGTAGCCTAATTGCCAAACCATTTGGGTAAAACCAGCTGTTTTGTCTGTTTAACTCATTTCTACTTTCTGAAATTTCACAAGTTACCCAGCTTTCAGGGCAACACTGTTTCTTTGACATAATGAACATTCCTGAGTGCCACTATCAAGTACTGTGGGAGATTCCCACTCCTTCCTAATATTTCTTAGGAGGCTTTATTGAGGGGGCCTCAGGTTTTATTTTTCCTGGTCACTTCCTGCTCCAATTTCCTGCTGCATCTGGCATAGCACTTTTCCTCTAAAACATTTTTTTTAGTATGATAAATTCTTATTGAAGTTATGGAAATTACTTAAAAGAATTAAAGCACATCAAAGTGCAGGCAATAACTTAAAACTGAATATGAAACATTATTTCTCACGATGTTATTTCTCAGAGTTCTACCTGTTTTCTTGTTACCTACTCTTCACTATCTTTCTCCATACTTTCCTATCTCTATCTGTAGCTCACTGTTCAGACAATGAGTTTGTCTAAATTAGTTTTTAACTTTCCATTTGGACATGTGATATCATGTAAACATACCAATGATATATTTATTTATATAAAAGACTTAGAACTCAATTAATATTACAAATTTAGTTTATGTAATTCCATTATTTAAAATTTTAATATTATAAACTACCAGCCTTAGTAACTTCACCAAATTTGATATTGAACAAATTTGTAAACATAATTATTACTCAATTTAAAAAGTTATGTAATTTTTCCATTGAATTTAAATATGTGTGTGATGCGAAGAGATCACTTTATACGTTTTCTTAAAAATATTTTCATGT
The DNA here is from genome assembly GCF_902729225.1 of Pteropus medius. Lineage (NCBI taxonomy): Eukaryota > Metazoa > Chordata > Mammalia > Chiroptera > Pteropodidae > Pteropus > Pteropus medius. The sequence goes on from NW_024347791.1 coordinate 25,839,483, forward strand.
TCATTAGTTATTTTCTAAGGGTTAAATTCTGAAGCATAAAATGCCAATACCATCTTATTGCATCTGCTGTTACATCAACTTGGAAAGTCCTATAATCTTCTCACCCTATCCATCTACAGGAAAGTTCTTCAAAGCTCAAGAAAGTTCCACATCTTTGGTAAATACTTCCCCTGATTGCTATAAATCGCAATGCCCTACATGTTTAGTATAGAACTAGTATAATTTTGTTCTCTAACTGTATTAAATCTTATCCAACTGTTATAATTTCTACTTTTAATAAAATAAGTGCAATGCCTCTTTATAACTAGCTAGACATAAAACCAAGAACATGATATGCACTTGGTAGATTTTTAAATAAATTTTATTGAATATTAATTACAGTGTGCTGAAACCGCTCCAGTATTTAAAAACTAAAACTTCAAACTATAATCAGAAAGATTATATGCAAACATTTTTGTTGGGAAGATACTTCTTTTCCTTTTTTTAATTTTTATTCAAGTATAGTTAACATATACTAGTATATAAGTTTCAGGTGTACAACATAGTGATTCTACATTTATATGTCTTATGATGTGTTCACCACAATATGTCTGATAACCATCCGTCATCATACAAAGTTATAATATTATTGACTATATTTTCTGTGCTGTACATTGCAGCACTTTTTTTATTTTAAAACTGGAAGTTTGTACCTCTTATTCTTCTTCACCTTTTTCACCCATCTCCCCAAGTCCTCTGGCAACCATCAATTTGTTTTCTGTATCGCTAAGTCTGTGTTTTATTTTGTTTGCTCTTTTCTTTTTTAGAGTCTGCATACAAGTGAAATCATATGGTATTTGTCTTTCTTTGTCTGACTTGTTTTACTTATAACATTCTCTCGGTCACAAATGGCAAGATTCCATTCTTTTTTATTGCTGAATAATATTATGTATATATATGTGTGTGTGTGTACATGATATATATATATATATATATATATATATATACATATATATATACATACATGATATATATATATATATATATACACACACACACACATATATACACACCACATTTTTACCCATTCAGTTGTTAGTGGGCACCTAAATTGCTTTCATATCTTGGCTATTGTAAATACTATTGCCATAAACATAAGAATGAATAACATATACATATTTTTCAAATTACTGGTTTTGTTTTTGTTTTTGTTTGTTTTTGCTTCTGAACAAATGTCCAGAAGGAAATTTTTAGGTCATATGGTAGTTTTATTTTTAATTTTTTGAGAACCTTCATACTGTTTTGCATAATGGCTGCACCAATTTGCAATCTCACCAACAGTGCTTCCAGGTTCCCTTTCCTCTATATCCTTGCCAATGCTTGTTATTTGTTTACTTTTCAATAATAGCCATTCTTACAGGTGTGAGGTGATATCTCATCATTGTTTTGATTCATATTCCCTTTATGATCTGTTGGTGTAATTTATACAGAGTGAAATGCTTGAATCTTAAGTTCGATAAGTTTTGCCAAATGCATAGGCTCATATAATTCACAAACTTTCCTCCATAAAGATACATATATTTGCATCACTTCAGCTAATTCCCTTACTCCCTCCAGAGGCCATGGACTGCTATTATTACTTTTATCACCATTGATTAGTTTTGACTGCTCTGAAACTTCAAACACACAGAATTATGCAATATGTGCTGTTTTGTGTCTGCCTTCTCTCACTCAGCATACTGTGTTTTGAGAGTCTTTCCTGTTGTGTGTAACAGGAATTTGTTCTATCTTATTGCTGGGAAGTATCTCATCATACAAATGTATACCACAATTTTCTTATTGATGTTCATTTGGGCTTTCCAATTTGGAGCTATTAAGAATAAAGCTGCTATGGACATTTTTATACGAGTCATTTGGGGATATATGTTTTTATTTATTTAAGATATCTTAGATATACTTACAGAAGAATTGCTGAGTAATAGTATGGATATAAATAACTTTATAAGTACCCACCCAACAGTTAATAAAATTGTTACCATTTTGTATTTTTATAGCAATGTTAGGGATTTGAGTTGTTCAGTATTTTTGCTCACATTTATTTTTGTCAGTCTTTTTAATTTAGCCATTCTTTTGAGTGTCTACAAATACCATACCATGGTTTAAATTTGCCTTTTTTCTGATGACTAATGCTAGATATTTTCATGCTCTTCCTGACCATTTTTGCATTTTCATATGTTTTAATTTCATGTGTGTATGACAATTTAGATATTTTCTTTTATAAAGTGCGTTCAAGTCTTTTGCCATTTTTCTGTTGGTTTGACTTTCTCTTACTAACTTGTATGGATATTTACACTTCCTATAGACAAGTCTTTCCTTGAATAGATGTTTTGCAATGTTTTGTCAAACTTTGTGAGTTGCCTTTTCACTCTATTAATGTGTCTTTTGAAAAACAAAACATTAATTTTAATATAATTAAATTTATTCTGTTTTTTGATTATTTGGGCTTTATGTCTCTTGTTTAAGAAATCTTTATTTATGGTTATGAAGAATTCTCCTCTGTTGTGCTCTAGATTTCTTTTGTGTTTATTCCTCATCTAGACCTGCAGTTCGTCCAGAATTGATTATTTTTGTTTTGTAAAGGGTCACATAGGAGTCAAGATTGTTTTTCATGTAGTTATCAATTATCCCAGCACTATTTGTTAATTTAAATATTATTATTTTTCCCTTGTCATGAATTACGTGACAGTACATATATGGATCTATTTCTGGGCTCACCTTTCCATCCAGTTGGTCATTTTATTTGTACTTTTATTATTTTAATCACTATAGCTTTCTTGTACATCTTGCTATGCAATGGTAGAAATCTACTGCACTATATTTTTCTTTGTCAAATTATCATGAGTATGCTTACTTTTTACATTTCTTTGTGAATTTTAGAATCATCCTGTGAATTTCAAAAAAACAAAAACAAAAACAAAAAAAGACACTTATTAGGGCCTTCATTAAAATTGCGTTGAATCTAGAGATTAATTTGGAGAAAATTGATATATTTACACTATCAAGTTCTTCAATTCACGAACAAAATTAGCAAACTATAACTATGATAATGCTGTTATAACAACTCCAAAATTCAGTGGTTTAAAAAACAAAACAAAATAATAATTTATTTTCACAGATATACTTTTTTTGTGTGTGTGTGTGGGAGGCTATGGTGGATGAAGTGGCTCATCACATAACTCTGTCCACATATCTTTTCATTTTCCTGAGACTGCTCTATGTGCCCCGCATACTCCTGGGACTGGTAGGTACAATGAGGCATGGCCTTCTCACAGTGATGGCAGAAGTGCAAGGCTAATTGCACAAGTGTATTTCTAGCTACTGCTTGAAATTCCTCTGTTAACATCACATTGACCCAAGTAGATCATTTGGCTGAGCCCAAAGTCTAGAGGAGAAGTATGCTTCACCCTTGGTGGAAGTACTGCAAAGTATGCAGCCAAGAGCTTTGGCATGGGGGTGAGCGAGTAATTGGGTCTGATCTAGGAAATGTTTCACTTGAGGCAAGCTGAGAATTCTGTTTCTCTGATTAGACTATAGTGTTGACAAAGCTACAAAATCCTTTGTGTACCAAATGTTTCAGTCCTCACTATACTGCTAAATCTGTTTCACAAATAGGAAGAGTTCACATCCTCAGCTCTGCTCTACTTCATCACAAGAGTCCTAAAAAAGATAGAGCAAATACCAAATTTCCCACATTTTCAACCCACTTAACTTCTGCCTGCTGGCCCTCTTTTCCTAACTAGAGTCAAACTACAGTTTTTAAATTGATAGAATGGGAAAAGAAAGCTGGCATTCGCAGGCCTTCTGCATTTTCTGTTCGCCTCCTCTCTAATTTCAATACTTATTCACAAACTTTCTCCTTTAAGATACTCTTGTTCACATTAAGGTCACTCATGTAAAGATGCTAAAGACATTATTGCAGCACTGTTTATGGTAGTGAAATCATGGAATAAATGCAAACTCTTATTTTTCATGTTATGAAATATTCTTTAGTAATTGAAATCAATAAATACATATACTGACATGTATAAATGTAAAAAATATAATATTTAATAATATAAAAAATGAGCTGAAAAGGATACACTCATTATGATGCTATTTATATACATTAAAAAACATAAAACAATAATATATATTGTAAATTGATGTTAAAATAGAAAAGCACATATGCAAACATATCTACCAACTGTAGAAGTCTGGTCATGGGTGGCAAGAGTAGTAGACTGAAGGATGGAGGCATGGAACATTGGCTGTTTCTTTAACGTTTTAGTTTTTAAACAAAATGAATAAGAAACAACTAAGACAAAATGTTAACATGTCTTAGATCAGGAGGGCTGGAAGATACATTGTTATTTTTCATAAATTTACATTTTTATCTCTAGGTTTGAAATATTTAATTATATAATTAAAATTTTGAAAACTGCCCTTTCCAGATGCAATTGTGCTTCATCTCCTTTCTTCAAATGCTATCAGTTTAGTTAACATCAATATCTAGATGCTCACTGGTTCTCTGATTATATATTTTTAATTGGAGCTCCCTTTATAACCAGAGACGGTGGCAACCTCAGTTTTCTTCATTGAGAGCATAACGTGACATCAGCTATTCTCAAATATTCTGTTAATGCACATCTCTCAGATGGACATCTAAGAACACTACAGCTATTGAGAGTCTTATTTTAAATAGTATATGAAATATTTTTCCAATTGACATACGCTTGTCAGTGAATATTTTAAGATTGAATGCAGAGTATTAATTTTTTTTTCACAATTTACCAATGCTATTTAATCATACCATGCAAAGTTAAACAAATTTGAGGCTTAAATTTTCAGTGAATTTTGGCAAGTATGAGTAAACAGAAGCGTGACTCAATATTATATATAGTGAGAAGGTACTATCTCATGGAGAGTTCCCATTTTGTGTTTCATCTAGTCCTTTTCTCATTGCAGCTTTCCTTCTACCGGATTTTGAAGTTTTCCTGATAACAAGGCAGTTATTGGAGTACTTGATAACTGTTAAGTAATTTCCTGTCACTTTTTGGTGCATTTTATAAATTATAGCAAAAGTAGTTAAAGAGAGCTTTCGAAATTTTTGTGATATAAATGGTTAAATAAATAAATTAATTAATTAAAATACCCTCTGGATTATTAGTGCTGAAAGTTACTTGTGTCGAATATTATTTATCACAAAACTGTTATTTGGACAATATGAAATGAATATTTAAGAGAGAAATTTATTCAATTACACACATACATGCATACATTGAGTAGAGCCATCGCATAGTGAACATTTTATATTTTTAATATTTATTTATCATTTTGCTTTATAGATTCTTAATATATTTTATTGTCAATTTTATATTCTATTAATTGACTAGATTGGCTAAAATGTGATTTAGCTGATCGTTCTTCAATTTGAAATTTTCTTTTCAAATCATATGCATTTTTACTTTTAAATACAATAAGATTTCATCAATATGTAATTTAGGTGCTCTACATAAGTGGAATTTTCTACATATCTGAGGTATAGCACTCTAGTGCCTACATTATTTTGTATTTTATCTGTGTTAATAAAATAGTTCTAAAATGTTTTATGTCTTTTGATGCATCCTCGAAATAAGGATGCTGAACATATTTTTTGACGATTTCTTATCATCTTTTATATAGCCATAAATTGCACTGTATAAATTAACAATCCTGCTCTGCTTTTAAAATTTTTTCCCTCATTCTGCGTTAGTCACGTTGCTATTTGTCACTTTGATGCAATTTTTGTTAATTATATCCAGGGTTATGTTCCCTTTCTATCTGCTTCTAATTTACTTTGGGCTGAAGGAACAGATAGAAAATCTTATTACAGCTGTACATTAGTTAAGTGTCCATATGGCACTGTTTGAGGAGAGGTTAAGAAGTAAATATCACAAGGTATTTGTCATTTTTTTGATCATCTTCTTGACTTATGTTCAGTGATTGCTCCATAAAATCCCTGAAAAAGTGAGTTTTGTACACTGACAGAAAATTTTGAAACTGTTTCTTTAAAAAGAAAAAAATTGCACAGATTCCTGACTCAGGTTGCCCTTTAATATTCATTATACATCTGCTTGCAATGTGTACAGCTAAACTGTAACATTCCTACTGTTAGCACAATGTCTTTACAGGAAAATTAACAAGATGCTATTTATTTGAAAAGGCTCTTGGTACTGTGGGTATTAAGAACCTAATTATTATTCTCACATAGTCATGGGCTATGAAATTTTTAAGGAAATGCATGGTACACTGTAATGTTAAAATATTCTTCAAATTTATTCCAACCCAGGTCTGATGTATTTTCTCTGTTCTTGCTCTGACAATTCTAGAAGTGAGATATCACCAAGATAAATATTTCTATCTCATCAAGTTATCAATTTGATGATATTTTGGCTTTAAAAAAAATATCAGGTATTCCTAAATTCATTTAATACAATAAAGGTCTGAGTTTTAAACATGGTTGCAAAGAATGTGAATAAGACTTTAGCTGGTAACAGCATCAGAAACATATATTTTTTTCTATATTCAGTCAATTATTTCATGGAGCATCTTTCATTTGCTATTAAGCAGAACAGGTAGACTATGATTCTGTGATACAGAAAATCAGACTGCTTTACTTACTAAACTATAACATCTTATATTTCTTTGGTCTTGATAAAATATTTTTGAGAATGTTCCAAAATTTTTGCAAATTAAAAAAAAAAGTGAAAAAATACTTGAGTAGAAACTTCTGAATACATTATCATCTCATTGGTGTAAAGAAGTTATGTTTCTAGATGTAGCTATGCGAAGTCTTCCTCCAAAAGAGAGCTTTTGCTTGGACTAAGGCTGGAGGGAGAGAGTGAGGAAGGAAGTCAGTTTGCTTTCCCAGATGATTCAAAGTAAACACCAAAACTTTAAATCTAGCTTCTTTATATTTAAGCACCTGTCTTAGACTGAAAACTGGAGAATCAAGAAAAAGCAAAGAATAGCCTCACACCAATTAGCTCTAGCTCTAAATCCAGAGTAAAACCAAATTTAAGAAACTATGGTTATTTTTGGTGACCCTTCTTCAGTTTCCAGTTGCCTTGGCCTCACCCTGGAAGTCCAGGAAAATTTTCAGACTTACTTATTAGTCTTCATATCACCTGTGTTGAGCCTCACCTGATCCTGTCCTTCACAGATACCAGAAAGAGCTTTCCTTTTACTCTCTCCTTTACTCTTATCTTACTCATAGCCCATCATCTTTGGCCAAGATTGTCAAAGTGAACATGAGGTAATCCATGAATTTCCCAAAACTGTATTAAATTGTGTGTGTGTGTGTGTGTGTGTGTGTGTGTGTGTGTGTGTGTGTGTGATATTGGTCTGTAAATGTCTATTATTCTAAAAAACTGTTTATATAATTCATCTGATTTTCAAAGAGAACCATAACCATGAAACAATTGAGAGACACCCTTTTAGATGACAGCCAACAATCATGTGAATATGTTAGAGATTTAAAAACTAGCATTTAATGAAGCTTAGAGGGAAAAATCTCTTTGTCATGAGATATCTAATAAGCTGTAAATGTGGAGATGTTCTTCCAATTTGGAGATATTTACTACTTATCTGGTTATTTTGATTCGACTAATAAAAAATATAGATAATCCAGTAAAAATGGAAGAGTACAATGCTAAAGAAGGTACAGTGACATTATGTCTATGCCTAAAGGCAACTCTTTTTGGACGGCAATGTGACAATGCTCTTAAATGACTTAAAAAAATACAATTTGAACCCATCTACTTCTGAAAATATCTTCTAAAGAAAAACTTAAATATAAAAGAAAAAAACATGATTACAAGAATATATTTAGGCATTATTCATCATAGGAAAAATAGAAGTAATCTAATAGAAGTAAGAGGAAAATGCATGATTGTATTATGATATGTAAAGTATGAAATATTAAAATATATTAAAAATAGTAATTATGAAAACTTCACAGTAACATAAAAATTGTAAATAAAATCTGAGAAATTTTGAACTTAAGCTTATCATTCTCTTGTTAAATTACTCATTGCCATTAGAATTAACTGACCACAACCTATAGTCCTTGAATTCCCCAAGCATTTTTCACTATGCCATGGTGATAGCCATTTAGACTCCCAAAACCTGGACTTTAAAGGGCACTTTATGTCAGTTAACCTCAAGTGGCAATTTAATTGTTTGTCTCATTTTCTTAATATTTCAGAATTAAAAAAAAAAAAATCAGACAAGATATCTTTCACATTCAAAGCACACACACACAAAAAATCTCACTAAAGGATGCATAGAGAGTTTCTTAAAGTTGTCTTTGTGCTCTTTGCTTTCTGAGAAATTATGAAAGGTAAATAAGGCTTTTTGTTTATGTACCTCATGATGAGAAAGTGTGCTCAGTCAACAATTAGAATCTTTTAGCTCCTAGTTATTAAACATTGTCTCACAAGTTAGGTGAGCAAATAATAATTAGAATTCTGCTTCTAATGAATATGTCTTGTGATCATAAAGCAGAAAAATAAACATTAAAAAATACTTCTAATAACCTTGGCTTTAATAGCCTTGGGGAGATGGATCAAGGTGGTATAAACCTAATGCAGGAAGTAGGGTGAGATAAGGAGCAAGATGGGAAATTGATAAGCAGGAACTTTCTGCTAAATTAGGTGTCACACTGAAACCTCACTTAACCTTTTGATTTTCTACTGAATACACAGGTACACAGAAATAAACAAGTCATAGTAGAGGTAAAACTTAAATTTCACGTGTCACCAGACACTTCTTGTTTACAGAGAATACCTGGTGCAGAGAATTCTGTCTAGGGATAGACTTTTGGTACCATTGCAACCTTCTCTGTCTACTTTATCTAATAAACATGCCTCCTTACTTTTCGAGGAATGACACTTTAAGAGTGTTCACACAGATTAGAATGCTGAAAGGAAGTTAAGAACTTTTTCTTTCTCTTAATATTTGAAGATATTAAACGATGTGAGTTTTATGTCTGAAATGGCTTTCCCTTTGCTTTATCTATCATCGTCTCAATTTAATTGTGATTTTCTTTCTTATAAGTCCAAGTTAGACATAAGAACAGCTGCTACTCAGGAAACAAACATGACCATCTGGGCTGAGGTGAACAGTTCAACCTTATTCAAAGCTTGGCTATGTGGTTGTATGGCTTTATTGAGCTGCTGGACACTCTGCCTCTAGACATATTGTTAAATGTGAAAAATAACCTCTATTTAATAAAGTCACTTAGATATACTTTCTGTTACTTGCATTCAGATAAGTACCATCAATTTGATGAATTCTATTCTAAAAAGATTAAGAAAAAAAAGAAAAAAGAAAAAACAAGAAGCTGTTCCTTCATTTGCAGGTCTTACACTGGAAAGATATTGCCATTCAAAGAACTCTAAGCCTGCCATGATTCCCACTGGAGGAGATCCATTAATGAAGAAACAGCATTTTCTGAAGCTGAATATTTTAAATATCATCAATAAATATATATATTGAGAAAGCATTGAGATTGTGGCAATACTTTGTCATTACAAAACACAAGGTCACCACCTTCGTCATTTACAACTTAATGAAAGCCTAAAGGAGCACAAAGTAAATTGGTATTTTATGCTCAAGATTGCAGACAATCATAAAGCCTGCATATGCGGATGTGGATGGGAGCAACAAAAATCTGGATACAATCAAGTTAGTATAAAAGGTGCTGCATAGAATTTCTCCTCAGGGGAAAGAAAAATATGTTTATAAGATAAAAGTGTTTTCTTGGAGAAGGTTCACTGCGAAATGCCAATTCCATAATAATGCTCTTAAATATCACAGCTGGAGAAGATTTTGCTTAGAATTAAATTTTTTAAAAATATCAAAAGTGATGCAGTTTAGGTTCTTTACAAATTTATTTCTGCCAAATTCTGAATTCTGAGACTATTACAAGAGTGTTTGAAATGATTTATTATTCTATTTTTTCAAAGTAAATTATACTATAGAACATGCAGGAATAAAGACAACAACATAGTGTTTAGCCCATCTTTTGAATCTACTAAATCATATTTTATTAAAAATCTTGATTTCTTGCTCCAACAGATAAGAAAAAAAAAAAATGGAGCTGAAGTATGATATGGTTTGACCAACAAGAAAATTGTCTGCTGTATGAAGATGCCGATGATACCTAGATGTTTGTCAGCAAGATGAAATCCTACCTGGAATTAGTGGAGTAGCAGAATTAGTCACATCTTAAAGTTTCTTCTACTCCTAATACTGATTAACTTACCATCCTTTTAATTGCATTGTATAGCAATGTTACCTGATTTCCTGATTATTGTGGTATCTAAAATCTTTGGAAAAAAAATTCTTTAAAAAATATTCGTAAAAAAGAAAAAGGTTAAAAGAGTATTTTTTCAGTAATAGCACAGGAATCGAGGTTTTGACAGGACATACATAGACAATGTAACTGAGAATCTATCTAATTGGTACTTCCTATACCATTGGGCTGGCACAAGGCATGGAAAAATCTTTCTATGACTAAATATAAAAAGGTAGGTGGTAAAACAATATCACAATTTATCACATCCTTAAAAAGACTCTTACCACTATGTAAATTTAAGCTGAGTGGTGCATACAAAGCCTTTCAGGGTTAATTAAAATTATTCTGTGGACAATGAATTTATAAGCGACATACTCTGGATATTGTTGGCCATTATTTGTTATTATTTTAATCATTGACTCTATAGAAAAATACATCATCACTATGAATTGGCAGCAGTGAAAATTCCTGTGGATTAAAATTGAAATTTATAACTAACTGAGTTGATGAATAAAAGTTGTAAGGAAACGTATTCTTAAATTGAAATATGAAGCAATAAATAATCCCTTTTTTCTTTTTTTAAAAAAATTATCTTTCAATGCTTTTATATGCTAAATCAACAATAAATACTATTAGCCTTTTCCTCTAACATTAATTTTAATTATCAAATAAAATGCATTAGTCATAGAAAAATATATAAGAACAAGTTAAACGAATTCCATTGTTTAGAGAGAATACTTATTGATACTGATATTTGCTCTATTTCCTATTTTACTTATATTGTTTTAAAGCAAAACATTTTAAATATTAAGAAATGTTTTGAATCTTTGAATTTTTCTTTACATTTTCTATAGATTGCAGAATTGTCTTGAATCCAGTATAGTTCCACTGTCTTGACTCTATTTCAATCCTGTTTGATTCTCATGAGATCCTCTCCTCCCACTAAACTCTGTAAGAGGTGATTTGGTTGGCCATTCTGGAGCAGATGCCCACTCAATAAACATTGTAATAACAAAAATTTTTGAGCTAATCAAGAAAATCTCTTTTGCTTATGAGCAAAAAATTTCTTAAATAAAATAACTGGAAAGAAAGCCTACAAACTCAAATAGAGTTTCTGTATGATTTTAACATGAAATTTGTCCTACATATCAGGTTTTCACTTGATCTTACACAAAGAAAATAAACACACAACCAAAATGTCAAGTTACTATAGAAGAAGCCAATGGGAACGCTAAAAGTTCCATTTTAGCCATCTTCAATTTTATATGATAGCCAGAAACCATATATAAGTAGTTGTAGCTAGAAAAGGAAATTTTGAGTCTCCATTGAAGAAGCATGTTTATGATTACTTTGCATATTCTTTGATCTATCCAAGAAGTTTTTTTCCCAGTTTATTTTCTAACAAGTTTATCTTTACCATACATTAGAGGAAGCTTTCCCAGGGCAAGGCAAAGGACTTATTTATTATTATATTGTTAATATTTATAACCATCTCTGGTGTATTACTGATTACCCAGGAAATGTCAATAAATAAACTGGATTTTTTAACATCTTTCAAGGTGTTATGCAGGTCCATGTTTTCCATGGGACTTCCCTGATAATCCTAAGTCATAGCCACCTCTTCCTTATCTACTCTTATACATCTGAACCACACATGTACTCATAAATGTTATTTTAATATTTTATTATAATTATTCTGTGATGTTTTAATTTTCTACCAACTAAATTGTCAGATCCTTATGCAAAGGGACCACATCATAATTTTCTTGGTTGTTACTTGATTGATTGAAACTCTAATTGAGAACATTCAGTAAATTCTATCTCCTCTAGCCAAACTTTCCTATGCTAAGCAGAATGAAATGATTGCCTACCAACCACCAAATTACTTAGTTCACAGTTGCATTTTTCTCTTCTTGGTTTACTTTTCATTTTCTTGAGGGTGGATATTTTAGATGGTACTTCATTGGTTGTAATGGACAAAATAGGTTCATAGAAGATAGTTTCATAAAAAAAGAGAAGGTATTATAAGAATGCTAAAATATCTCATATGTCTTGAGGGCAGAAGTGAGGCTGAATTTAAGGAATAATTGGAATTAAAGCTGCTAAATGCCTACAAAAGAACCTCTCTCCAAATGTCAATTTACTTATCCTAGATCCCCTCTAAATGTCTTTCTCCCTTTAGAATGCCTTTTTTTCAGTACTCTAATCTACATGGTAGAAATTTGGCTCAGGAACTTTAAATCCTATGAGCCTAGTAACAAAGTTTGTTGCAGAGTGCCTTACCTTATCTTCAATCCAAAATTCCCAGGGAAGTGTTTCACAGCCCCACTCTATCTTGACCCAATATGCTATGGACTAGAGATAGGATAAGACTGTGACATAACTGCTCTCTCTGGAAGTTTTTCCCAGAAGCATGAGCAATGCTGAGTTTAAGAGAGAGAAAAATTAAGAAACATTTTTTTTTTTTTCCTTAGCTGAATTTTCCATAGAGTCCTATACATTTTCTCACTGGCACTCATCAAAGGTAATAGTCTAAAAACATAATTTTAGTTCTTTCTGATTCATTTTAGTTTCTTTATCTGACTCCTAAGTTTTAATGTTTAAAATTTCTCATTTTCTTAACGATATGAAAATATACCACTGATTAAATTATTTCATTCACATTTCTATTGTTTCCAAATATGTAGTAGGTTTTACAGTAAAAATATTTGTAGATCAATGCATAGAAATTATTCAACAACATTTATACCAATGTCTAAACCTGAAAAAGTATCATGTTATTTTTTAAACACTAAAACTAATTGTCCTATTTTTTTTCCACAAAACTATCAGTAGTTAACATACTTAGTGTAAATCCATTTATTGATAAGGACTTATTTCTTATTGAATTTCTATATAATGAAAATTCTGTACTCATTCAAACAGATTCTGACTTAAAATAACCCCCAAAACAACAGCACAATCCTAGGATTTCTCATTTTAATTTTCTATTTTCTTTTATATCTACATATGTGTTTGGAATAATTGGGTTAATAATTGTGTTCAGACTGAATTTTAGAAGAAATAAAATATGAGCCAAAATAAAAGAAAAAAATAAGAGGCTTTTATGAAAAAGGAAATGCATCATGAAAATAATCAGCAGCTAAACAGCTGAAGGAAGTAAGAGACATGCCGAGGTGGCAAAACCAATCGCTGGCATAATCCATAGATTTTTATTTTGCCCTTGACTTTTTCACTTATTAATTGGTTCTGACTCATCTCCCAGCTGAGACTGCAAGGTAGCAAGGAGAAATTTTCTATTTCTTTTATAAACCAAAATTTCATTGTTTGGATGGAGGAGGAAATACATTTCAAACTACTGATAAAGTTTAATTAATTCTGAAGCACAGTAACCGCAGTGATGCAAACATGAAGGGAAGTATCCAACACTTCCTCTCATGCACAGTAATGACTGCTTCCTATTTCACCGAGAAAATAGAAGCAATCAGAAGAGGATATGCATAAGCTACTGCCATTCAGACGCTCACCCGCATCTAGTGTACCCATGTCATCTACCTCCCCTTCTGGTACAATGGATTGGATGAAATCTTTATATTTTAAAAAACAAAACAAAACAAAAACCAACCAAAGGAATAAACAAAAACCCTCTTCGCTTAATTACTAGATGCTATCACTTCCAGAGCACTCGAGAACATTTCTCTAGTAATTATTTTCTTTTTCTTACATCATCAGTTTTTCCTTGCTATTAATCATTTCCCTCAACATTCAAATGAATATTTAAATATCCTTTTTTGTTACCCATATCCTCCTTCAGCTCCTGTTCCCTTTCTCTTCCATTAAATAATGTTAGTTGAAAATTATATAGCATTAACTATGTGTAAGACACAGCTGTAAGAGCTTCACATATTTTAATTCATTTAATTCATTTTGCTCCCCAATAATTTTATTAAAACTGTTTATTTACAAATGAGAAAAAAATCAAGACACAGACAGAATAAATAATTTATACATCACACAGCTAGCTGGTGGTGGAGGCAGGATTTAAATACAGGCATCCTGGCTCCAAGTCCACTTTCATTTCTGTGTTAAACTACCTTCAAGCAAAACTTCTAGAAAAAGTTTATTTGGAGATCTCCAGTTTCTCTCTTCAGGCTCTCTTGAGCCACTCCAATCAAGTTTCGTCCCTGTTACTTCAATGAACATGTTTTTATATCATCCATGATCTAAATGTTGACAAACCCAGTGGTTAATTCTCAATTTGCATCTTTCATGATCTCTCAACACTATTTTCCACACTCATTCATTCCCTTCTTAGGAAACTCCTTTTTACTTGCATTCTAGAACTCTTAATTCATCTAGTCCTATTTCTATCACTGGCTGCTCCCCCCACTCTTTGTGAGTTGCTCCTCATCTTCCATATGTATAACAATCGAGTTCCCCAGGCTTTGTTCTTGAATTTCTCTTCTATCTTAGGACATCCTCATTGACCACATTTAGTGTCATGGCTTTGAATATTATCTTTTTATAAGCTGATGACCCCCAGATTTATAACTCTAGTGTGTCTTTTTTACCAAGATTATTTAGTATATGTGCTCAGTTCTACAGTTCATGTTTTCAAAGAATTTATAAAATAATGCCTTTTGAAAATTATTTCATAATTTAATATTAGAGTTATTTATTTTTGTTTCATTTCAAAAATATATACCATTGTAATATAGAGGTAGACCTAGATACTTAATACTTTAAAGAGTGGTCAAACCTACTTTGACTTTATATATTCAAAGTTATCAAGAAATAATCATATCCTTAGTTAAAATAAACCAGAAATTAAATAACTGAAAAAAAAACTATTTTGTGTAATAAATGCATATATGTTTAATTATTCATGAATAGCATAGGATATACAAATAAGTAATTATTTATCTAGGTGAGACAGAAGGCAGCTGGAAACTCAAGTGCCCTCTTACAGGGCTTGGACACTAGACTGTCACTTCCAGGCATTCAACCTGGGCTCCATTAGAGGGACAGTGGTTGGGGAGGTGTCAGAGACATATAGGGAAAGAATGACCTGTGTGGCTTCAGGGAAAGTGTTGGTGGGAAAGCTGCCATTGTCCCTATGTTGGGCCCTTCTCCTGTGTAGCTGGCGGGTGGGCCCTATTTTTCCTGTGTTAAGATGTCCCTCCATACAGTCAAATCTGAATTTTCATTGGCTTGGTAATCCCCATTCACTCCACCCTACTAATTCCCTGGAACTCCATCATACCCAACTCATGCAGCTCCAGAGGCCTTTTGGGGCTGGCAGGCAGCTGTTGTTGGCATTTACTGCAGTTTTTCTTGGACAACTCTCAGGGGTCTGTGGGCCCCCATTAGGCAGAGGCTGACCTCTGTAGGCTCTGAAACTTTTGCTCAGCAGCCCCAGGCTAAGCACTGGTGCCAAATCAGAATCTGCATTAACCCATTGAACACCACTCATCATTCCACACTGCTGACTTTCTGAGACTCCGCCTCGCCTAACACCCATACCACTTATACCACTGGAAGCTCTTCCAGCAGGTGAGCTTTATGGACAACTGGAAGGTGGAGGCGGGTGTAGGGTTTCCCTAGGCCTTTTTCTGAGTTGCCCAAAGCCCAGTATTGTGATGGCCAGCCTCAATTCACAGCATAGTCTCTCTCACGCACTTCCAGGTCCAACAGAAGCTGCAACCAACTACTGATTGCTTTATAGCTCCTATCAGGTAGCCTGAGATCAGTCACAGGCAGCAGCTGACTTTGGCCTGCATAGGAGTTCCTTCCAAGAGGTACCAGAATCAGCACACCAAGTGGCTAGCCTCAAACCATAACAGAACACCACCTGATTAGCCCCATATGACCCTTACATATGCTATCTACAAGAGATGCACTTCATATCAAAAGACACACAGAGAGTAAAAGTAAAGGGATGAAAAAAGATATTTTATGCAAATAGAAACAGGAAAACAAAGCTGGGGGACAATATTTATATCAGACAAAATAGACTTTAAAACAAAGCCTATAATAACAGACAAAGAGGGACATTACATAATGATAAAAGGATCAATCCAAGATACAACCCTTGTAAACATTTATGCACCCAACATAGGAGCATCTAAATACATAAAGCAAATATTAACCAACATAAATGGAGAGATTGACAGCAATACAGTCTTAATAGGAAACTTTAACACCCTAATGACATCAAGGGATATAACTTCCAGACAGAAAATCAATAAACAGCAACCTTAAATGACATATTAGATTATATTTATTAATATGCTTAGAGCATTTCACCCCAAAGCAGGAAAATATACATTCTTTTCAAGTGCACATGGAATATTTTTCAAAATGTTAGGCCACAAAACAAGTCTCAATAAATTTAAGAAGATTCAAATCATATCAACCATTTTTTCCTTTCACAATGATATGAAACTAGAAATCAATTATAAGGAAAAAAAAACCTAAAAAAAATAGACAAACATGTGGAAGCTAAATAACATGCTATTAAACAATGAATGGGTTAACAGTGAGATCAGGGAGAAATCAAGATACCTTGAGACAAATGAAAACAAAAACACCCAACCCAAAAATCTATGGGACACAGCGAAAGAAATCCTAAGAAGGAAATTCATGGCAATATTGGCCTACCTCAAGGATAAGAAAAATCTCAAATAAACAATGTAATCTTACACCAAAAAGAACTACAAAAAGAAAACAAACAAATAAACAAACAAACAAAAAAACAAAGCCCAAAGCTAGCAGAAGGAAGATAATAATAAAAATCAGAGAGTCTATAAATAAAATAGTCTAAAAAAACAATACAAAAGATCAGTGAAACTGAGAGCTGTTTCTTTGAAAAGACAAAATTGATAAACCTTTAATCAGACATATCAAAGGAAAAAAAGAGGACTCAAATAAGTAAAATCACAATGAATGAGGAAAATTTACAAGTGATACCACAGAAATATGCAGAATTATGAAAAAATACTATGAACTATTATATGCCAACAAATTGGACAATTTGGAAGAATTGGATACATTTCCAGAAATATACAAGCTTCCATGACTGAATGAAGAAGAAAGAGAAAATCTGAACAGACCAATAATTACTAACAAAATCAAATTAGTAATCAAAAAACTCTCCACATACGAAAGTCTTAGACCTGAGGGCTTCACAGATTAATTTTACCAAATATTCAAGAAAGAATTAATACCTATTCTTTTCAAACTATTCCAAAAAATTCAAGAAGAAGGAAGGCTCCTAACCTCATTTATGAGGCCACCATTGCTCTGATTCAAAAGCCAGACAAAGACATAATAAAACAAGAAAATGATAGACCAATATCTCTGCTGAACATAGATGAAAAAATTCTTAAAAAAAATTAGCAAACCAAAATCAGGAAGACATATTAAAAAGATTGTACACATGATTAAGTGAAATTTATACCTGGAATACAAGGTTGGTTCAATATCTGCAAATTCACATAAATAAAATGAAAGATAAAAATCATATGATCATATCACTAGATGCAGAAAAAGCATTTGACAAAATCCAGAATCCATTTACGATAAAAACTCTCAGCAAAGATGGAATAGAAGGAACATACCTCAACATAATAAAGGCCATATATGATAAATTCATAGCTAACATCATACTCAATGATGAAAAGCTAAAAGCATTTTCCTTAGAATCAAGAACAAGACAAAGATGTTTACTTTCACCATTTCTATTTAACAGAGTATCAGAAGTCCTAGCCACAGCAACCAGAAAAGAAAAATAAAAAGCATTCAAATTGGAAAAGAAGAAGTAAATCTGTCATTTGTAGATGACATGATACTAAATATAGAGATACCTAAATATTCACCAAAAAACTATTAGAACTGATCAATGAATCTATTAAAGTAGCCAGATATGGTATTAATATTCAGAAATCATTTGCATTTCTATACCAATAACAAATTATCCTGAGAGAAATTAAGAAAACAATCCCATTTACAACTGAATCAACAAAAATTAAAATACCTAGGAATAAATTTAACTAAACATGTAAAAGACTTGTACTAGGAAAATTATAAGACATTGAAAAAAGAAATCAAAGAAGATACAAATAAATGGGTAGAAACAATTAACATCATTAAAATATCCATACTACCCAAAGCAATCTCTAGATTCAATGCAATCTCTATCAAAATACTAATGGCATTTTTCACAGAAATAGAACAGATAATCCTAAACTTTACATAGAACCATAAAAGTATCCAAATAGCCCCAGCAATCTTGAGAAAGAACAAAGTTGGAGGTTTGTTCTTTCTCACTACCTAATTGTGAACTATACTACAAGTCTATAGTAATGAAAACAGAATGATACTGGCATAAAAACTGACATATAGATCAATAAAACAGAATATAGAGCCCAGAAATAAACCCACACCTATATGATCAATTAATTTATGACAAAGGAGGCAAGGATATGCAATGGGGTTAAAGAAAGTCTATTCAATAAATGGTGTTGGGAAAATTTGACAGACACTAGCAAAAAAATAAAATTAGACTACCTTCTTACATCATATATAAAAATAAACTCAAAATGGATTAAAGACTTAATTTAAGACCCAAAGCCATAAAACTCTTAAGAGAAAACAAAGAAAGTAACCTCTGTGTCACTGATCTTAGTAATATTTTTTCCTATAGGCTGCCTCAGGCAAGGGAAATAAAAGAAAGAACAAATGAGACTACATCAATTAAAAAGTTTTCCCACGGCAAAGGAAATTATTAACAAAATGAAAAGTCATTCTACTGAATGGAAGAAGATATTTACCAATAATACATTCAAAAAAGGGTTAATATTCAAAATTTGTAAAGAATTCATGCAACTTAACTTTAAAAAAACTAACAATTCAATTAAAACATAGCTAGAGGACCCGAATAGACATTTCTCCAAAGAGGACATACGGATGGCCAACAGACATATGAAAAGGTGTTCATCATCACAAATCATCAGAGAAATGTAAATTAAAACCACACTGAGATATCACCTAACACCTGTCAGAAAGGCTATGATCAATAAATCAAAAAACAGCAAGTGCTGGCAAGGATGTGGAGAAAAGAGAACCCTAGTGCACTGTTCGTGGGATTGCAAATTAGTACAGCCACTATGGAAAATAGTATGAAGCTTCCTTAAAAAATTTAAAATAGAATTATTCTATGACCCAGAAATTCCACTTTTGGTTATTTATCCAAAGAAATCCAAAGCACTAATTCAAAAAGATAAAGGCACCCCTATGTTCACTGCAGTATTATTTACAATAGCCAAGATATGGAAGCAATCTAAGTGTTCATCAGTACACTATTGGATAAAGAAGAAGTGGTACATATATTCGATGGAATATTACTCAGCCATAAAAAAGAATGAAATCTTACCATTTGTAACAACATGAATGGACCTGGAAAATATTATGCTAAGTAAAATAAGTCAGACAGAGAAAGATAAATACCATATGACCTCACTTATATGTGGAATCTAAAGAACAAAAAAAAACCAAACAAACAAAACTGAAATAAACTTATAGATACAGAGATGATTTTGATAGCTGCCAAATGAGAGGAGAGTTGGAGGGCAGGGTGAAAAATTAAAGGAATTAAAAAGTACAAATTGGTAGTTACAAAGTAGTCATGGAGATGTAAAGTAAAACAGGATATATAATCAATAATATTGTAATAACTATGTATAGTGCCAGGTGAGTACTAGACTTATCATGGGGATCACTTTGTAAATTATATAAATGTCTACCCACTATGATGAACACCTGAAACTAAAATAAAATAATTGAATGTCAATCGTAATTCAAAAATCAAAAGGAGTTGGGTAGAAGGTGAAGGGGAATAAGAGGTTAAAACTTCCTGGTATAAGGCAAATAAGTCATGGGGATGTGATGTACAACATAGGAAATATAGTACATAATATTGTGATAGTGTTGTAAGGTGTCGTGGTTGCTGGACTTATCATGGTGATCACTTCTTTAGGTGTATAATTTTTGAATAACTAAAATGTACACCTGAAACTAATACAATATTGTATGTTTGCTATATTTTAATATGTCTTTAAAATAAAATTTAAAAATTGTAAGATATTGTTATTTGCATGTATGTTCTTTAGCAATATTTGATATTTAAAGTGTATTACTTTAATAAAATTTTTATTTTAAAATAAATATTAGAAAACTTTTAAATAGTTGAAGAAAAGAATAAATACGAAGAATTTGAATATGGAAAGATTATTTTGAAACGCAGTGAGGATACAAGCCTGGTAACACAGGGTTTCATGAACTACAGGGGCTTTCCTTGCTAAGATGAACTTAATAACTTTTGCTAGGACCATTTCTGATTAGGGAAGTTGTTCAGTGAATTTAATGGCACATCACTGTGAAACAACAATAAACTGTAAGCAATTAGGTATAAGTCCATGAATGCGGGGACTAGATTTGAGTTTGGAAAGGAAGAAAAGATCTCAGTAGGTCTAAAAGAATAACCATCAGGTGGGATTTGGACCATTGGTTGATTATTGAATCTAAAAAATGTACGAACCAAAGAAGGTTCAGAATTCCAAGTCTGAAGCAAAAATACATACACACATACATATATCATATATACATAGATAAAAAGCGGGTATAGTTTTGTATTTTCAGAGCTTAAGGTAAGGTGACAAAGGACTATTGAGAGAAAAGAGCATCCTTGCTAAGAGAAATAGTTTACCTTTAAACCAATAAAAAATGAGCTAAATTCAGTCTCTAAGCACATTTGTAAACAAGATATTTTGAAGTGGAGCAGCTAATGCTCCATATTTATTGTAGGCCCATCAAGCACTATAGTCACAGATAAACCTGGTTGTATCAGAGTATGTAAAAGATCCACTTCTTTTCTTTTTTTCTTTTTTTCAAAGTGAGATAAGAGAGTATCTGATTGTTTAGGAGGAGATCAGGAGTGCAGTGAAATCTAATATGCCTTTTTTTATTTAGACAGATTAGTCTACTTAAATGCCAAGCAGGTGCTCTAAAAGAAAATGGCAAAGCATGGAGTTAGGCAATATTAGTTGTTTGTCCTCTTAAAATGAAGGCATTTCTGAAAAGTGAACAATGCATGACAGGAAATGAACATATAAAAAAAGACAAAATTAAAAAATGAATTTTTCAATAATTGCCTGAGAGAATACTGAAGATGGAAATAACATGTAACATTGAAGTCAGACTTGAAGGGCTAGGATAAAATTATCCTGCATTCCTGGGTTACTTGAAGATACACAACAATTTTCAGAAAGAAAACAAAATAATAACAATAGCTGTGTAAGGGACTATCAGGAATCTATATGCAAATAAACAAAATTTTTGAAAGAAAAGGAAAGGCTATAAGCAAAATATAAAGAAATATTTCTCTTTGGCTGCTAAAGTATTTCACAGAGTAGTGATTCCTCAATTCTTATTAAATGACTGCTGTCTGCTAAGTCCTACATCATTTCCAAGGGTACTGTCATTGTTAAGACTAATATTTTTTCTGTTTTTAATGATATTTCTGGTGATGTTACCATCTGTGAGTTCATGCAGCTCAAAGGAATCTTAAGTTAAAGAATTAAACTTGCATCTCTCATTGTTTTATAGAATTTCAAACTAGCTATAAATTTGGAATTCAATAAAATATTGTTTGATAATTTTCTAATTGCAAATGAGACACTATTTTAAAAAGGGAAGAGTAGTAAATTAGTAAACATAAATTTCTAGAAAGAAAGAAACACATATATATATATTTCTTTTATGTCTACTTTATTATCTACAACAGAGCTATTTAACTGAAAATATCCAAAGCAATAAATAATGCTGTAGAAATTTTTTAAAATTACAAAGCACTACTCAAATAGAAAGTGTTATTAATCTACCAATCTAAAAATAACTTGATTCTGGGAATTAGCCTATGATTTTCTGTACTAAATAGTCTATCAATTTAAGAGCTATGATATAAAAAGAGAGATACTGAGTCTGATATGAAGGGTCTTCTACAGATCATCACACAAAGGAGTAACCAGTGCCTAAGAGGTATATCAAAAGAAATGAAATTTATCACTTGAAGGAACACAGTTGTTTTTTGTTGAGCTACATACATTTAAAGCAACTGTAAGTTACAGTGCTGGTGTTCAAAATATGAAGATCTGAATCTGAGGCGAATCATGCAATATAGAGAGCAAGGATGCAGAAAGTCAGAATTTAGCAGATCATTCAATGTCAGGAAGGCCAAAGGAAATCAGTCAGGCTAAAATTTACTGATTCTCAGTGTCACTAAATACTTTGGCAACACAAGACCAAGACTTGTAGGTGCAAAAAGAAGCCACTGAGGATTTACAGCAAAGAAGTGTTATAGGGTGATTTAAAAAGAAAATCACTCTTGATGCTTTAAGAAATATAGATTGGAAGGGATAGAGTGTGGAAGTGGGAAGAAAAGATGCTGTTACAGTAATTCAGATAAAATAGATAATGGTCTTCCTACTCTAATGGCTGTTCATTCTCATTCACCTTTCCTGGTACCTTATTACTGTGCCCTTCAATTTTGGAAGATCCCACAGTTTAGCTTGTCTCTTATCTATCTACACTCACTCTTTTGATGATCTCATCAATCATCAAGACTTTACTTATTACATATTTATTTATCACATATTCCAATAATTCCCAGATGTATAACTCTAACTCAGCTATCGTCCAAACTTCAGGCTCACATATCCATATGCCTACTTGATGTATTTGCTTAAAGTTCTACCAAATGCCTCAAGTTTAAATGTTTAATACTCGACTCTTCAACATTTCAAATGTATTCTACTTGCATCTCAGTAGATGGTAATTCAGTTGCTCAGGTAAAACTATGGAGTCATTTTTGATTCCTCTCTTCGTCTCAATCCATGTGGAATCTATTTGCAAATCCCAATGGCTCTACTTTCAAATATATCCTAAATCCTTACATTTCTCACAACTCTCATTGTTAATACTCTAGTCTAAGATACTATTATCTTCATCTGAATTATTGCAAGTTTCCTAGCATGTCTCTGCTAGTCTAAGATACTGTTATCTTCATCTGAATTATTGCAAGTTTCCTAGCATGTCTCTGCTATACCTTATTCTCAGCCCAGCAATAAGAGTAGTACTTTTAAAAACAAATGATAACATGTCACTATTTGGCTCTAAACCTCATAATAGCTCTCCATTTCAAGTAAAGTAAAAATAGAAGTACTTGCAGTGGCTCACAAGATTTTCCTATGTGATCTAACCTTCCACCTAACCGCACACAGCCAGAGACCACATGCCACAAAGCTCCAATCCCTGGTGATTACAGGTTGGGTCAATTTTGCTATTGGTTAGTATTGGTTATCTGTTACTACACAATAAACTAACCAAAACTTTTTAGATTTAAACGACAAACATTTAATACCTCAGTTTTAGTTTGTCAGGGATCTGGAGATAGAGTAGCTCAGACATTCTGGTCGAAAGTCTTTCCTTGGGTTGCTGTTAAGCAGCCAGCACTGGCTGCAGTCTTATCTGACGAGCTAACAGAGGAAGGATCCATGTCCAAGATCACACATGTGTTAGTTGGGGGGCCCCGATTAGTTATTGCCTGTTTACTAGAGTCTTCAGTTCCTCCCCACATCGGTCTCTTCATAGGCTTCAAATAAGGGTTCTAGTAAGAGGGCATCTGGCTTTCCAAGAGAAAGTGATCAAGGATAGAGGGGACATCCAAGAATTCCCAAGACAGAAGCTTCAGTTTTTGTATAATCTATTATTAGAAGTGACATAACATTATTTTTGTTACAATATATACTAGATTGTATCGAAAGTATTAAAAGTAAATCCAGCTTATATTGAAGGAGAGGAAAATTAAGTTCCATTTTTTGAAAGGAGGACTATCAATTTGGCCAGGCGATAGTCTCAGACTTAATGGAATCATTGTTGTGTCTTCTTGTGGAAGCATTGTTGTGTCTTCTTGTGGAAGCATTTCTCCTGTTGGAATTATAATTTCTAAGCCAGAAGAGCCTAAAGTATCAGGGGACAAGAAATGAATTGTTACTAGTGGATTACTGGAGGAAAATAGTGGATTACTAGAGGTGACAGTGAGAATCCCATTACCACATTTTTGTGAAGTTAATTTCCCAGTCAAACCTCTGCTATATCCAGAATCTATTACACTTCTTTTTATTTAGTAGGATATCCTCAGTCTAATAATATATTATCGCATTATCTGATCTGTGGCTGATCAGAATCCTGTGTCTTTCTTCAAGACTTAGCACAAAAGGTTATGGCAGTTACAAAAAATGAGTTAATACACCTTTGAGGTCATAACATGAATGTTTATTCAGTCTCTTTTTGGTTGCCATTTTGTTCTTTGCTCATTACATTTATACTTTCCAGCATAGGAACAGATGCACTGGCTCACTCAATTATTCTGTAGCCCTTTGGGACTGACGATGTTGAGTGCTGTGACATTAGCAACCTTGGTTAATGCCCTGTTTGCTATGTTTCCAAATTCACGGATTCTGCTCACAGTCCAAAATTCCCAGCAGTTGGACCATAATTTAGGGTTACAAAATTTAGAGTTCTAGGCACAGCTGCTCGACTTCTCCCACTAGCTGTATTTCTTCATCTTTCCTTTGTCTTTAGGAATGGTTACATTTCCATCCTTTTTCTTTACTCTGGCTTTAGACAACCCAACTGCTTATGTTGAAAGGACCCTATGTTTGTTGCCATTGGTGAATGACTGATACTAGGCCACTCAAAGTTTCAAAATCTCATACTTACACATTTTTTAAAAATCTAAAAACTGTTAGATCAAGTTTTAAAACCAATTTTTGACAATATTTTGTTTCTAACACCATGTGAATGAGACCCACAGATGATTGTGTGGAGACTGAACACAATGAACATTCTACCACAAAAGTTAATATTTAAGTTGCATCACATGAGAAATAAGTTAAAGGAAATGACAATTCAACAAAGAATAAACATAATATTGGCTAACAGATGTTTAGTGAGAAAAATTCTGGAGTTTCTCCCAGTTTCTTCAAAGGAAAGTCCTTCTAAACCACACATATCATTCAGAAATTCCATTATGATCAATTGCTTTGTATGGCTGCAAACACTGCTTTGTTGAACCACAATATCCAGATCTAACTTCTTGGTTCCAGGCATTTTTCTTGCATCATCAGCAGCGCCATACGCTGGTTACCATAAGTTGTATAGCAGTTTCCAAACATTGCAAATAGCTTCTAGGTTGAAGCCTTGAAAGATGATCTGTCTGTACAGGCAGATCTACTGAAATTAGGACAGGGCATGGATGTTTCGGCCTCGATCCACGACAGCATATATACATACATTCAGATTTGATTTTCTGATAACAATATGTAGATATCACCAAAATGTTAATAGAGGTTATTTTTGGAATATTAGATAAAGTCACTTTCTTCCTTAAAAAAAAAAAAGGAAAAAAACATATTTGTGCCACATTTTTGTTTTCATTCAACAGGTATGCAATGAATGCCTTCCAAGTACCAGGCACTATGTTAGAGTCAGGAATAGAGGAATGAGGGGGCAATTAAGTCATGGATGAGATGGCCGGTCTTAGCCTTTATGAGCTTTAGGTTAGCTGGGAAGAGAAGAAGCAAACATGCAAACTACAGTGATAAACAGTAATTACAAAATCTCGGCTTCTTGCCACCACATCTGTAGCCACAACTTTCTGTCTCTCTTGAAAATAATACTATCTTAAAAATATAGCTTAAGTTTTCAAGATATATAAAAATAGAAAAACATGTTTGAGATAATGCTGAAGGAAAATCAGAATAATATAATAGACATCAGAAGATTGTGTTCCAGAAAATTTTTTTATTTTAATCTCACTCAACTTTATTTTTTTATTTTTCATTTCTAAAATGATAAAACACAATCTTAACTTTTTGAAATTTCCTTGCTGATAAAATTTTGTAACTATGGAAGCATGAAGAATTGAACTAGTAATGAACTGGATTCAGATACTATATTAATAGTCTATTGCTGCTATTTATAAATTACCAAAAATGTATTGACTTTAAGCAATACTAATTTATTATCTTACATTTCTGTAAGTCAGGAGTCCAATACAGATTTTCTTGGGCTAAAATCAAGCTGTTATCAGAGCTGCATTCCCTTCTTTGGCTCTAGGGGAAAATCTAATTCCCTGCCTTTTCCAGCCTTTAGAGGCCTCTCTCTGGTCCTTGCACAAAATCCCTACATTTCAAAACCAGCAATGAGATAGCATATTCTTCTCATGCTGTCAGCTTTCTCTGATCACAGCTGGGATAGATCCTCTACTTTTAAGGACTCATGTGGGTGCACGTGAGGGTGCACCCGATGTCTTCCAGGGTTTTCAGGGAGTTCTCTCCCCTCACCATTTCAACTTCTTTTGAATTCTCGCTCTTGTATGCATACCCTTCTCCTTCCCTGGCCAGTTTCATGTCAATAATTACCAGCTTTTCTGAACGGATTCCTGGCTCCTTCCTTCATCCCCACCCTCAATTCCAGTCTGTTTTATGCCATTTGTCTTCTCTTTTGGCAGAAAGGTCACTGTCGTTATAAAAATTTTTTGTCAATAAAGTCAGTGGCCTTTAAAAAAAAAAGGCTTTTTTTTTTTTTAACCCTATCAAATAACTTTATTCACACAAACGTCTCTTAATTTACAAAGCCTCAGTCATTCATACACATTAGGGGGATCCACAGTGTTCAAGTAACTTAAATATAATGTATCATACCAAACCAAGTAAATCAAGTACAAAAAATATTCATTTAAAGTTGTTCACGCATAGGTCCTAGATTATCAGCTTCTGTGCAGAAAAAGAAAATAAAGGAAAATAGATTAACTTATATTTGAAACGAACTTTGTACTTGGGTTAAAACCTCTCACACCCAAGTCAGCCCCACTCGACTGTTGAATCGTCACAACGTACTTCCCTGCTCTGAGGAAAAGAGGCCCCTGGAGCACAAAAGATGTCTTTAAAATGTCCCTAAATAAACTCCCTTCCAAGTCCTGTGGTTTCTCATGGAAAAAGATGTGGGTGCCTCCCTTCTGTTGCCCCTTACAATCTTAGGGGGGCTCTGGGCAACCAATGGAAGTGGGTCCATCTCTCGATGGCTGTGGATGCTTACATTAGTCAACCCTAGAAGATGGAATACCTCCCCGTTTTCCTCAGAGGGCCTCTCTCCAAACAGGAGCCCCTGACCTTCAAGCCTAGGTGGGCAGGATCAGAGATGGACCTGTGTTGTCTCGAAGGCTGTGCCTCACTCAGCCTAGTGTGAGAGGACGGCCAAGGTAGTGTCTCTGGATCTCAGCCCCAAGCCTCTCTACCTGAAGAGCTAAAGAGTTCAAGCTTGGCTGTTGTCAGGCTGCCAGTTCCTAGGAGACTCCAGCAGCTATGTCTGTCTGGGGCCACCAGACAAACCAAGGAAGGGGAAAGGAGTCATGGGAGATGATAATCCAAGAGCCCCACATGCCCTAGATGGGAGGCACACTCGGTGGGTAGGACTGGAAGCTCAGGTGGCATGGAGCAAGACCAGGGAAGAGTTAGAGTCCCCTCTTTAGGGGGTGGAAGCCTGAATCCTGATTCTCCAAGTTTCCAAAAGATACTCTGAGGCTGAAACCCAGATACCTATCCTATTAAGATCTGTCTTCTAAAAAGGTAAACAGCCAACAGCATAAAGGAGTCTCACAATGCCAGCTCTTTTCTTTTCCTTAGAAAAAGACTCAAGCAAAAATAATCTTATTGCTCCAAACACTGGTTCTCTAGGAGACAACCGATATCTTAAGGAGCTGAGAATCTTGGAGGAAGGGAATGCGAGGCGGGGAATGTCCGGGGGCCAAAAAGCTGTGAGGAAGGTGGCAAGTGGTCTTAGCACTGTAGGGTCAGGGAGCAGAGGACGTGCAGGGTATGCACCCCTGCCCCTGGCATCACTGCCTTCATTTACTCTGGGGCCACCACTGGCAGTGCCATAAAGGAGGCTAGGCTTTCCAGAGAGTTATTCTCCACCTACTGTTGGGCATGTTTCTCCTCTGGCTGTAAACAGGTTATTTCTCAAGTAAACATTTAATACACTCCCTCGGAAAGGCAGCCATGAGGGGCGAACCACATGCGGGTGGGAGGACAGAATTCCCATCCCCTTGGCCCAATGCCTCTGGGATGAGAAGAGGTTGAGGCCTGCAACTGAGGACTGGGCCCACCCCAATATTCCAAGATGATCTCCTTATCTCAAGAGCCTTAACCTTAATCATATCTGCAAAATCTCTTTAGCCATGTAAGTAAGGTAAGTCATTTAAATGTCCCAAGGATTAGGGTCTGGGCATCTTTGGAGCCATTATTTCCCTTCATCAATATATTTAAAATCAACATTTAGGAGAGGGAAAAAAAAATGGTAACCAAATCAAAGTCGTGACGGAAACAAGGAGAAGCATCAAGGAAAAATTGCCTTGGATCTAGACGAACAAGCCATACAACTAGACAGAAATCCAAGAAATCACTTTGCAACGACAGAAGGAAAAAAACTTGACATTTAAATTTTGGGATCAATTAATCAATGCATATAGAAATATGGGGACATTTTAAACCAACTCTTCCCAGAATGTATAGTACCTGTAACAGGCTAATAATAGCCTCCCAAATATGTCCACATCCTAATGTCAATTCCAATTTGGACATACACTCCACGTGTCTCTGGCAATAGATCAGTAGTACATGGGCAGACATTCTTAATAGAATTCTAATATGATTGTGTCCAAATAGAAGCAAGTAAAGAAAATAATAATACTTGCTGATTTTTAGGTATTAGAAATAATATTTGAGTTGGCTCTCTGTAATACTCAATCCTAGAGGGTTGCTAAATCTACCATTTTATTCCAACTATGGAACTATTAGGTATCTTTTAGAATTCTAAGGTATCACATAGTGATTCTAGCCCATAGACTATGAGTGTCCAGATAGAGGTATATTAAATACTCTAGGCTGTACAGCCACATGAAATAGATCAAATTTCAAGGATGCTAACTGTTATAAGGATGATATATCAAAGTTTTGATTTGAGGGAAGTGATAAAAAATAGTAATCTATTCCCTTATAAAACTGAATGCAAGTTGGTGGATGCAACTAATTGGGAGGAAGTGATATATCAGGTTAAAAAAAAGTGATAAATAAGGTTCAAAAGTTATACATATATATATATATACACACACACACACACACACGTGTGTGTGTGTGTGTGTGTGTGTGTGTGTATGCTCTAAGCAGTTGACAAATGAAAAAAAAACAATCTCATTCATTGTAAATTGCGATCAAATAAAACCATATGGAAGGCAACGCTTTTTCAGAAAAGGAATATTTGTTGTATTAGGATATCAGAGATTTTTAATTGACTTTTACCTAAAATCATCTGATTTTAGTTTATTAATTTTCATTCAACTTTTGATGGGAACAGGGGCATACATAAATTAGCCACTTTCTCTTACTCCTCTAAATCTTGAGGTATATGATATTTTCTTTTTTTAATATTTTAAACCTGAATCTTAAATTGAATTAATCTATTAATAGAATTTATATTTCACATTTAAAATCCATAATTATTTATATATGTACAAGTTTTATTAATTATAAAATTCGTCATCAAATTTTTTAATCATCTTTATTCTACAAAATGAATGGAGAAAACATAATGATAGTTAATCATAAAAACAACTTGGTTGTACTTGATACACTGCTGTCTATAAACCTGAGGATGAATGGATGTCATAAGTGAGGTCAATTCTAGTAAGCAAACCATGGATGAATGATCTGAATCTTTTTTCTTTCTGAATCCTAGTGACTCGCAGAAAGAGGTCATTTTGAGGCCCTGCTTTTTGCATAGATGCAAAGAAAGCCAAAGAGCAAATTTTTTCATTTTCTTTAACACACCTAGACCCGTTTCTTAGTACAGTTCCACATCTTGTATATATTTTGTTCAGAAACAAAATATCAATGTGAAATAAAATCTACCTTTCCATAAATAGTATGGCCAATAAATGATCTTCCATATGATTTCAAGTTTCATTGTCAGTCAGCTTTGTCCTGGAAAAGGTAAAATTCAGGTGCAAAGTCACTACCACCAAGAAGGAGGAGGCTCACCAGGCTATGACCGCTGTAACTTTTAGTATTCATGGTCTCTACATTGAAAATCATTCCTCAAAAGTTTTCAATTCAATGCTTATAAGACTGTCAACTAAGAAAAGAATATTTGGCAGTAGATGAGAATATTGGAGCTGTGATTATTCTTAAAATACAAACTGCTATAATATATTGTCCCAGGAAATGAAAATAAGTGAGAATATTAAATCATGAATTGCTTTTTGTTTTGGCTTTGATATTTCTATCTGGCCAGCAAATCAATTATCCTGAGACTGTAAATTTGATTCTAAAAATAGTAACTAGTTAATTGGAGAACTAACCTAAGGATAATAGTTGAGGTCTATGTATAAGTAGAAATAAACCTATCCTTTCTTTGGAAACTGACTTCTAGCATGCTTTTTCCTTTTTGAAGAAAGACTGCTAAAATACAAAATATACTTTAAGAAGAATTTAAAAATCCAGTTTTAAACTGCCTAATTAATTATATTTGTAGAATTATTTTAAAAGAAGTATTCTCTAGTCTTATTTCAAGATTATATATGTATATATATATATATATATATATATATATATAAATTATAATCACTTTTGGAATTTAGCTTTCTATTGCTATTTTTAAAGATAGTTCAGGAGAATCTTTAAACAGAAAATAAATATATTACTTAGGCATGACAAAATCCTATATTAGGAAAAGTACTCTGACATGTGACAAATTGCAAAAGCTAAGAAGCTTTTAATCAGCAAAAGAGACACAAGAAAGAATAAATGGTATATTTATAATTAAAAAATGTACTTTAGAAAAATATTCACTTGAACTGACATGATATGTTGGAATCCAATCTTTTTAACACTTCAGTAAAACAACTGTCAATTTGTAATCTAAAGAGGTACTTCTTTTTTTTTAATTGAACATATTCAATTGTCTTTTTTTACGTTAATAGCAACATACACTTGGTGAGCTTTTGACTGAATAGATCATGACAAATGTCTAATTCTGGATATATGCATATTTCCCCCATGAGCTCTTTCGATATTCTAGCACAGTACTTTAGCATGGGACATATGAGTCATGTTTCTCTACGTACTAAAACATGTCAATGATTCTGCATGGCTTAATGTAGAGATTTTGTGCACTAGCTGTATTCAAACTGAAGAGAGGTGGGATGTGGGTGGCCCAGATTTACACTGGTGCTGGAACTATTTGTCCCTGGAGCCATCCCCATGCTTCTCCTGCTCTACTAGCTTCTAAATCCCACCCACTTCCACTGCCTAGAAAATATGTCCTAGGATCCAAAGTTAGCTGCCTTCCAGCAGTGATTAGCCTATGGAAAACTCTGACTAGATCTTCTGGTATGGGCAGTCTTTTGCAAAGACTACTTTTTTTTTTTTTTTTGGTCTCAAGTTCCACAGAACAAGTTCATCTGGTTGCAAATGCTCCTTGTAGTACTAGCAACTTGGTGCCAGTAATAACACCTTCTCCCTGTTTTCTTCATCTCTTAGTCCTAGAAATGGCCATGGTTTCCAGATAGCTTCCAAGTGCCTCACCATCCCCTTAAATACCAGCTTTTCATCATTTGTGCAGCAAACCATGTTCCCTCTGTTATAAATACATGTCAGATATTTGCCTTTCTTAGGCTTTGACAGATACAAGACCCCCACATATTCTGTAACTAGGACTGCTCCTTGTTTATACATAGAAATGCTGGATTTCTAAGAACTCTTTTGGATGAAGAGGGGGTTCTGAATTCACATAAAAGGTTTGAAACTCTTAGTCTAGGTATAATATCCAAATTCCTGGAGAACTCAACACCTTCAAGTCTCTATCCATAACCAGATTTGCCATTCTTATTTTTAGTTTCTGCCCAAAGTAAATTCCAGGAACTCTAGCCATATACTTTCCCATGATTATACCTTTTTGCTAATACTATTGTCTCTTTCTGAAAACTATCCTTTTTAACTATCCATGTTGAAATCCCACCCAAAGTTCATGGTCCTGAACAAATATTGGAGATTCTCATTATTTGCAGATTTCATAGTTGCAAATTTGCCTACTCAATAAAATGTATTTGTAATCCCAAACTCTATACTCATGCCTGTTGCTTAGCAACCTCCCCAGGAGCTTCCTAGGTGAAATCTGAAATTGGCTCCCATAGGCAGAGGATAGGGAAAGACCAAATTAAAAGGGCAGACCACTCCAGATTGGTAGGTGGGAAGTTTACTAAGTAAGGGTATTTACAAAGCTTGTCTTAGGCAGCCATGAGTAGATTTCCATACCCACCCACCAAATCTTAAAAGTTTTATATAGAGGCCTTACCTGGGTTCAGTTACTCACACAGGTTTAGTCATATACCCAGTCCAGATGGTCTCATCACCACATTACTATCTCAAGGCTGTGTCTTTGGGCTAGCTCAGGGCAGAGGAGGCAAGTGGAGTATACATTCCAAGGACAGTGAAGAGAGTGGGACCCTCCAATTGCCCTGGTCCAGCTGGTGGGTCAGACCAGCAGTCATGGCTTCTCGATGATGTTCCTCAACAATGGCATTTTCAGTCACTTGCAGACAAAGGTGAAATGGCAAAAATAATTTCCCATTAAGTCTCTCAACACCAGTATTCTAGCTGAGGTCAAACAAAGGTGGTATTCTGCCTTCTTATTTCAGCTTTCCTACTGTAAACAAATTCCTTTTTCACAATTTATTTAGTATCACATTTTCCATGGTTTTTTTGTGTGTGTGCATATCGTACATAATTTCACTGTTTAAAATGGCTCTCAAGTGTAGTACTGAAGTGCTGTTTGGTGTTTGTAAGTGCAAGAAGGCTGGGATGTGACTTATGTATAAAATGTGTTAGATAAGCTTCATTGAGACATAAGTTATATGCTGTTGCCCATTAGTTCAATGTTGACAAATCAATGATACATATTAAATAAGGTGCCTTTAAACAAGAAATATGCATGAAACAAGGTTATGTATTGTGTGACTTAACCTTGTGTTGTGACCAGCTGCTCAAACTCAGTATTCCTCTGGAAGCAATTATTTAGTACTCACAAATTCAGTGTTCACAGTGAATTTATAGACTAAAACTAAATGTGAATAAAGAGATTCTACTGTACTCCCCTTTCTAGGAAGCTTCCTCTGATATCTCTTTCTTCCATTTATTCCTGCTTTAATTTCCCATAACCTTGTATCTGAAATCCCTTCCCTCTTCTAAGTTATGCTTACATATTCAGGGTAAGCAACAGAAATATTTTAACAGAATTTTTCCAGAAAGCAAATTCAAAGATGCAAAGCAAGTCAAGAATAGAGAGTAGTTAAGGTCAGTAATCCAGCAAAGGAAGGCTAAATAGTCTGCCAAACCATGGAGCCACAGTAAAATATTGAAAACATATATTTGCAACCAGAGATGCGGTAGCTCAGAAAAAATACTAAACAAGTAGATTCCAGAAAAAGCTCAAATTGGTATTTCTATGTGTGATCAGCTTTTACATGCTCATCACAAGATGGTTTTAAGGAAGACTGGCGACATCGAAAGTGCCAGAAATTAGGCAGAACTCCATCATTACTTCGAACCTTCTATTATAGTTCTTTATAGCCATGTCATATCCTATATAGTAGACTATAAGCTCAGGATCTGAGTATGATTCATATGTTTTAATGTCTAAAAGTCTCCCACACATAATCACTACTACAAATATTTCTTCAATAAGTACATGCAAGAATAAATCTTATCTATACTCCATTAAAGTAAAAACTGCAACTTTTACTAGTTAACGATCTGAATCTCAGGGAGAACTTTTTATTACTTAAGTTTCAGTTACATGGCTTATGGTTATTTTTCTTTTAATATTTGAACAACTAGACAAACTCTTTATATAATTTAATATAACTAAAGTGTTATACCATTAGTGTGGGTATTAAATAACTTGCAGTTACTGTGTTTTCAGTGTTTACATTATTTTTACAAGAAGCTTAGTAAATATAAAACTTATTAAATTACTTATTTTTAGTAGATCAGGCTTTTTATAGAAATTATAAATTTAAAATTTGTGAAGTGGGCTTTATGTATAAATGGACTGACATGTTTTTAAGGAAATGACACTATTTCTATTGGTTAGTGCCATTACCTCTTATTCATATCTATCACATTTTCTCAAAAGTATTTTTGGTTTTAGAAAATATAAAATATTAGGTATAGGTTGAATTTTAGCTCAAAGGTGATCATTTGTTTTATAATTATTATACATGTCTCATGTAGTATAATGATAACATAGAATATATCTAAGTCTACTCTTTGTAAATTTTTTCTAGAATTTTAAAAACACTTTTCCAAAATCTTTGGGCCAATAAATCATTTATTATATCTCAGACATTTCTTGGGAAAAAGGTTCCTAAATTGATTTGAGAACAAGGATTCTTACAGAGGTATATGGCATTGCCATCGCCAAATATTTTTTCATTCATTTTTTACTTTGAATAATTAACTCCAATATGTAACTCCATCTATTTATTTTAGTTCTAATTTTACTGGTAGAAATTAAAAGTTGGAAATTAACTATTTTACAAATCAGTATCTTTATATCTAGTTAGCATTTTTTTTTTTTTTTTTTTGGTCTAAATGCTAAGACTTTCTATAATAGATAGGCTGTAAGCCATGCTCAAAAATCTTATTCTAGCATTCTTCTGGTTTTAAAAATTCTGAGTGGATCTTTTGTTCAATTCCAACTTCAAAGGATCTTTTCCATGAAATCACTGTGTGCAATAGCATAGGAATAAAAAAAGCTTGATCAAGGAGATCTTTTAATGTTCATTTACTAAAAAGCTGCATATGTCTCATTGCTATTTAAATTTGCTGAGGAATAACATGAATTGTAAGGTGATGATCTGGTGAAGTGTAGAACTAAAAATAGTTTTTTTTTCCATTATAGAATAGCAAGACATGAATTTATTTGGCATTTCTATCGAGACAAAATATCTATAGTTTTACTTCTAGCAACCATACATGTTTTGCCAATTTTAACAACATTCCACTCCATTGTATATTGTTAAATAGTTCACTGAATCCTAACTCTTAATTCTAGAAGTGAGTCAAAATGAACTGAATATAGGCTTGTCTTCATTGCAGAACACAGATACTATGATTGAATAAGTTTGAGTAGCTTATCAAATAATTTAATTTTAGAGATCAAAAATTCATTTGATAACATTAGACTATTATTGCCCCTGAATATCTCTCTCTGTCTCTCTGTCTCTCTCTCTCTGTCTCTCTGTCTCTCTGTCTCTCTCTCTCTCACACACACACACACACACACACACACACTCTTCGGCTCATTGCTCTTAATCTCTCTTTAAAGATTCTATCATATAGTAACTTTTTGTGGAACATGGAGGTAACGATGACTTGCCTGCCATTTTTCTCACTTCCTACCCAAGAACTTTAGAAATAAGGGGAACATAGTTGGCCTTTGAAGAGTGAACAATAAAATACTCAACTCATAACAGAAGACTCAAACCATGGAACTATAACAGCAGTCAAACCTTAGATAGGTCAGTAATATGTTAAAAGATAGGAAACCAGAAAGGAACAGTAGGTTCTGCAGGATAAAATATGGTAGTTAGCCTGCGAGCACACAGTTAACTGCATCACAGGAGAGGACAACCTTGTGGAGGAACAAGAATATTTCATCAGATTTCATCCTGGACTTGGTAAGTAGCCCACAGGTCAATCCATTTATCTTTGCTTTAAGTCTATCCTTACGACTAAGCAAACTTTTGATCAGTAAAGCAGATTCTCAGGCATCTTGGAGAAAAAAAGAAGAAATGTTGTGCTCTTGACAATGGATGTGAGCAGTCCAGTGAATGGAAAGCTGTATTCTACACTGGAATCAGGTAAATATAATTATTATTGATTTTTTTTCCCTAATAACCACAATATTTCTAGCCATACTGATAAAAGTTTTATTTCCCTTTTACAAAGATGAAGATCGTAAAGTCAACCAATTGTCTTTGGCACCAATCCAACCCAACAAGAATCCTCAATTTGGAGTGCAGTGAAGAAAGAAACTATTTAGTGCAAACAGCTCAACTGTGATACAGCATGGCTGTGAGGAGGTTCTGGGACAAGGTGCCTCTCCAGCTAGGCAGCTCTGCTCTGTGCTGGGGAAACACATTCTTCAGTCTTCAGTAGAAAAGGAAAATGTGATCTTCAAACTAGAGGGGAGCTGGCTTATATAGACAGAAATCTCTGTCTCTGGTATATTATTTGTCCATCCTCATGCTGAGAAAACTCCAAATCTTCTCAGTTTGATTGATCCAAAATGTACTGTCTTAATTAGTCAGAATGGAACTGCTCCGATTGATTGGTGAAGATGCTGTTGGCAATATAGCTGTGCAGCTCCCATTGGACAGGAAATCCTCAGTCCTATTAAATAAAATACAATTTCAGAACTCCTTTGTAAAGGACTGGCTCAGACAGCAGGAAAACTGTGCAGGCAGGCTGTTCAGTGCAGAAGCAGGCAGATCAGTGAAGCCTACTCCCTGAAGTTTGTGTGAGAGGCTCCTGTTTAGAAATGGCTGCTAGTCTGTTTTCTAAATTGGAGCCCAGTTAACTACCAGGAGCCCTTCTTAGTAGGTATTTTCTTTCTCAGAGTCTACTGTAAATTTAGCATAAGCATGCATTCTTTGAGGCCTGACAACTTCAGTAAATCATAGCACAACCACATGACTCTGTCAAACAATAATGATGAAAATATTATCTAAAAGTAAATTATACAAGTTATCTCTTAATGTATACTATAATTTTATATTATTTTCCTTACATTAAAATGAGAAAACAGCTTAGTTTTAACTGTATGACTTTTCTAATATTAGATATTTTCGACCTACAAATTTGACAATTTCACATGGTTTAACTTAAAACTTAGTCTCATTTTATTTCTCTGTTAGGATTACTCAACTTGTTTTACGTGACCACATTATATTTTGTCCTTGTTTCTTAAAATTCCCACCTCCCCTCATTTCTCCTTCTCAATATATACCAATAATATTGTTTTATACTTGTGGGCGCCTGGGCCATATTTTCTATCAGCTGCATTATCTCTCTAATTCCACTTTGGTGGCAAAGAAATAATTTCTGAAGCCTGATTTTCCCAGGCTATCTTCTCACATGGTTTGCACGCTGGGTTTGCCAATGGGAGGTACTGGTGGGACAGTGTAAGAGCAGGAAGGAAGAAGCCAGGGCACATCTTCTCTGTCTCTGTGCTTTGGCGTTTCTCTATCAGCATGTCCTCCTACTTTCAATGGGCAGACTTCCTCTGTTTCCAGCTTTCATGGTGTGACCTTAGCCTGGAATCAGTAACACCTCCTCCTCCCCATGACCTTCCAATACAGGAGTAATAGTGAGACCTTGCTGTCCCTAATCTCTGTGTTATCTGAGAATCCTTATGTGGGTGCTGTCTTCTGTGTAACCAGTTCCTTGTCTTGTGTTTTTTTCTGTTGTAAATCTTCAAGTGATTTCTCTTTTCTTCACTAAACACTGACTGATATAATAACAAAAACAAATACAAACTGCTAGATTTGAGTCCCATTTTACCTCCATCACTAAATCTACAAACTAGTTGAGTCTGAATTCATCTACTCTCATCCTATTATAAATTGTCCCCTTGTCAATGGCAGTCTTCTGCACATGCCCTTTGTATACTATCTCCTCTGCTTTTCTCAAGTACTTATTTGTTCAGTCTTAATATTTTAATTATGCGTAGAGCTCATAATACAATCAGGATCTACCAGAATCATCCTTCAAAAAGTGCTCCCTTGATTTTAAACTTCTATACAGTGACTGTCAATTTATCTGCTTTCTTTCTTAGCAAATCTAACCAAAATGTATCTAAACTTACTTTGTCCACTTCTTCGCTTTCCAGTCGATTTCAAGCTAACTTGCTAACTTCTATCCTCATCCTTCCCTCTACCTAAAACCTGTTGTTAATTTGAATCAATCTTTAAATGATAAAACCCAATGAACACTTTTCTGTTCTCGTTTCTATTATCTACACAGTATCTTTTGGCAAATAACCAGTCTCTTTTTTCCTAAAAGCTCTAATCTCTCCCAGACATAAGATTCTACACAATTCTGGGTTTCTTGTCAATTTCTTTGTTTACTGTTTTCATTATCTCTGTCTCATTTGCTGTCTGCATGTCCTCAATTTAATCTCAAAGTTCAGGATTTCCTAAGGGTTTAGAAGTTTTCCTAAACCTAGCTGACTTCATTCTCTCACTGGGTGATTTCATCTTTTTTTTTTTTTTTCCCTCACAGATTTAAGAATCATCTCTATACTAATGATTCCAAAAATTTTAACTTCATTAAGCCCACTTTTCTGACATTCATATCCAATTCCTCATTGAAATCTTTAATGGATGTCTCAAGTAAATCTTAAATTTAATCTGTAACAATTTAATCTGTTTCTACATTCTTGCCCTGTGTTATCTCATGAAGTGATATTGATACAAACCTCGTGGCCCTTGCCAGAATTATAGGACACATAGTTAAGAGCTTTCTAATTCCAATCCATTAGCACTATAAGTAACATTAATTAAATGTATATTATGTGCTGTGTACCACACTATGTTTATTACAAACATTAATTATTTAGTCCTCATAACCCACATATGAGGTATATATTATTCATTCTCTTTTTATGGATGAGAGAATTGCAACAGAGAAATCTTAGGTGATATACTGAAGGACATAGTAAGTGATCTAGCCAGGATTTCAGGACAGATGGCTCAGTTTCAGAGTTCATGTTTATAACCATTACACTATATCTCAACTTATAATAAAATCATAGTTAATCCATTTCTAGCACACATTATGGGCCAGGCATTGTTGTAAGTGCTTTAAATATATTAAAACATTTATGGAGAGCATATTGTTATTATGCCTATTTTATAGATCAGTAAATGTACAGAAAGGCTGAATAATTTGTCCAAAGCCAGTAAAGTATAGAGACAGAACTTAACACTGGGTACTGTAGCTCCAGAGTCTGTGTTCTTTATCATAATGATACATTTCCTCTCAGTTGTCCCATTGCTTCTACCGGTAAAATACATTTTGACATTCTTTTTCTACGGCCTTAGCATGCCATGCTAAGATTTTTAGGAAGGAAGAAGCCAAAATGCATAAATTATTAGAAAGCTAGGATGATAATCAGAATATTCCAAGCTGGATGAACTCGAGCTACACAGCGTAGGGCATATTTAAGGTTGTTATTAAGGTGTTTGGTTCCAGACAGTTCACAAATGCAAGACTTACAGGAGGAAAACCTTCCACTAATTCCTCCAGCAAACTAGCTGACAGTTAGGCAGAAATTAAGCAAAACATCCCTTTTAGTCATTATAAAAGTGTGATGTAGATATGCACGTAGAAATATCCATAAATTGTAGTCTCATTTTATAAGAATCAGAGATGTTAAAGAAG
This sequence comes from Pteropus medius, assembly GCF_902729225.1. NCBI lineage: Eukaryota > Metazoa > Chordata > Mammalia > Chiroptera > Pteropodidae > Pteropus > Pteropus medius. The sequence goes on from NW_024347791.1 coordinate 25,879,521, forward strand.
ACATCTATACTGTTAAATTTATCTGCAGGTGAACTGGGACTTAGACGTAGGGCTCTGATTCGTGCTCAGGTGTTCGTCTTACAGCATGTAGACTCTCCCTGGTTCCTCATTTGGGTTTTCATAACAAGCAAGAAATAAGGCACTAGGTTTGAGGGCAACAAAAGGTACATGAAAAAACTATGCCAGGTGTCGAGAAACAAGAGAAGTTATATCTGGTGATCATCTTACTAGAGAGGAATTTTAAAAGATTAACTTCAGTACTCATAGATTTTGTGAAATACTCTTTTAAAATAAGTTTATATAATTCAGGAGAAAAGAGGAAGGAAATAGTGACAGGTTTAATAGTGGTATTTAAAAATAAATCTTTCTTTATGTCCTATTTAGCTGAAATATTTTAAACTAGGATACTGATGAGCTACCAAAGATACTTCTACAATTATAAAAATACATAATATGTGGGATCAGTTCATTTACATATGATTTAAATATATTATGAGAGAGATGAACAACAGAGACCTTTAAATAAAAGTATCACTCTTACTAGAACCTAATTACAAAACTGAGATTTAAACTAAAACTTAAGAAGTATCTTTGTATGTAGAACACATTTTGTAATCAGTTAAATTTTAGCAAAAGATACATAAATTCTAAGTTTAATTTTCACATTGCTATATATTGTGAATGTTAAAAAAAAACAATAAGGTTCATGGCACCAGGATTAGATGCAGAGGTCCTGTGCAAAGGTGGGGGCATTAGAGCTATCATAGATGTATAGAGTACAACTTAATTAATGCTTTCATTATCATTATCATTGTATTTTCTGAAAAATAACAAGAGGAATGTTGATGCTGGACAAGAATAGTTTATCAAAAACTCTTGGGTCAAGACAGAGAATGACAGATACTATATGGTACCATTTATATGTGGAATCTAAAAAAAAGCTGATTTCATAGAAACAGATAATATGATATTTGCCAGGGGCTGGGAGAATAAAAAATGGAGAGATGTATGTCAAAAGGTACAAACTTTCAATTACATATGAATAAGTTTGGAGGATATAATGCATAATATGATGACTATAGTTAATAATATGATGTATTATCAAAGCATCATGTTTCATACTTCAAATACATACAATTATATTTGTCAATATTCTTCAATAAAGCTAGGGAAAAATAAAATGATCTTAAAAAAAATCTTGGGCTAAATGTTTTTTAGAAGTCATAACCTGTTGTATTTGAGACATGAAATGCAGAGCATATTTTGAATATTATATAACCCTCCCCAGAGGTTTGGGTAGAACTTTGTGATCAGTCATATTAATATTTACACCAAGTGGGAAAGCAAGATTAGAGTTTGTTCACTGTCAGATCAAATTAGATTTTGTTACAAAGTAAGTTCAGATCAGGCTTTGCATCTCCAGAACATGTTAAAATAAATCTTGGTTTTCTGAGCTTTTGGATTTCAAAGTAGCATACACATAAAGCTTTATAGGTTTAACTAGACCATCGTGGCAATTAAGAGTGACATCTAGTGGTGAATGCATCAATCTGCATACACATACATGTTAATTATAATCCTGCTATAACTTAAAGTAATAAAGCCATTAATCAAGTATTTTCTGTCTGGGGATATAAAAAAAAAAAGATTAACATTTTTCCTATATATAATTAGTTTACTAGTAGATGAGTCAAGTACACATCCTGTCAATACAATATGATTAGTATGATGGAAGAAGATAATGAAGAAAAGGTATAAGATTGTTCCTATAAAGAAAATTCAGAGGAAGTTACTAGCAAGAAATACAAATTGATACAGGTATTGATATAAAATAAAGTTATACAGGCCAAGAGAAATTATTCAGGATTGCCAAATGGTAAACATCTTTGCTTATTTCTATTTGTGAATATTCTATTTAATTTAATTTCATTGCTCTTTATTTACAATCCTTAAGAGAATAAGATAAAACCATATATTATGTCTTATAGCTATAAGATAGCTTAACACCTTTTTTTTGGAGATATCAAACTATTATTTAGAAATAATAAAAATAATAGAAAACAAAATTTTAATAATTAAATTTGCAACCAATAATTTAAACTGTACAATATGATCAGTAATACAAAAATGAGAATACATGAGACATATTATTGCATCATAACAATTTATCAAGACAATTACTCTACTGATAAAGTACTATAAATTCTTATTTCATAATTTGTTTTATAACTGCTCCTCTTTTTTGAATTTTTATTTTATTTGCTACCACTCTTTTTTTTTTTTTTTTTTTTTTTTTAATGACTACAGTAGTTGGTATTCCTAGGTGGTCTCCCATCCAAGTATTAGCCAGGCTCAAGCCTGCTTAGCTTCTGAGACCAGACATCAGGCTGGTTCAGGGTGGCATGGCCATAGACTTATTTGCTACCACTCTTAATGAAAATCATTTTACCTTCAATTGTTTTGAAATGTTATATTTAGACATTCTAAGCCATGTTTACCAAATTATAGTTTTATTTTCTATTTTTAATGAAATATGAGTATTTATTTTCCTATTTGAGACTTTCGCATGTCACCACTCTTGAAACATTTTTTTTTTTTACTTAGGCCTCTGGATTAAACCAAAAGGACTCAGAGCCACTGCAATTTAGTGTGTCCTTATTAAGAGTATTTGCATGCTTATTTTCTAGGTAGTGCCTGCACTATCTACATGTGGACATTCACACACACGTCCACACACACACACACACACACACGCACACACACACCAAACAAATGCAACTTTAATATGATCAACCAAACAGTTACACTTGTTAGGTGCATTATAGTTTATTTTTTAATCTATTTCTCTTTTTTGATTTTTCTTTTGATTTTATTTATTTATTTATTTATTTATTTATTTATTTATTTATTTTCTGTTAGACACAGTCCTCTCTGTTGATTTCATAATCCACTAATAGATCTTGATTTGGAAAATATTGCTCTGGAATAAATATTAATTTTCTTGAAAAGAAAATTTGACATTGGCCTTAAAGGATATACAGGGAGTGAGGCATTCAGTTTGGTTGAATTGGTATATATAGTGTGCCAAAAGCTGATCAGTCTAGATGAATATAAAGAAATCTAGCAAGACAGGATATTAATGATGATAACTTTTTTTTTTCACTGATCGGGACTTTATTGTGACTTTGAAACATATTATTATTTAATTTATCTTTATATCCACCCTGTGTAGTAGGTGCCTTTAGCCTCATTTATATAAAAGAAGAATGAGAGTTTTAGAGGTTAAGTAGTTTGGACTGGATTTCAGATCTAGTAAATGAGAGACTGATGTTTAAGACTGGTTCTCCGATCCTAATGCCTATAATCTTAACTACTAAAATAGAGGCAAATTAACTAGGTAGAATGAACTACTTAGTAGAATATCTGAAATCCTGAGCTAAATAGTTTAGATTTTCATCTTGTTGTCAATAAAGATTATTAATAGTGTTTGATCACAGAATGAGACAAAATATTTGAAAAATATTTACTCATGTTGATCTAGAGTATGAGTATAATGTTATTAAGGCATTATTAGATATTCTAGGGTTAGGTTGGTAAGGGTTAGATTATAGTTCCTAAAAAGTCATGGCTGACCAAAGCATCAATAATAGCATTACCAAACTGGAATTGGCCACAGGAAGAAAGAAAATTGTTAGACCTTATAAGTCTTATTTAGGGTTGAAGATAGATGTTAGTATCTGGAATTTGAAGACTTAAGTTTCTAGTTTCCACTTTCTGAAGTATATCCATACTATTAGAACCAAAATCAGAGAGATTCAAGCTTCTAGTTTTTGGCTGAAATTTAAAATGACAGCAAATTTCAAAGACAGAAGGGATTAGTTTTTTTAATTGAGCAGATAATAATATTTAACAGTGGGCTTTAGTAAATACTTGAATGAACAAATGAATAGTCAAATTTTAATTTTAATTTTTAAGATTTAATAGAAGTGGTAGAGAAAATTCATACTCTCACAAAATTCCAAATAATCAGTTTAATTAAAAATATGTTAATCTATCTCAGCCTCACTACAATTTGTTTGTCGGTGTTTATACAATATGCTTTTCACAAAATGTGAAAAGAGACTATTGGAAGGAAGCATACATCTTAAAAATTCCAAAGAGAGAGACAGACTTTTCTTGACTGTATCCTTCAGAAGTATTAGGAAGTATGAGGACACTACAAAAGAGAAAAAAGAAAAAGTCAGTTGCATCTCATTCTGCTTATTGACAGAACATTAAAATCTTAAGGTGAATTCTTTTCAATGGCCTTGAGGAAAAAGTTCTTTCAAAAAAGGACATCTTTTTATATCTTGGCATAAGAGTTTTTTGGATTCCTAGAATTGTGGCTAAAAATGCTGCTCTAATGATTAGTTTCACTGCCCTTACTAGCAATGATTTCAAAATGACACTGAAATTTGGAAATTGACTAAATAGTTTTTTACTATGGATTTGGACAAACTTTTTTTCTGGGGCTAGCAAGACATCAAATTGAAAATGACTTAAAATCTCTTGAAAATTGAGGCCTAAATCTCAAATATGTTTTGCTCTACTTCTTCCATATTCAAGTTAAGTTGTTCTTTGAAGTGAAACATTTTATTCATTTTACTAGCATGATCCCCACCCCCCCTTTATTTTTGCCTGTTGAAATTCTAATTATGCCTCGAGAACCACTTTAATGAAAGGTGTTCATGAAACTCTTTCTGGATGTCACCTCTAGGTTTTTATAACTTTTAAATCGGTATCCTTTCCAAATTTTCTTTCACTCAAATCTTTCTTCCTCAAAACCACTATAACCTGTTATCAAGAGAGTAAGGGTTTGGAAATGAGCCTTGAGAAATGTCCAATTAAAAGACCAAGGAGAGAGGAAGCTAGGATAGTGAGACCAAGAGATCTAAAAGGAAATCAAAGATTGATAAATAACCTAGGAGGAATGGTATTTCTTAAAGCATGTTATACCTTTGGTGCAAAGTGAGTATGTAAAAATTATGTCCTCAGCGCAGCTCAGAGGCTGCAGCAACTCTCTGAATGTTCTCTTCCTTATTATTTTATTCCCTGTCCTGATTTCTCTCTCTCTCTCTCTCTCTTTTTTTTAACCACTGAGACCATGTGCCTCATTGCAAGATCAGTGAAATAAAAAATAATATTTTATTACATCTGCCACTGCTCATTAATCTTTATTTTAAAATGATTTTATATGGGGGACTGTCAAAACTATAACTTTAATCAATATTTTAAAAACATTAATTTTTCTTTTTAATTTCCACCCAGCAGTGAAAGGATGCAATCTTATTCAACGCTTCTACAACTGAGATAATTATTTATAATCATTTTAATTGGAAAAACTAAATACAAGTTGGCTAAAATCATAATGAAGAGGGCAGTAAAATATTCTACAAAGTATCTATTTTGGAGTTTAAGTAATAAAGCATAGTTATCCAAAGCCATGAGTTCAAAGGAGAAAGAAAGAAACAAAAGAAATTAAAGTTAGACCAGGCTGGGAATGAAATCAGTTCAGATGAATGGTCTTTTCCAATTCCATGAATATACAATTTTTGTAAAGTGTATATAGACTTCGTGCATTTTCCTTCTCAAATGTTTTATAACATAGAAAAATTCTTAAAATATTTTCTCTTTAGATATCGAGATTTTTTTTGTTCTCTTTCACAAATGGGGTTCTTTGAAAATGTCGATTAACAAAACAAAGATGCAATTTTATTAGTCTTTTGACTTCTGTTTGTTTCTAATCTTGATGAAAAGTGGGATTATGAGTCACTCCTTGATCAGTTTCTCTTATATTTGCGAATTACCAGCATCTTGTCATTCCTTAGGCTCTTGGGTCTTGGGATCCTGATGCTTTTTATTTCTCTGCTTTTCCCTTTAGGCAAAGTATCTGTGTAGCTATAGCTTACCACTTATCTTTTTATACTCTTTGAAAATTGGAAATCATATAGCTTACATTTACCTTTTTCATTTTCTTTGGGTTGGCACCCCTTCATCCACCCTTTCATCCTACTTTATATTGATTTTACAGCATCTTTTATCTTTATTTTCTTTATAATTTTTATTTTTGTTTTATTTTTGTTTTTATAAATGTAAGCATATAACTGGGCTCACTTTTCATCATTTTGTGACATTTCATTCAATAATTCAACAAATCTGCTGACGACTTCTTGAACATGGCTTTTATAATTCAACAAATTTTATATCTTCTAAATCTGGCTTTTCTATCATTTCATTTTAGGTCTTATTAATTTGGTTTCCATTTCTTTTGTCACTTTTTAATATTTTAAAGAAATAGCTATCTTTTTACCAGTATTAGAGTTTGTGTAAATTCAATAGTCTTGCCTGGACTCATGTCTTTTCCTACCACATTCTTATTAAATTCTAAAACACAAAAATTATATGTTCATGTAAAAATTATGTTCTTTCTTCCTATACCAGAAGATATATTAGATATGTTTGTCTCATAATATTATTTTAAAAATCTCTAAAATTACATTATCAATGAAAATCTGATAGTTAATATACAGATGGCTATAACTTCAAATTAATTTTTAGATTAGAAAACATAGAAATGTATAACATAAATAAATAAATAAATAAATAAATAAATAAATAAATAAATAAATGATTTGTTTAAAAATTATGTAAGGAAATAAAACCCTTCTTTTATTTTTTCAGTTTTATCTTCCAAATAACAACTGATAAGAGTTATATGTTAGTCTCCATTTTCTCCTCTACTTACAAGATATAGTAATATGTATATATCAATATGCATATTTATTGTTACAAATCTCTATGTATGTATACGCATTTTATTACATATCAGTGTGTAATCTGCTTTTTCACTTAAAATTAGCTTATTACGCATGATACATTTTCTTTGAAAAGATGTACAACACTATACTTTTGATTGTTTCAAATTTTTGCTAAAATAACAATACTGTAGTGAAATCCAGATATATATATTCACACATCTCATGGGTATGTGTATATATACATACCCGTATACATACACATATATATTTCTATTCTATTACTATGTTGGATAATTAAAAGAGAGATTGTGGGATACTTATTTTTTATTTCTATTTTTATTTCCAATATTTTCAGATTTTACAAGTAAATATAAGGGTAACTTCTTAAAATTTTGTTTCTCAACTCATGTTTTTACTCTCAAAACTCTTAAAGTGCATAAAGGATTCTCACCAGCTTTGTTCTCATATTGATTTGTGCTAACACTAATTTCTTTTAGGAGAATGTTAATATTATGCTATGTTTTATTGATTCTCGTGGCAATTGCCTTGGCGTAGCCCTTGCATATTAAAATTCATTCCTTGCTTCTTCTTATCTTCTCTTACCATTAATGTGATATTATCAATGAAGGGCATGCCTAACCTCAGTTTATTAGTCTCTGTCTTTCCCTCTTTTTTTCATGTTTATCCTTCATTTCTACTCATATATTTTCTCAAGAATGATTCTCATTCAGCGAAGAATTACATAAACAGATTTCTTTTTTTTAATTTTCTTCATCTGCAGAGACGGCAGTCAGTCCTGGCAGCCTGTGTCCATGTTTGAACCATTTGGTGAAGAAGGTATTTGAAAAATGAGTTAGAATTAAACATTTTACTTTACCTGCAGTGGTTTTGATTATACTGGGCCTCTAGCCAAATCACTTCCATGACCTTGATTTTGGACAGTATTAAGATGTTAATATCTGTTGAACAAAAATGAAACTGTTGCTTTTCCTCAGTGCCCTTGAAAATTCAGACCTATAAATCACTCAAATGGAGCTTAACGTCCTGCTAAAGAAAAAGATAAAGAAAAAAAACATGAAGCTCGATAATATTCAGGTCAATGAAGCTGGATAATATTCAGGTCAATGAATATGATTCTTTTATTTTATACTGAACATATTTATTTCTCCACCACTTTAAATTTTATCTCTTATAAACAAACAACCCAAAAACATTTCTCATGGGTTCACCTTGATGAATTTTAGTTCTAAAGCTTGGGTAGCATAGATTTACTTTCTAAATTTACATTTTTACTCTCTGGATTATTATCTTTTTCTCTTAGTACATGCACTGTTTTACTCAAAGTTGATAGGTAGAAGTACCCTCTACTCAGAAAAGAATACAAATAAGTTACTCTAATATTTTTTATAATGTTGATGTTAGCTTGGCACCTGCACACCTGTCATTTTTAAGCATATGACTTTTACTTTAATCAAGAACACAAAATATTTGAACTTTAGGTACTTACTGAGAGATTAAACTATCTTATTTAATTAACTATCTTATTAAATGTCTTAGTTATCAATTCATGACCAAGTTAGAGCCAAGTTTATTTTTGAGAAAGATAAAACAATGCCTGTCTAGCAGCCATTTCTTCGATTTTCTAAGCTTTATATTTATGTAATTACAAAGTTACAAACCAAGACCATTCACTTGTATTACTTTAGGAATGCCTTCCATAAATGGCAGTTTCAATAATGTAATATCAAGAGGCACTCATGTAAGAAAATATTTCTTCATCATTTATCAAAATACTCTTATTTCTATCTGACCCAAGTCATATTGCTTCATCTTGCCATGACAATAATTTCTAGGGGACAAAATTAAAGTCTTAGATGACATTATCTTTTGACTTTTCTAATGTTCACCTTCTAAATTCTATAACAACAAATATTAAAGAGGCTCCATTTAGATGAAAAAAATAGGGGAAAATTTGTCTTTTCTAAAGAATTGGTATGCTTCATTTACTAGGACAATGGATAGAAAGTCACCCATTGCACTTTTTTTTCTCCCTTGCATGCTAAAAAAAATCTCAATCAAATTTTATGTTCAGTTACTATAGTTTTCTTATCACAGTTCCCTGGCATAATATCTACCATCTCTATAATTGGAATTGGCTTAATTTTGAGTTTTTGAAATTAATTTTGCCTACAGCATATGTATTTTGCTCTAAGCCACCTTAACTCTTTTAAAACTTAGGTGAATTATAAAGATATTTATGTATAAAGACATTTTCACTTTGGCCATCCAGCTGTATCATTTGATTTTTAAATTTTTATTGCATATTTTCTTACATTATTTAAATAAAAAATTTATTTTGCTTTAACATAAAAAATCTATAGCTTTAATATACAAATCTTGGATAATTCAAATAAGTACATGAAAGAAAATTTAAATTATCCATTGTCCTTTTGTGAATTGTTTGATTGTAAGAAACCTAAACCTACCCAAACAAGATAATACCAGAGGGACACTGTCGACAGATGCAGAGACTTTTATAAAACCCACAGCTGGAAAAGCATGAAGAAGCTTAAAAAGGAAGAGTCAAGAGCTATAGGAATTTGTTTTCCCCTTTCTGTTTGTCAGCTTTATGTCCTTTCTCTGTAAATTTGTTCTTGCTGCTTTAGTATAGTACATGTCAATGCATGTAGTAGGAAATGACTGATTCATTCTTAGTTTTACCATAGATTCCAGTTTCAAATTCCCAATGAAAGAATTTGATTAGAAGATTAGCCTGGGTCAGATGCCTACAGGCAGATACATTTAAAACGTAGCTTTCAACAGCTTCTATGAGTAATAATTTTCAAAGAAGAGAATATGGGAGGTGCAACTTACTTTCCAAAAGATAACTGCAATTGCCATGTCCTTACTGTTATAAACTATTTTTATATATTTTTATAAATTTATTTATTTTCAAGGGTCATTTTATGACCATAAATGATATGTGTGGTCTGGATCCTATAATTTCCTCTTAACTATAGCATAGACGTTTTCTTTTCTTATTATAACTTTTCAAAAACATGTTTTAGACTCCAAAGTTTTCTATTGTTGCATAACAAATTACCACAAATATGGCAGCTTAAAGCAACTCATATTTACTAGCTGGAAGCTCTGTTGGTCTGAAGCCCAGGTGGATGCAACTGGGTTCTCATTGGCTAAGAGATCTCATTGGCTAAAAGCCCAAGATATGCCTGAGCTGAGCTTTTATCTGGAGGCTTAGGGGAGACTCCTTCCAAGCCTTTTTAGGTTGTTGGTGGAATTGAGGTCCATGAAATTGTAGGGCTGGGGGCCCTATTCCTTGCTGGTGGTCAGCTGGAGGGCCCTTTTTCTTAGCACCGTAAGGCCACCCCCATTTCTTCTTACTTGGCTCATTCTGTTGTCAAAGCCAGGATGTGATCCCTGTTGTTGGAATCCTCTGACTTCCTTTTCCACTGTAGCAGAAAGTAGAAAATTCTGCTTTTAAAGAGGCTCTTATTTTTAGATTGATTCACATGGAAAATCTCCCTATTTTAAGATCACTTGGCCATATAACTTAACATAATTATGGGAGCACTATCTCATCCTATAAGTTTCCAGGAATTATGTATGAAATCCTGGGGATCTACCGCAGAAACATATAGGTTTGTTCTGAAATACTAATCAATTGATTCAAAACCATTTATTGACTATGCCTTTGGTTCCTAATAATTTATAAATACATATTTTAAAACTATTAAATTATATAAATCTTAACAAAATAGGTTATATTTCTGAGTTATTTGTTCTATTATAGTCTTCTCATGCTCGTTGATATATTTTAATTCTAATAAATGTATCGTCGTAATATAATACTTAGAAAGACAAATTCTCCTTAAGATCTTTTGATTTTCCGAAGTATCTCACCTATATGTGCTTAATATCATGCTAGATATTCTTATGTATATCTTTTATTTTATAAAATAATCTTGACATGTGGTTGGAATTGTATTAAACTATCATATTTGGGTAAATTTGAAAACCAATCTAGGAATATAGTCAAGGTTTATACTTATCTTTCATTATAATCGTAGAAAGCCAGGTAATTTTTACATATTAAATTCTCAAAAATATATTTAAAGGCTTATATCTATAAGTAAACAATATACTCATGAGTTAAAAGATAATTCTGTTCCAAGAGAGCTAAAATGTTATTATGTGCATTCTATTTTTGGTTTATAGCATTTCTTCAACATTAAAAGCAATGACAGAATTATTTTAGGAATGGGAACTTCTGAAAATGATACTATTTTTTACCAAACGAAAAATGCGAACAATGCTAACAATTGTTTTAATTATAAACTTAGATGTTTAACTATAAGCACATACTCTAAAAGAAGCTACAAAAGTTGAAACAGGTTGGTAAGGCATAGAGATAATCAAATATGACAATAAAATAAATACAGCCTAGAAATAGATATAAAACATCAGAATTTAATAAAACACAAAAACCTCTTTTGATTGGTAGGAAAAAAATCTATATTTTTCAATAGATAGTTTTCTGAAGACTAACAATTTGAAATATTTAACGAATAAAACTGTGTCCCTACCTCACTTCTTGTATTCAAATAAACCATAAATCAATTTATTTATTTATTCAATGCATGTTTTGAGCACTTAATTTTTCGCCTGGCTCTATTCAAGGCAATTGAGATACAGCAACAAAGATTTAGAACTAGCATTATGAGTTATAGAATAAAACATTGTTATATCATCTTATACTTTAGGAGAGAAGAAAAAAAAAACTTTTTATGGCTGACACAGATCTAAAAGCCTAAAAGAAAAGAAAAAAAAATACTTTTAACTATGTAAATAGTTAAAATTTCTCTTGGAAAAAAAGCACAGGCATAGCAGGATTATATTGCAAGACATACTAAACAACAGAATGGTAAATATGTTTCCAGTATTTATGATAAAATAGTGACTCTAAATACAAAAAGAGCACTTTCAACTAACATGAAAAGAGTAACAGAAAATGCACAATACATTAAAGAGTGTCACTTTTACTCTTATTTAAATTAATGCCAATTTAAAAAAATAAGACTTTCCCCTTTGCCTGTTATATTGACAAAGATTACAAAATCTTATTGTATTAATTTTCTATTGCTGCTGTAGCAAATTGCCACCAACTGAGTGGCTTAAAAGAACACTTTTATTATATTACTGTTCAGAAGTTTTAAGTCTAAAATTTTTACCAGATCACCTCACAAAATTCAGGTTTGTATGCCTGATGCAATAGTAAGCCAAAACACTGAGACACCTGTGTTTGCAGATAGAAAAGGGTTTATTTGATTTGGCCAAAGTGAGAGAATGGAAGAGCAGGATCTCTCAAAGTCTTCCTCAAAATACAAAAATAGGGAGTTTTTATGCAGCTAGCAAGCCAGGGAGGAGGAGTTTTAGAGAACCGAGAGAGAAAATCTTGTTTCTTCAGTCACAGATCACATTTTGTGTAGCCAGACTTCTGGGCCGCAACTTTCTTAAAGGAATTTATTCCTTTTGCAAAATAAACTAATAACTTCTCTTTGTGACCCTAATATTATCCTTTCCTGCTTGACAAAGAAACAGCATATCAGCAACATAAAATTATATTGTGAGAACAAGGGCTGCTAGATTGAAGAACTAAGATTCTGCAAAATATTTAATAATTATGCATCACTGATGTTACTTAAAGCAAAGAGCAGCAACTAGACATATTGACTAAGATATCATTGTTTTGTGCTTAACTAGTAATATTTTTCTATGGTCTCAAATAAAGTGTACTTTTAAACATTTCTCCTGGAACTTGCTTTACAGGCAGGCCTTCAAAAGATGACTAACATATTTTGACTATAAGCTACTTGACAATCAAAGCAATTGAAACATTTGATTAAAAGCCTATCTATATCTCTAGAATCTATAATTCAATACCTAAACATGTTTATTGTTAACTGTCAGTTTCAAAATCTGGTTTTATAGAGATAAATTTAAGGTCTTGACAGAGTTGTATTCCTTTTGGAGCCCCTAAGAAAGAATTCAGGTCTTTGTATTTTTCAGCTTATGGAGGCTGCCCACATTCCTTCATAGTGGTCTCCAGCCAGCAATAACATCTCTTTTTCTACATCTTTCACTTATAAGGACCTTCGTGATTACATTGGGCCCACCTAGATAATCCAAGACAATCTCTCATTTTAGGATTCTTGATCACACCTGCAAAGTCCTTTTTGTAATGTAAAGTAATATATTCACAGGTTCTGGGGATTAAGACAAGGGGCTATTATTCTGCCTATTACTCTGATAAAACCCAGAACTAGCAAGGACATGGAAAACAGAAGAAATTGATGCAGTTTTAATAGGGCTGTTTCATAGCCCTCAAATTAAAATCCTACATGATCTTTAACCCAGTAGTGAATCATATATCCTCCCAGTGGTAAATAATCTGTCTATACTCTAGAAAGTATTCAAGAATTCAAAATATACAAGTACAAAGTACAAAGACATTTAATACAGTACTGTTTATGCTAGCAAAAACTTGTAAGAATTAAATATTCACTAATCAGGGATTGATTTAATAAATTAGGATATATCCATGTAGTGGTTGTCTATATTTGTATAAAAAATGTTGTGGTATATCTTTATGTTCTAATATAGAAAAATGTTTAAGATAACAATTAACTGCAAAAGATAAGGAAAAGATCCTATTTTACATATTTTGTAAGGTGTACTTTTTTTACATGAGCAAGAATTACTTCTATTACAAAAACCAGTTATACATAGTGTTATGAGTCACATTTCTCCACATTTGTTTAAGCAGAGGAACTGACAACTTTTTGTGCCAGACTATTCTTTCAAAGATGTTTGCATAGTGAACATCTTGCAAAGTCAGAAATAGTCTCCCTCCAGAGTGGAGAGCAGATTTGCTGTCAGTATAAGAGAATGTTACTCTCAGCTTCAATCATTTGGGCCAATTTGCTTGCAGTCTTCTTATAAAAAAAATTGAGGTTTCCTAAACTCTAGATTCTCCAGTTGTGACACAAACTCACTGCATGTTTAGGATCCATCTATGCTCACCAGCACTTCACCCCTATGGGACTTGGTGTGGAGTGGGAGGGACAAACACTGATGCCAGCTTAAAGCTCATACTGCTTGCTATATGCTCATACTGCATTGCCTTGAGTAAACACTGATGCTAGCTTAAAGCTCATACTGCTTGCTGCTTGCTCATACTGTATTGCCTTAAGTAAATAAGTCTGCTTCTAAGCCAAGTGTCTTGTGCATTCTGCCAGTGCCGATGCATCTGTGGCAGGCTAAATTGTTAGCTTCCAAGTATGGAAAAATTCCTTCATATTCTTGACCCATCAATTACACAAACATTTAAAATAAGATACACAAAATTGTAATTTAAATTACACCAAAAAATTAATTTATAAACTAACAAAATAAAACAGTTTGACAAAGTTAATTAAATACTCTGGATGATTAAATTGTCTATTAGGAGAAAGATAAACAAGGATTTAGCATTCAAGTTACTGTTGGTATTCTAAAAGAGGTTCACTTAAAATAGTATCTGAGAGTGTAGCACATTTCTGTTTGAACAGTGTCAGAAACCAACATACCTATTTTTTAATACTAAGCTGGAGAAAAAGCTGTGTTATACTAGTATATAGTATATCAATATAGAATTTAAAGGGTGATATAATAAAAATCAAGGTTTCATGTATTTCTACAAAAAAAGTAAATCAGACTACATACACACACACACACACATATACACACACACTAACACACTCAGTCATTCTTTATAGATTACTCACAGAAGCATCAAATAAAAATAAAAACTTTTGGTATCAACATAATTTTGTTGAATGAATTGCATTCTTCATGTATTTAAATGCGTTCTGCTTTTATGAATAGTAATGACTTTCAAGCATTGAGAGAATTAAAATTAAGTGGTCTCATTTACAATCAGTTTAATTCCTCATCCACTTCTACAAACTCTCAAGAGTTTACTTAGGATATTTTTCTGCTTGGCTCAGAATGTAAGGCTGGTACCAGTCTGAGGCAAAAGGCATCATTTCTTTTTCTCCACAGGACAGAAGAAACTTTAAGCGTGGCTGCTGTGACTCTGGGTTCAAACTCTGAGATTACCAGGACTAAAGATTTTGAATTTGTACTTTTGCATGTGGGGGCAAACAGCTGCCTACAGTCACCTAAAATCATTTCATTTGATTAATAGAGAGTTTTATTTTTCTCTTTTGCCTCAATTTCTACTTTTTTGAGTCAGATCATCTCCCTCCTTTGTCCAAAATCCTGAAAGAAAACCAATTTTACCAGGTCCTATATGACCTGGCCACTCAGTTTGGTCTCTGCTTCTATTTCCCCAAATTACAGAGCCTGAGACAAATGCATACAAAGAAGAAATTTATTTTGAGAAATCATTCCAAAGAACCAGAATGAGGAAACTAGAGACAGTAAAGTGGAGGAGAGAAACCTGTCCAAGAATGCGTTATTGAGCTAGTTATCTCTGTGGGTAACTAGCTCAATCCTCAGGACACCTTTGAGGTCACAGGTCCTCTGTGACTAGACATGATGCGGATAGTTTTATTTACCAGCAGTCACCCGCCCCCTCACCCCCGTCCTTTGCTCATGGGCTGCTCCAGGAATGGTATCTTGGTGCTTCCAGGTTTGCTTAGGAACAAGCAAAAGAGGAATGCGCGTCCCATAGGCATACCTGCAGCACTGTGCAGCAGCCCTAGGTAGGTAATGAAAACAAGCCCTACCTGCCCGCTGAAGCAGCAATGGCCAGAGCAAAGGAGTGAGAGAGAAAAGATTTTAGGTAGAACTCCCCTAACCACCACACACATTCACACTATGCCTCTCTGAGCTCGTCTCCCACTCCTGTCCCTCTCTATGATGCTCCCTAAACACACTGGGTACCACCTTAAGGCATTTGCTTCAGTTGCTCTTCTTGTGTGAAAAGCTATCTCCATAGACTTCTTCAAGTCTTTGCTCAGACCTCATCTTCTTAAGGATGCAGATACTGATCATTCTCATTAATATCACAACATGCCCTTACCCCTCTTCCCCATACCCCAAACTCAATCCCCTACCTTTTCAGTCCCCTATAAACTCAACCTCAATATCTTTCTCTATTTGTTTTCTTTCCTCAATAATAATTAGCTTCAAATATACCTTATCACTCGTTATTTATGTGTATCATTTATAAATTTACCTACAATCTATAGAATAAAAGCTCCTTTAGGATCTTTGTTTGAATTATTCACCGATGAATGTATTCAAGGAATCTTTGGATGGATTTTATTCCTTTTCTTTCATAAAATGTTTAGGTTCAGAAAAAAGTAACACTCATTACCCAGATTTGAAAAATGGAAATCAAAGGAGCAAAGGGCTTACCTTTTTTTGCAGTAACTATTAGACATCAGAGCTCTTAGAGGAGGATAATTGAAGCATTTAAAATTAGCAAATGCTAATGCTTGAATTTAAAGCAATTTGCACTTTTATGAACCTCCTAAAGGCACCAAGTACAAATCTCTTGTAGTTTAGTTTCCTCCTTAATATAAACCATGAGTCAATATGTTCACTTAATGACTATTTAAGGTTAAAAGGGTGACCACATAGTTTAATAACAACTAATGGGTTGAGGTAAAGAAGTAGTATTATAAATTTTATGTTTGAAACTTTGTTTTAAGTAATTTAGAAATCCTTCAGTTTTATTCAATGCTAAACAGAAAACCCCACAGAAAGTTTGCCACTCTTTTTTTGAGAAAGCTTATTCCCATGATTTAATTTTCTTGGATAAGCTTTCTATTTTGGCTGCATTGGCAACTATATTTTCAAAACAGAGACAAAACATTTTTGAGGTGACAGTCACCACTACGAAATTGTCAAATCAAATAATTAGACATAAGGAGAAAAAGATCCAGAGATGTCAGAACTGCTTCATGTTATTTCACGAGGTAGAGCGGTGCCATTAAAGATTGGTCCACAGGCCAGCGCCAGGTCCACTATTTGCTTGTCATGGATCATGACAAGATAAGTACAAAAACTGAGAATAAGTATTTGGAAAATCTTGTAGCAATTTGTCCTTACAGTGACATCAAAGTTCATAATGATTATACTGATCTAGTTGAACAGGGTATAGAATAGTCTGGATATTGTCAAACTCACCTAGTCAGTTGCTTATAGGACCATCAGTGTCACTAGTCATGTACAGTAGGACATATATTGAGTAGTAGGACATACACTATAGGAGAAAATAAGTAAATAAAACTGATCCTACTGATCAGATAATTTGAAAATTCTTCTCTAGCAGTCTTGTAATTCTCCAATCCCTATGCTTGAATTAGTCACGGGGGAGGGGGAGAGTTTTCAGTTAAATTTTGAAGTAAAGACTTCTTTTGATTTCTTAATTGTCCTCTACCCAGGCCACTATTTTATTCTCCTGAGATATTACACTATGGGCAGTAACTCCAGATTGTAGTGATCACAAAAATATGATTATCCCCAAGAATGTCCTTAAATAGGTTTTTATAACCTTCTTCTGAGAACATCTAGAAAAATTTTTAAAAATAAAAAAAAAAAGAATTTTTTTTTTAACATCATTTAAAAACATTTCTCTTTCCTTTTCTTTTAGCAACACTTCATTGCCTTTAGGCCAGTGTTGACAAACTCAACCTCTTGTTAAAGCCAGATAGGTGTCATAAAAATTATTCAAAACAGAAATAAGCAAAAGAGATTACTGCAAGTTTACTCAGTGCACTTTTAAACTCGACATTCTATTTATTGCCTGTTTTACCACTATATAAGTAGAAAAATTAACTTTTAAATTTTGCTCGATACAAGTGCAAAAAAAATTCTTTCTGGGGGGTGAAAAACTGTAAAGATTTATTGCTCTGTAAAATATTAACCAGTTTCAGATCAAACACAGATACGAGCGTTCCTTATTTACGATTGGTTTACGTAGGTTAAAATGTGTTTAATACACCGATAAGTAGGTTAAAATGCATTTAATACACCTACCCTACCAAACATCATAGTTTAGCTTACCCTACATTAAGGGTGCTCAGAACATAATGTCTAAAAACTGCTGACAACATAGTACATTGGAGTATTATCCATTGTTTACCCTTGTGATGACATGGTGACTGGGAGCTGCAGCTTGATGCCACTGTCTGCATCACAAGGGAGTACCTTATTGCATATCGCTAGTCCAAGAAAAGATCAAATTTCAAAAATCAAAGTATGGTTTCTGTTGAATGGATATCGCTTTTGCACCATCTTAAATTCAAAAAATTGTAGATGGAACGATCATAAATCAGAGACTATCTATGTGTGTGTATATATACTTCAAATACTTTTTCAATTTATTATACCATTTATGACATGTCTATTTCATATTTATGAGTTATGATTTTATGATTTTGAATATTGTATTTTAATATAATACAGTTAATATGAATTACTTTATTCTTCAGTTTAATTGAAATAGGTTTCTTTAAACTTTCAATTAAAAATCACAATGCATAGAAGTTTACTCATTCTCCTAATTTAAAATTTGTCCTTATGAACTGGGATATGATTTGCAAGTTATTGAATGAACTAAAATATATGCTGATAATTTTTTTTACAGAATAAAGACACACGAAACTGAATTTTTTGTGTGTAAAGAATAATTCATATTCATAGATATAATTTTACTTTTAATTTTTATAAGTGCATATAAGGAAGCACTGACAAAATGAGCATTTGAAGAAATATCCCTGTATCATAGTCTTAACACTGGCCAGTGATGTGAAGTATTATTAAAGTATTTGTTATTGATAAGACAGTTTGCATCTTCCTTAATATTATAACAAAAAATTTAAGGAATTTTAAAATGAAGAAAGATATGCAGAATAGCACTAATTCATTAAAGTTTAATTGATTTCCAAAATATTATTGATTGCATTGAAGAGTAAATATTCTTTCTCACTGCCTTTTAACAATGAAGATGAGGTAATATCTTATGTTCTCAGCCTAGAGAAGGAGTGCCACCATTTATTTTTCTCAGTTAAGTGGCTTTTAACAAGTGCTTTCTTACTCTAATTTAATTTCTGCCTTTATGTTGCATTTTGACGAAATGTATGAAGTATTAATTGAAATGGCTGACAAAGCAGGTGCAACAAACGGTACTAGAGGGACATAAAAAATTCCTAAAAAAATTGTTATGCTGGGTGATAAAATGCAAATTTTATGATATTCGGGGATGGTGAATGTTCCAGGAATTGGTGGTGAAAACAGATGGGAACAATAAGTTATTAAGAATTGCTACACATTATCTTATATTATAAAGTTCATCATAAAAAATTCTGCAGTCTGGGCAGAAGTAAATAACAATGAATTAATGGTAGTGAAAGAAACTATGTCTGAAGCCAAATCTCAAACCCTGAGGAGCTCATAAAAAGCAAACACCAACCATCTTGAGTACATCTCCATATGGTCTACACTCTTAAAAACACTGTGTAGCCCATTTGAGAATCACACCTATCTTTGATGAACATCATCTACCTATAGTTTTAATAATATTATGTGGACAAGGTGACTTTCTGATAGAGTTTGTGTAAGAAAATCCTAAGACACTTTTCTCCTTAGGGAGGAAAACAAATTGAGTTAAGTTAAATGTTATGATTAGCTATCCTGGTTTGCCCAAACTATAACTATGCATTGCACTTCATTGAAAAATCATCTGTACATATTGTTAACCATAACCATAAGATTGCATTTCATTTATTAGTGAGTTCGACTTCAAACATAGATGAAGTAAGCTGAGTAAATGTGCTTTACATAGAATCCAAAAGGATCTAAAAGAATAAATAATAATAGTACAGGCAATTGAATAATAGTTTCTTAAAGGAGGCTTAAGATATTCTATAACATATTATATAGGTATGTTAAGATTTATTTAACATGTTTTAATTACAATGAAACAATTTTTATTTTGGTGAAGAAATGACCATTGTGGAAAAAATAATGGCAATAATGGCGCTGATATATATATTAAAATATTTCAATCACATAAGTAGTTTATGGTAATAGTTAAAAATACCTTGTAGTAACTTATTTTGTTCTGTCATTTCTAAGCCAAAGAAATTATAAGGATTACACTATAAAGAGGAAACTCAGGCAGAAATAACTGTTCTGTAATGTTTCATCAACTAAAATGTTTTTAACTGAAATATTGATACGGATTTTTAAAATGCGTATATATATAATTTTTAAATGTTAAATAGTTAGATCTTAGAATTTGATAAAAATACATGTAACTATGTGGAACAACATACCACCAAGTCGAGTAATTTGATCCAATGATTTGAACAACAAAAACAACATAAACAGAATATGTACAATGGAACAAAAATCATATTGACCTCCAAATGTATCTGTGTAATATCAAACACTAGGAAAAATTGAAACAATATCTATAGAACTTTGAAATGAAAAATGAGTGCTCAGTCATACATCATCTAGGGTTGATAAAGATAAAAAGCTAGAGATCACCTTAATAATTATTTACCAAAAAAAAAAAAAAACCCTGATCAAACAGTGATAAATGAATTTTAAAAAGGAGCCTATTATCCAGGTATTATGACTGAAAATAATTTGTTTTGAGTGTTAAATCAAATATACATGTAAAGCTAAACAGATTCATTGTAAATTTACATGTAAAGTTGAGTAAAGAATAGAAAAGAGAAAAGTGAATAACGATTAAATCCTGATTAAGTTAATGAAATGATGTAAAAAGACAGGGAGAGAAGGGATACTATTATTCCTAAAGGTGAAATAAAAATGCTATATTCCTAATCTTTTTTATAGAAGTTTCAAAATTATTATTATACTTTTACATTTATAAGAAAAATGGGAACATAAATTTTTAAATAAGGAAATATTGAAATATTTTGACAGCAGAAAAGGGCTCCTAAAATTTATCATTAAGTAATAATCCCACATGAAGAAAGTAAAGTGCATAAAGGTATTCAGTACTACATTATTTTTAATAGCCAAAACTTGGAAATAAACTCTTTAACACTAGGAAAAATGTTACATAAATATATTTGTTCATAATATAGTTTAATTAGACATTAAAAATAATTCATAATAATATAGAAATAAGCTTAAAATTTTAGATGAAAAATGTATATGTATGTAATTTATATATGCATGCACAAAGCACAATATACATTACATACAAAGTATGTTAAAAATCAACTGCCTAAACTCTGTAAAATGTATGTTAAAATAAATACACAAAAAATAGTTTCTGTTTGTATAATGGTTGTAGAACTCTAAGTAATGTTTTCTTCTTCTAATACACATTCACAAACACATCACAATAGTTATGTTCTATAAAGTCATCACAAATGTTGAATTAGTGAATACTGAACCATTACTTTTTAAAGAAAAGATAAGGTTAGGTCTTATAAGCCTGTAATCACAACTTTTTCATCAAAACATCAATACATAACCTTGGTTTATGTGTTTATATTTAGACACATTATTTAATATATTTTTCTTACAAATAATTATGTGCAGTATTTATATAAAAAAACACTTGCCACAAAAAGTTTAACATTTTCCTGATTCTGTAAATATCTCTGGCTTTTAGCTTCACAATAGTAATGTCTAGGACACTTTTCTTTTTATTTGAAATATATTTATCATATAACAATGTGCAAATTCAAGGCGTATAGCATGTTAATCTGATACATTTATATATTGTAATATGATTGGCATTGTAGTGATAATTAGCACCTCTATTATATTACTTAATGAACCTTTCTTCTTAGTCACTGTACTGTGTATTAGATCTCTAGGGCTTATTTATTATTTGTTGCAAGTTTGTACTGTTAAACAATATCCTAGCCTCCCACCTTCATCCCCTGGTAACCACCATTTTACTTTCTGTTTTTATGAATTTGTCTTTTTAGATAAACATAAGTGATACAGTACTTGTAAGACACTTTTCATTGATCGTCATCTTATGAATTCATAAATCTAGCCATGTTCTACTTTTCCATAGCTTCATACAAATCAATGCATTATTTTTCTTCTGTTTCTTGGGTACAACATATTGTTAATTCATTAACATTTGACTCAGGCCAACAGCACTATAACTCACACCCTATTGAAGCTTATTCAATACACATTTTCTCCTTAAAACACATCATAGTCTTCTTGTTTTTAGGACACCAGAAAGCACTTCAGTCCTATGCTTGGGGCCCGTATTGAATGCCAAATTACCAACAAAAAGCACAAAAATGCAAAATGTGTGCCATCAAATGAACTGTGGCAAGAACACTTGTTTACAGTATAAGAGCTGAAACAAGAAGGCAGAGTGTCTCCTTATTTTACCTCAGCTGGAAATGTTTGTTGTAGAGTCAATTAAATTTTTGCTGCTCCTGTGCAAGTCTACAAATGATCTTGAATGACCTTGAAAGCACCAGAAGTATTGATTTGAGAGTTACCAATAAATTTTAACGAGTAAGTTTATTCGCAAACACAGAATCTGTGAATAATGAAGATTAAGTGTATGTGTCTATGTGTACATATATGGCACAGTTAATTGTATTCATATGTTTCTATAACTAGAAAATATAAAATAATCAGCTAATAAATAAAATTAATATGATAATTTGTTTATAAAAATTATCAGTTTTTCTGTTTAAAGAAAGAAATCACATTCATAAACAAAATACTAAATGCATAACAAGTTTTTGATGGTAACTTTTAATTTTTAAATTAATATTATATTTAATTATAAATTTAATCTATTAATACTGATCAAAATTGCCAAGAATTTATTTAGAAAAAATCAAAAATATATTTTAGAGAAATTTGGAGATATATATATGTACACAAAATAGTCAAATCATATTTTCAAAAGTGGAATATAGAATTTCATAGCAAATATTAAAACAAATTTTAGTCCAAAGAAGAGTAGACAGAAAAAAATGGAGCATAACAAATAAACTGGGCACATCTTATTATATATAATCACTTAATAAGTTGTAAAGATAAATTTCAACTCAGTAGAAAAAAATCAGTAGATAGTGTTAGGTTAATTGGGACCCTTATGCACCCTTATGTGTGTTTACAGATATAAAGTTTTATATTACATGCTACTTCAATATTGATTACAAATATTCTTTTATTAAATAATTGTTTGATTTAGAACAAATCACTTAGGCCCTCTGCATCCTGGATCCTTCATTTGTAAAATAAGGTGGTGGTTCTATCATTCTAAAAAGAATGACATATTAAACAGTGTTCTGGAGCAAGCTCACATGCTCATGAAAGCTGATCACGCTCCTCTCTTCTCAAATCCATTTTTAGTGACAGCAAGTTGGTAGCTTGAAATTGATCATGATGGAAATATTTATACCAGGGAAATGGGCAAAGTGCAAATTAGACTATTTTTTCCCCAACAAAATCAGTGTTCAGACACTTATCAGCATACCACTACTTATATCTTTACAGATGATATCTGCGCTATAATATAAAACATCGTTAATCCAAAATAATTTCTAATGAGTAGTAATTTCAAATAGAATAAAATATTTTTTATGAAACATTATAATTCTGTGAAATTATATTTGGTATAAACATTAAATTAGAGATTGAAAATAGGATGGAGATATTTGCGATATAAATTATGAGATGATGCCTCTTCAGGCATGTGAGTGATCTAGGTTAGTGACACTCAGCTCTAACTACACATCGAAATATCACAAGGCACTTATTGAGACCTCCATTCCACCAAAGCTTATGATTTATTGGTTTGGGTGGGGCTTAGGCATCAAAGTTTAAAAGTTCCTGAAGTGTTTCTTCTGTGTAGTCAGATTGTCCTAAGATAATCACCAGTGTTCTCTCTACGACCTTTGAAAGCTTTGTTTTCAAAGTTCCCATTTATGCTGAAATGTACTTGAATATAAAGTTTTGTTTAGTTTTAAAAGTTCACTTAAATATTCCAGTTTTTGTATCTTTGACATGTGGTAATAAAGGAGCTCAAAGCTACTTCCTTTGGCTATTAAAAAACCAATCTTCTGCTCAGACTAGCAAATTAGACTATGAATATGAGTGGCTGTGATTCTAAGGCTGGTATATATAATTTCCAAATCAGTAGAGGGGAAAACTGGGAATAAGAAAAATTCAGCAACCCAACAGAAAACAAAAATGGAGAAAAATAAATGATGCATAGAAATAGTAGCATTTCCAAAAACATTAAGACAGTAGAAAACATCAGTTACCATATATATAAATGAACTAAACATCTTAAAAAATGAAGACAGAATTTATTAAAGAATATTCAATTATATGTTATCTGTGTACAGAGAGCTATACCAGAAACATAGAAAAAGAGAAAGTTTTAGTCATTTGCTTGCTTTTTTTTATTTACTCAAAAAATTTGTACTGCTGTGGGCAACATTCTATGTTCTAACAGTACGGCCATAAACCAAATCCCACCCCCACTCTTGAAGCTTCTGTTCTTGGAGAGTAGGAGTGGGGTCGGGTGACAACACACTATAAATAAAATAACTGTATATACAGTATGTTAGTAAGGGTAAGTAATATGGAGAAACATAAAGCAGAAAAGATCTACAGAAAATGTAGAGAGAGTGTGTAATTTTAGGTAGAATGATCGGGGAAGCAAGACTGAGAGGATGAAATTTGAATAAAGACTAAAGAGAACAAAGATTCAGTAGCGTGGAAATTAGAGCAAGAGCCTTGCAAAAATTGGCCCACCTGGAAGCCTGTTTGGAAGTTCAAGGACAACCAAGTAAGCCTGAGTGAGCAAAGGTGGAGTACAGAAGACAAGGACAGGGAGGTTATGAACAAACTGCAAAAAACTTTTAAGTCATTATAAGTAGTTTGTCTTTTATCATGAGTGAAATTAAAAGCCACTGAGGTGTTATGAGCAGTGGATGAACCTGGCTTATAGTTTAAGAGAAACCCTCTAGCAACCATGCTGAAAATAGATTGATAAAGAACCACTTAGTTAGGAAGCTGTTGCATTGATCCATCTGAGAGAGGTGGTGATTTAAACCAGTATGTTAGCAATGGAGGGTATGGAAGGTAGAGCCTACAAGATTTTCTGACAATTTCATGAGAACAAAGAAGAATCAGAGATGACAAGTATTTTTGGCCCGAGTAACTGGAAGTATGAATCTGCCATTAACTGAAATAAGGGAGTTTTTAGGAGTTGCAGATAAAAGAGAGAGAGCACAGTGTTTTGAGTTCAATTCACTGTGAACTTGACAAGAAGAGTTTTAATGGAGATTAATGCTGCATATAGTAAACTTGAAAAGAATGGGAGAGGAGGAATTAGAGATAATGGGTTTATGCAACAGTTTCAAATAGTTTTACCGTAAAAAAAGAAAAGAAAAAGAAGGGGGCAATAGTTAGAGGTCAAAGTAATGTCAAGACTTGTTATTCATGGAATATATAAGAGCATGCTTGTTTGACGATGAGGAAACCTCAGTTAGGGAATCTTTTTGATGAGGAAGACAGAGGACAAAATTGTTGGTAAATACAGGAGGGTATACTATAAGGCTAATGAAATTTAAGATTCGATGGCTCACACTTTCACTTTTTCCACAGCCCTAAGAGGTGCCTTAGCAATTGACTTTTCATCGTGTGTGTGTGTGTGTGTGTGTGTGTGTGTGTTAATTTTCAAATACAAACTATTTTAAACATATAAGATTAAGATCAGTATTGCTATCCATATTGACTTCCCTTCCATCCACATTGCCCTCACATTAGGTGATGTTGGAATGACCACAGGCATGTTGGGAATCAGGCAAAGGGGAATCAGAATTGGGGGATATATTTGGTTTGGGTATATTGAGATACATTTTAGTAGTTTACATTCACTGCTACGTGACCTGGTGTAGAAACATCTTCCAGACATTCTATCTCTTACTCTACCACAGTGCTGACTCATCTGGAATCCTGACACTAAGGTGTAGAAAGAGAGGTTACATCTCAATTATGAAAGTGACTGACAGTGCTCAACACTAGAACTATGTTAGCAGTGGATGAATAAAACATTTGTAATATGTGGAATCAGAAGTTAGTCTATGGAAAATTCAAGTCATCAGATATCTTAAATAGGAGGTGGAATATTTGCTCCTCAGTGATAACTAGTCATAACATATGAACTCTCTTGTTTGGGATAAATGCAATAGTTCAGTATATAAAGTCATAATTATACTTTCTAAGAAAATAATTTTTCATATATTTCTGTAATAAAGCAATCGAAATTATTTCTGAAAGCCAAAATTCATATTTTTCTATTCATATCAAAAACAATAATTAATTTAAAAGGATACATTTTCTAATAGAAGTAATTTGAACAGATTCTTGGATTGATAGTCCAACCGATAAAAAAGAATGAATCATATGAATATATTAAAATATATTTACTTTTCTTAAAGATTTACCACAAAATGATATTGATTAAAAAAAATAGCATGCAATCTATAAGAGGACAAAATTATTAACAAACTGGTTACTGTTATCCATTCGGAGTATTTAAGCTTTGTCATTCATTAGAGTGAAGTCTTATAGCTCATATGTTAAAACAAAACAAAACAGAACAAAACAAAACAAAACTAAACTAATAGAGATTTCAACAATCTAACAATAATACTAAAAGTTTACATCTGTGGCCATGCCACCCTGAATGTGCCCTATCTTGTCTGATCTTGGAAGCTAAGCAGGGTTGGGCCTGGTTAGTACTTGGATGGGAAACCACCTAGAAATACCAGGTGCTGTAGGCAGTTGAAAATAAATAAAATAAATAAATCAATAAATAAAAGTTTACATGACATTATCAATATTCAAGTTGAAATAAACTTTTCTAAATCTCAATAATAAATCAAATTTTCATCAAAAATGCTAAAAGAATAATTAAATTACCATTCTATTCTCTCTATACAATAAAATTATAAAAATCTTGTCATATGAAGGGGCGTGAATATGCAATAAAATTATGGGGAAAAATGCATTATAGAAACACAGATTGTTAATTAATAAAATATATATATAAATGTTCTGGATATAAATATTGTTATAGTATTCCTACATCTTTTATTTTTGAAATTTGTGGTGACTTATTTTATATAAGTATTCACATTTATACTTAATTTTATTTGTTATTTTGTACTGTTTTTCCTAAAGAGGACCTCCAAAATTTACAAACTCAGGTCCCATAAAACCCAGATCTGCCACGTTGGCAAAATGTCCTTGAAAAGTTAAAAGTAATAAAATTTAGAATATGAGTAAAGGATTCATTTATTGAAATCAAAGAGAAGGTAGAGTACATGGATGAATATTCAGGGAAGTGTTAGAAGAGTTAATAAGAATTTCTGGAAAGGTTCTGATTTTTTATATCTCTTAATAAAGTAGCAGGCAAGGTGGTTATCTGAGAATAAAGATGAAAGAGCATGTGTTCTAAGTTTGAGGAGTGAGAAAGTGACATGAAATCAATGTCAAATAGAATTTGAAAGTGAATGGACTGGGGAAATACATGAATCTTGAGCAGCATTGAGAGCCCACTTGAGGCTGATGATCATGAATGTGAAGTGAAATTACTCAACCTGGTCTTTCAGTTTTCCTCTCCATGGGAGGATGCATAGAACAGGCAAAGTGGTTTTATCTGTGCGATTTCATCAAACTGAGAGAGAAGGGCAAGATAATTGAAGAAGTATGCCAGAGAGAATCAGAATGCTTGCTAAGAGAGTTTACTTGGGTAAAGAGGAGAATGAAAGCACCAGAAGTGAAGACCAACAAGAAGTAGAGGTATTGATGGATTTAGGTCTTTGTAGGGCTTGAAGTAGAGTTGAGTTGAAGTTGAGTTACCAGAAATGTGGTAGGTGATATATGGAATGTTGGTTATTTTGATAGAGATAATCGCAGAAGTCACCATTATTAGTAACATGTATACCTGCTAGGAGGTGGGTGGAGGCGAAATCAAGGAAATGAGTGGCCGGTATCCTACAGGATACTACAGGATGCAATTGACTACAGTCAACTGACAAGGGACTATAGAAATGAACAAGAATTATGTTAGAAATAGTGTTGCAGAAAATGGTGATGAATCCAAGATTCTATTGATGACAACAGTAAGGAGAGAGAGTAGATGATGTGGGTAGATGACATAATATTTGAAGGTGAAAAAGTTTGGGGAGGAGGAAATGGTGAATAATCTTAGAGCTGGAATGAGGAACAAGGAAAATCTTTCCTACCATTTGTCTCGATAACATCTGAGATATAAAAAAGAGAAGATCTGGGTGGCTCCCTAGTGTAGTGGTTAGCACATCTGCTTTACACGCAGAAAGTACTGGGTTTGTGCCCCAGGTGGAACCATAGACTAGACCCTGGGGGCCCCAGGCCCTGAGTGCGTGCCCCAAGCCTGTGAGAGGAGACATCCCGCCTTCAGAGATCCAGTTCTTAAGGGGAGACAGCAACATGCATAGGTCAGGGGTGGAAGTGTAGGGGGAGGATAATTAAAGGCGAAAAAAAAAAAGAGAGAGAAATTCTAAATGGCATAGGAAGCATTGTTCCCATGGGACATCAGTGGAGAGTGAAAGACACAGTAAGGAAAGTAAAAATATGTAACAGAGAAAAAGTAAATGAAACAAATTGGTGGTGCTGTATTAATTCAGCTCAAATTAACTAAGGCAAATAAACAATAGTGAGATGATTTTTAAAAACTTCCAACTCCATCTGTTCTTCTAGACATTGCCATAATGAATAATTCTACAAGAATTTGACTAAGTCACATAACTTTCATATCCTGTCCTCAAGAGAATCTACTTGGCACCCCCAATGCACCTCCTGGAAGTGCAAAAGACAACACTGGTGTGGCCATTCTTGATCAATGAGGATGAAAGCAAAGTGCTTTGTTTCCTGGGCAGTTTTGACATATGTCCATGTTTATTAAGAACATCTCTGAAACCTACCACTAGGTGCAAGATCGATGACCAGCTCCATAAAGTGTTCTTGGTTGACTTTCCTTCCATCTCTGTTCCACTCGGCTTTCCCCTTGCTTCTGCTCCCTGGCATCATCTCCAGATAAACTACTTTGTCTCAGGCTCTGCTTTTGGAGGATGCCAAGCTAAGCATGTGATTATCATATTTTGTGGCCGGTCTATATACATACATGTGTGTGTGTAAATGGAAATAGGTCTTATAATTGGTCTTACTGTGGTGATTTATGTTCAATTTGTGTACTTTTATAGGTTTTAAACATGTAAGAGAAGCTGATATTAGTAATGTAGTTTCAATCAAATATTTGGGATAATTGATTAACTATGTTTAACAGATTTATAATATCAAAATATTAAATAGTAAGCCAGGTCATGACAGTTCTCTACATAAAAGACCTCTCAGATATTAGGATAGTGCAACAATTCTAACCAAGTTTTTAAGGGGCAGAGAGAAATTCTAGAATTTTATGAATTTTTTTCTTGGAAATTTATAAGATCCCTGGAGATAAGCAATTCAGGAAGCTGAGGATGATGGCCCTTGGCTCAGAGCAGCATAGCCCAAAGCCTTAGGAATCTTGAGGGGTGGGATGTTCTTCCATGGTTCCCAGTCATTGTATGCTAACTTCATCTGGGGTCCCCCATAATATATGCCCGCTTCCCTGATCCCTACCCTTTTCTTAGCCTTTTGAAAGTGTAATATCTCCACTTCCCTGGAGCTTATCAGGGAATTTCCAATTTCAGTAGCATCATTGGCTAATTTCTCCTAAAGCCTAAATAGTTCTTTTTATTCAACTTGCTCTCCCTTATGCAAGGAAATTTAGAACAAAGATGTAAAACCTGATTCTACTTCTTCTGAGAAGAGACAGTTAAAAACATTTTTTGTTTATTAATTTATAATGACAAAATAAGCAAAAAAAAAACCTCATTAATCAATTAGTGAACATGTCACTCAGTAACGGATATTTTCCCCAATTTTGAAGTATGTCTTTTGGAGAGGTTCCCAGAAGTGGAATACTAAAAGTTATTAAAACATAAAAGTGCACATTATCTGATACACACTACCAAACTGAACCCCTTAAGCCTTAAAGTACTCAAAGAAATCAATAAACATACCAATTTGTCTTCATTATAACTGGCATTGTTTTTAATTTGCTGATTTAATAGTGAAAATAAAAACTGATCACACAACCACTAGCATCCTCTCTTACATCTGACACTTTTTCTAACACTATTCTGTAATTTTTCTAAATCATTTTATCAACAAGTAAGTAAAAGCAGACCATTGTTTGTGTACAGTTCTCATTTGAAACAGAAATTATTATTTAATTACATCATTATCCACTGAGAACAGTCATCTGAGCCATTTACAACCAGAGAGTCCTCATTATCTGTAAAAGGCAAGTATAATCAATTAAGTTAAATGCTTCAGTGAAGCTGAAAGAATTGCCCCCTAAATATTTATTTTGGTCACTTACCAAGAGTATAATGTATACATAGCCAAGTCTCAAGTTTAAGAACAATCCATAGCAGATTGGTCTCTCTAAATCGTAGCATTAAGAAGTTACAGATGACCACAAAATTTCATTAGTATCAGCCAATATTGACTAGAAATATGCACAGTAGATTAAAATGATTAAACATGTTGCGTAATTAGTAGAAGGAAGTTTACTCTCCTTCTGAAGCACTCGACTTGGGCAAAGTTAAGTTCATGGGAATTACAGCTGAAACCACTTTCCCTGTTAGTTCGACATTTAACAGTAATCTTTTATGATTGCTCCAGTTCGTCTTCATCTGGCTAGGATATAATTGGGAGATATTATGCCCACTATTTCTAAAGTTAGAGTTATTTTAAGGATGTGGCCTTGAGATAGTAAAGTGTTTTTGAGACCAGCTGGTCTGTATATGTGACTGATCCCTGTTCAGGCCGCTAATAAACTTTTAAGCTCAAGATAGATGCGGAAATTTACTCTTGCTGTGGCTACCTAAGACAAGCCTCCTGAGTAAGTTCTGTTGTTTATTAAACTTGCTGCCTGCCAATCTGGAATGATCTGCCTTTTTCTTTGGTTTCTCCTTCCCCTCTGTACACAGGAGCCAGTTTTGAATTTCACCCAGGGAATTCCCAAGGTTGAAAAAGAAAAGTAACACAAGTTAGTGTTTTAAAAAATCTAAATGTCACAACTTCACTCCAATAACCATTCATTATACATTTTACCCATCTCTTGAATGTTCTTAGAAGTAATGACCCTTGAAATTAAAACACATAAATTAACTCGAAAATGAAGTACATACTACTACTGTTCTCGCTTCTTCTTCTTCTTTTTTTTTTTTAGGCGAGGCAACCCTTGTTTGACCTCACAGATTGCAAGGACTTTGTCAGTTTACAATCCCTTATTTTTATTTTTTATGCCTATTTTACAGCACCTGGTCTTCCTAGGTGGTCCCCATCCAAGTACTAACTAGGCCTGAACTTACTTAGCTTCTGAGATCAGATGGGATCTGGCTTGTTTAAGGTGGCATGGCAGTAGACTGTTCCATCTTCTTTATTAGCAAACTCTAGTCTCTTGTATTGTTTCTCTTAATGTGCTCGGGAAAAATACAGCTCTGCCAAAGTATTTAAAAACTAGGGCAAATTGCACGATAAGCTCTACTAATATCATTTAAATTATAGTCTCCATACTTAGTTATTACTTTCCTATAAAACAATATTTCTTGTAGAAATTATTCTTTATAGATTGGACACAAATTTTCATTGTAAGTTAAAATACCAACAAATATCCCAAAGCTAAAGAATATATTAATATATTCTTAATAAAAATTATATAAAGCTCTGAATACATGTACCCACATTAAAATCACTCAAGCTATTCCCTGTGTCTGTAATGTTTTTTCCTCATCTTGCCTGTTGCAAGATGTCACTTGTTCATGACTTAAGTGAAATTGATTCGATCTAAGGGTGAATCTGTTTACGTCAAGGAGGCTGTGCCAGGATGTTGTCATACACATTTGTTGCTATTGATAAGCACTCAGTAGCTCAGCAGTTGACTTGGGACTTATCAATAATAACATGAGAAGGAGCAACAGTCACAAGATGAGCATTTTAACTTTAAACACAAAGAATCTGTGAGGACTTACCAGGGGTGTTTGATCTGGACAAGGCTATTCTTTGCTGATATAAATAGCTCTTCGAAGATCTTGAGGCATTTGCTCCTACCGTGGTCAGGCTACTCTTGACTTGCAGGGGTGTTAAATGATGCAGCAGTTTCTGGAAGAGAAGGGTCATGTGTTCCCTGCCTTGGTGGAGCTACGCCCAGGAGGCAGTGGTGCAAGCTATGTATTGGTCCCTGGAGTAATTACCTTCAGAACAACCCACCTTGCCTGCAAGCACTAGAGCTATTGCCTGCTGAGTGACTCAGTAGCAAGAGACCTAAATCGGCAGCTGATATCTAGCTTTTCATTGAAAGGACTGACTCTACTGAGAACCAGCTCTAAGAATGATATACCTCAACTAAATTTGGAGGTTATTCCTTTCATTTTCCTTTTGCCTGGAACAATAGTATGATTAATCTATTATTGGTTTGGAGTATGTTATTTCTTCATTGGTTCATTAAAAGACATTATCCTCTATGCTTTTGGCTTGTGAAATATTGTTATTATAAATTATAATTTCCACAGTAAACTTGTGTTAAATAAATTATTGGCAAAGACAGACTCAGTTTCTGAGCATAATTGGCCTCAGACAAAATATTGCCAAATTTGTGAATGCTGCTAGTTAAGAACAAGTTAATTCTCTGCCTTTAAGAGTGTTATTGATAATATTGCCTCTAAATTTAGTTACTTTAAACAATGGTCTCCTATTTCCTTAAATTCCTGAAGCATTTATTGACTATGCCTTCTCTTTGGAAGTTAGCTTAAGTTGGCTTTGATTATTTCTTATTTTTTATAAGTCTATCATCTCTCTAAAAATTAAATGCTCTCAGATCTGAGGAGTCTTAAAACTGTATGCTCTGGGCTTCACATGGTATCCCTTTGTGCTTATTGGAAGTCAGAGGAATTCTGCACTGATTAAAATTTTGAGGCTGCATTATATTATTTGTATGATGATTAGGAGAGAGAAATAACAAATATCGTAAATATACATGCATATGTTATCATTGTACTTTTATTCAAGCGACTTCTTCATGCAATTTGAGAAGAAAAAGATAAAATTTGTACTTTAGAGTCAGGTTATCAAACTGTTTTTATAAAAGGCCAGATAATAAATATTTGAGATTTTACGGGCTATATCATTTCTGTAGCAACTGCTCAACTCAGCTGCTATAGTGTGAGAACATCTACAGATAATACACAAAGAAAGGAGCATAACTATGTTCCAATAAAACTTTATTTTCCAAAACAGGTGGTAGGCCAGATTCAGGTGCCCAAATCTAGAGGGCTAAAGAGTTTTTCTAGAGTGTTGTTCTAGAGTGTGGATCACGATATATTAAATTTTAAAAAGCATACATCTTATTTCATTTGTACTTAGTGATACAGAGTAAATAAACCAATATTCACTCAGGGCTTACTTATTTTTTTCACATATACCCTGGTAGTCAGCAAAATTTATGCTAGCAAACATATAGTATATAGGCTTTGATATTGCAAATTTTGAAAATACTTTGTAGTACAGCATACTTTTCTTTGTTTTAAAGGTGTTATAATATCTCTTCACATATCTATGGTTTCAATGGTAAGATTATTTAGATAAAATAATATAAAATATGTTATATTTTTTTGAGAATTGAAACAATTATTTGCTCATGATTCAGAATTCATTTTAAACAGTTAATCATGGAGTATTTTTTAAAAATTAATCAATAAATACATTTGAGAATCTCTTAAATGCCATTTCAAGGGTTATTCTAGGCACTTGGAAAAACTTTGCACAACTACCTTTATCCATTTTGTCCTAAAAAAACATTCCATGTTCATACTTGATGTTTCTCTTTTGTGTGACTCTAGATTTCCCGAAAAAACAATTATAGACAGGTATATGGATAGACAGACAGATAGGCTTGCAGGCAGACAGCCAGCCAGCCAGACAGATGATACATACATACATGCATACATATATACTTACGTACATACATTCAGAGAAAGAGATACACAGATAATCAACTCTGTATAAATCAAAAATATTTAGAAGTCAAAGTCAAGCTTTGACTTTTTATTTAGAAGTGTTATTAAAAATAAAATTATACTCATTTTTGCGAAGTTTATTTTCCTGACGATAATCAATAGTTAAAGATAAATTTTAACCATTTTATTTTCACTGCTCTAAGTGTGTGGTAGTGCCACCTGCTGGTGTACTTTAAGCAAATGATAGTATCATGAATAAAAGCAATCTATATGTTGGATATGCTATAAAAATGCACTGTGAGAAGCTGTAAAATTAAATAATGTTGAAAATATCTATTTTTAATTTTATGTTTTAAAGATTTATTTTTAAAGACAATATAATTGTCCGTCTCACTCCTTTAATGAACTTGTTTATAATAGTAAAAATTTCTAATAAGGAATTTATAACTTTAGATACTGAAATTGTTTTAATTTATCTTTTTTGTTTGCAGTTTTTCTAAAATTTCTTTATATTTCTCAGTTTACTCAGACAGATTACTCAGAACACAATTTATCTGATGCATACTCATTGATAGCAAACATGCTTTAATCAGCTTTCCACTCTATTTCCCGTCAGTTAATGAACCATCACTACATGCTGTAATCAGAAGATTTCACAGTACTAGACTTTCTCTTCTTCCTCAATTCTTTTATAACCTCTTGTATTCATGTAAACCATCTACACAATTTTTAAATATTAAAACTGTTTAAAATAAAAATTTTAAATAATCAGAATGGAAGTATTATTGTTAGCTTGCAAAAAGACATGTTATTTAATGCTAAAATATTTGTGGGAGGAGGGAGAGAAGACAGATCTCCCTGCCTTAGAAAGTTTTTTTTTATGAATAAATGAATCCAAAGTTTTAGTTCCATGTATTAATTCTCAGTAACTGACTCTAACCTTCATTCACCCTATTTCTTCAATATCTTTTGGAAAACAATTAACTGCTTTTTTTCTTGGGGCAGAGAAGCAAAAGTACATTGAAGGTGAAATTGCGTAGTAGACCAAGTTTATATAAATGTAGTAGTTCCTTCCTATTAACTTTTTGAGCATTTCTTAGAATCCTCTCTGGCAACCATCCCCCATTTAGTATCCATGTCTCCAAGTAACACTCTACACAGTGACTGCCGCTAAAACACTGAATGCATCAGATATTTACTGTCTCCCTTAATGCAGCAGGTCCTGGAATAATGTTGTTTCGTTCAACTGTCTTTCATTATAACATTAATGAGATGCCGAAGAAACTTAACTCTTGTTTATATCAATTAGCCTATGGTAAAACTGGTTTTGTTCTATGTTGCTTCAAGTCCCAGAAGCTATTGATGACTTTAAGTGAAGACTTACTGCACCTCCCCCTGGACCAAAAATCATTGTACAGCTCTCTCCTTCTGCTACATGGCTTTCACTATTTCTTTTATACTTCATTTTTAATTGTCTAATGTTAAGTGCTTTTGCCATAAGCAACTTCCATTTCCTTTAAAAAAATAGTCTGGATATAAAGAATAAACTTATTTCATAAATAAATACCTGTCGTTGGCTTTTTTTCTTTTGAAGACCTTTTTCTGAAAAATGATCAGTAGAACTTGTAACTTCTCGTTAAAGCTTTTGTGGTTGACCCTTTGAAAACTTTGTTTAAACCAAAAGGAGTCATATGAATGTGAACATTTTATTTACTTGATATATTAGTGCTAGATTATGGGGAGATATGGGTCTTCTGGGTCCCTGGAAATCCACAATTTGTTTATTATTCTTACTACCCCAAATCAGAGCTGACCCTATGGGAATTCAACAGTGAAGGTGTCAGGACAACCGTTATTTTAGTTTTTATTTGCATCACAGCCCACTTTGGCAAAAAAATCAATAGAAGTTCTAAAACTTTTGCACGCTTGCTATTGTAAAACTAATTTAATGTGACTTCAGTAGCAAAAATATTTAATGCTTTATAATGCTTATATAATTCACCAAAATATAGCAAAGCCATATAAAATCACCTCTCTCTGTGGCACATTTTACAGAATATTGTATATTGATTCAAAGCATTAATCTTTTGAGGAGAAAATCTACTTTGTTGTCCTGTGTTGCTTCATTATTAAATAATGGTCAATGCTGGTCATCTGCTTGAATGAGCAACAGGAAAAGTGACTAATTGGGGCTAATTTGTTGAGTATTTAAGTTGGCATGTCGTTGAGGAAGTCTTCTTTTATTTCTTTAGACAATGTATCTCTTTATATAAATTTGCTAAAAGTGCCTTATCTGTCTTTAAAATCTGTTTTGAGAGATAGTTTCAGTCAGAAAAAAAAACTTCAGCTTATCTCATTACACTTAAAATTCTAAATCTATACTTGGAGACTGCCTAACCCATGTTCCTGGCAACTAACAACGTAGACTTTCTTAGTGAATAAATCATTCTGTAGGAGTAGACTGGACACCTTTTGAAGCTGTGCAGATTACCAAAAGCTAGCAAAATGAGAGTTAGTAAAAGTGAAAACTAATTTAGTGAAAAGTGCCTGTTCAGATGATAGAAGATTATTTGCTATAAGAAGATGATGACAAATTTTCTGCTTGTATATTATTATTAATGCTCATTGTGACTGGTGGTCATAGACTAATTCAAAGACAGAAAGTTGTGACTGTGATTTACTTGAGTACAAGAATGCTTGCAGTAGTGGTGAATGTGAATGTTTAATAAAGGTCCTGGAGCCAACTGCCTAAACTTTAAACCTCAGAAAGCACAGTAAGGATTTCCCAAGTCATGAAGATCCTGTACCAGAAAATACAGGAGCTCAAGTGTTGGTCCATTTGCCTACCTAAGCAGAAATCAATGACAGTGTAATTTACTATTTTGGATATCAACTTGGTATATAAAGTTTTAATGCCTAGTTATATTACTTGCTTTTGAGATTAAATAAAAATTATTAAATAGTTGAAAGGCCAAAAACAAATGATCAATAAAAATAAATAACCAATAGACATTCTCACTAGTAGTGAAAAATAATCAGATTAAAAAGCAACAATCAAATACCATATTCTTTCTAGCTATATATCATTCAGTAGATCCAGGGTATGTTGAGAACTTCACACTCATAAATAGCTAGTAGGAATATAAAATTTTAAATCCTTTATAGAACATAATTTGGCAATATGCATCTAAACTCTAAAAATTTTCCTATCTTTTCAACAATTTATTTTCATTTTCATAACAATTCATTTTTATTAATCTTGTTAGTCTAAGGAAGTAATAATAGATGTTAGCAAATAGTTATATACAAAGATTTTTATTGAAGCATTATGTGATATTAGTCGAATATTGAAATTGTCCTAAGTATTCAATAATAAGTTAACATGATCAAATATAATACTAGACATGATAAAATTTTATGTAGACACTTAAAATATCTTTATTAGGCATTTTAAAGACATGAAAATGTGCTCATTTTAATAAATAAAGATGATATAAATATATATTGACAGAAATTATGAACCAAATTATATTTGACTAATTAAACACATATTTCCTAATGTTTTTGATGTCTTTTCTATCTTGGTCTTTTCTTTCTTACATAGGAAAATATTATTTTGGGCAAACAAAATAGGCTATAATTAATAATTGATTGTAAGTTTTAAATTAGAGCTCAAATACTGAATTCAATAAAAATTTACATAACTATCACAATCTAGTTCATTAAGGAAGAAATATACCTACTCATTTTGAATGATATTAAAAAAAAAAAAGCAATATAAAAAAAAAATCCTCAATCTTTAAGATACCATAGGCAAATCTGGATAATGGATAGGTTTTTATTTCGTACCTATTAATCTTTACAAGATAAATACCATGGCCTTCCTCCATGTTTTGCATGTATTCTTAGCCTCTCAGTCACAAGTTGTCCCACCAGGAGGCCCAAATTAAGTATTTCCACCATCCAATCCTAAAGTCCAAGTTAATAATGCTTGTTATATGTCCAGCTGGAATTCTGTTTATACAATATAAATCTTACAGTTTATGGTTATGATGGGTTATAACTAGGTTTCATGTAGAATGACAGAGATGCATCATATAAAGTCATATGTCTCAGTTTACCCAGTGCACACCTGTTGTTCAATATAATTTTTAAGTGTACCCACTTTCCTTCTAAAGACTGTCCATATTTGGATAATAAATTAAATGGACACCCTAATCATAATAGAAAGGAACTGTTTTAATAAAGTTTAATGAAGGGATAACAAGTAGTTATTATCAAAGACTTGTCAGTGAAGATAATTATCAGAGAGTAAGAAAGGTGTGTTTAATAATATCATGTAAGTAGCTATTAATTAACCTTCATGTAGGCCTAGTCTTGTTATTGACTTAGTGTCAGAAATGAAATTATTCAGTGCATTATTATAATCACTCATTCTATTTTTGCCACTGATTAAAATAACTTCTTGAACCTTAATTTCCTCATCTGTAAAATAAACTGATATCTCTTATAATAATTACTAGAAATAGATTGTATAATTTAATAAATTATGTATCTTAAATTCATTGGAAGAGATAATATGCAACATTATTTTACAAAGATTTGCTTTTTTTCGTTACATCTATTTTGGTTATGTCTATTTTTTATTATTGTCTAATTTATTTGTACTTTTATAAAGCATTATAATTTATTCTGTATCTTCATAAAAAGTCTGATTTACTTCTAACCTAGGGGTTAAGTCTGATTTTTAAAAATCTTCCTATGAAATTATTCTTTTCATTTGCATATATAATCTTGTAGATTTTAATATTAAATATTAATTGAATAAGGTGTAAATGTTCTTTCTCCAAACTATGTTTTCAGTAAATGAGATAATCATTGCATTGCAAACAATCATTTAAAACCAATAGACGTACTCATGCCAGGATCTAGGTCCTCTAAATGTAGCAGATGAAGCCAAGGAGTAGGTGTAAACAACATGATTTTTACTTATCTCAAAGGTATAATTAAGAAAAC
This sequence comes from Pteropus medius, assembly GCF_902729225.1. Lineage (NCBI taxonomy): Eukaryota > Metazoa > Chordata > Mammalia > Chiroptera > Pteropodidae > Pteropus > Pteropus medius. Next base: position 25,918,525 of record NW_024347791.1, read on the forward strand.
ATAGTAAAAACCATTCTCTGGAAAGAAGTACATATAAAGAGATTTTAAAAGGATTATATGATAGTAATAATCCTTTTAGGGCTTTTTATTTTTTTATTTTTATTTTTTTTTTAAGTTTAAGCTCCCTTCCACAACCTGGATTATTTATATATTTGTTTGTCTTGTTTGTTAGTTTGGATAAAGTTAGATTTGCATTTTTACAAAGAGCCAATATCAGAAAACAGCAGTGTAATTAGGATATTGCCCTAGTAGCCATGAAAATAAGTGGAAAAGCAGTCCCAATTGCTTACTGTATTTCCTCCAACAGCCTCTGCAGTTTTTCTAATTTGGTCTTCAAGTTCTTCCAGTCCATAGTGACTTTCCTTCAGTTCTGTTACTACCCATGCTTCATGGCTGCTTTCCAGCAATAAGCTCTACATAAATAATTTTCATGATGACTTCAACTTGAACAATATCTTCTTTTTGTAATCTCCTTTAAATAAATCTTAGAATTTAGGGCAAAATACTTCTTAGAGATGTTACTTTTGATTTTTCTACATTTTCTCTCTTTATCTTTTCTTTGCATCTCTTCAAGTGCTTCCATGGCTTTTGTTGCAAGACTTTCTAGATTGTTTTCAAAAACCTAAAGACTTGAGGAAAGGTTGATGTGAGCCTTCAACAAATTCTTGCAATTGAGAGAATAGAGTGATGTTGATACTTGGAGAGGAGGAGACATGCAGACAACTCTCTGGCAGGACCCAAAGGATCTCAGAAAAGATGGACACAAATGCTTGAGAAGATTCAATCCACACCCAGACTTGGCACTAAAGATTTACACGTCTCAAGCATGGCATAGATGTAACAATGAAGGCCTAAAGTGATCATGGGGGTCAGAACAAAAGTATCTAAACAGTCACCACTGCAACCAGATAGATGATCATACCTTCAGGGACTAAAGAGCCAGAAAAAGAGTGCAGTTAGGGATATTCAAAAATACTTTAAGTTAAATTACCCACCAACCTTAAGAGATAAGATATTTGAGTTAAAAAGGACATGACTTACAGAAATTAACATATAAAGCATTTCTTATATATCTGAATTTATAAATGAAAGTTCATACATTTTGAAATTATTTCATAATTGCGGGAAGAAATTATACCCTATCGTGATTCTTCATTTTAAAGTAGAGCTGGTGGGAAGAAGTTTCTTAAAGAATGCCTTGGTGTTTAAATATGGATAGGCCTGAGAACTCAGATTTCTTCATCAAAATTGTTTTGTTGTTGTTGTTTTTACCCACTTCACGTCTGTTTGGTGTGTGTGTGAGGAGGAAGGGGCCTTTTAAAATTAAGTTCTGCTCTGTGAGGTGACTGTTGTTTCTGAGAGAACTTGTTTTGCCCTTTAGCTGCTCCATTCCCAAAGTCAAACGTACTGTTGCCCTTCCTGGACATAGTGAGGAAGTGTCCTATGGACTAGCATGCCTTGAAAAGGCATAAGCTGGGTCTTTTCAGTGAGATGTAGAGCAATAGAAAAGAAATTACGGAACAGGGACAGCCAGAAGATTCATGGGTTCCCATCCAGAGCTGTTTGTTTCCTTTGAGTATCTCTACACTCACCAACTAACACTTAATTGCTTTACTTTTTTAAAAAATAGTCTGAGCTCCCCTTCTCTTAATTATGAATAATCTGGTTTTGTATTAGATAACACTTAATTTTTTCTGCCAATGTCTTTATTTTCTTCTTTATTTAAACCTCAATATTTCTTTGGGTAGCTATACCTTTATTGAATATAATATGATATATATTCATATTATGATTCATAATATGATTCATGTATATATAGATGAAATGTGTGACCACTCATCTCAAGGTCCTGACTATTAGTAAGCCAAACATTCACTTCTCTGTATAAAAATCTAGATCTGTTATAGATTCACCAAAGCATTATCCTCATTTGTTTTTATTATCTGGAGATTTTTCTTTCATTTTCTTTTTTTTTTTTTTCTTTTCTTTCTCCTTTTATGAGCTTATACACACACACACACACACACACACACACACACATACACTTTATATACGCAACATATTTATTTGTAGCAGAAAGTTTCTAGGTTATATGAGAGCCTCTTTTCTAGAACTGAAAGTATTAAAATTAGTGTATCTATGGTGATTTTGATATATGGACCTTTCTTACATGCATATATAGCCAAATATGTATGTCTTTTCCATAAAGAAATCCTTTTATTTTTCTTTAAAAGTCTATTTCCGTCATGAGATTGCATAATCACCTATAAATTCTACTTGCAAGATTATATTTTTTTAACAAACACTTTAATCCATATATACTTATTTAATATATGCTTGTAAGTGAAGCTCTTATTCTGATATATTTCTCAAAAATAAGCCAAGTGTCATAAGAACATTTATTCAATAACACTTTCTTTTCTTACTGGTTATTAAAACACTTCCATCAAAAATAAAATTCTCACATTGATACTTGTATAAATGATGTTAAAATTATTAGAATGTGAAAGGTTATCATAATTATGAAACACTAAAAACTATTTTGTTAAAAAACATTTCCATTATAATGTTTTTAGGTTAAAATCTTGCCTTCTCTGTCTTTTGTTTCAAAGCATTACAAGTGACCTTTTACAGGTGCTGGGCATTGATTTAAATATGCTGATGAAATCACTTGGCTTGCAAGATGTTTGATAGGAAAATGAAACTTTAAACTACCAACTGTGTTTGAACAGATGATGTTTTTCTGCTTAATGCAGCAATATTCATTAAACAGAAGTATATGTCTAAAGTTCAGGCATGAATAAAAATGAAATGGATTTTCTGGGTGCTTACATGTTAATCTCTATTAGGTCATTGTTTCTCAATACCCTTATGATTTGTCCTTTGTTCTTCAATATAAAAGAAGCAATTAAAATATTACAAAGCCCCCATGAACTCCGAAGAACTTTTGTTCTCATTACTAATCATTTTTTAAACTGGAAATCTGTAGTGAGCTTTATAAACTTACGTAATTGCCTAATTCTAGGAACTTGTTCTACTCCTATTTTCATTTTCTTATCTGCCTAAGTATTCTCTCCAGTTTATGGATATCAAATAGAAATAGAGGAAATTCTAAGAAGAATAATTTAAAAAGAGAAAATTCTTTGTAATATTTTACATTGTGCTTACTATCTGTATCATATTGAACTGAATCATATGATGTAGTAGATTTTTCTTTTACATATATCGCTTGTGAAACATGACCAGCATTCCCTGCCTTATATATTCCATGTGCTTTTCCTTACCTACCCTTACACTAGATTATCAGTGGATCTTCTAAACACAGGATATAATTAATTTTCTCCAGTCTCTTCATCTCTCTTCCTCCAACTCCCTCATCTTTTCTATCTCCTTCTTTTTTCTCCCAACCTTTCCAATCTATTTGATATCTTGGAAAATACGTAGAGTTAAAGCAAGAAAAGTAAAAAACATTTATTTCACTGTGTTTTTATTAAAGGGGAATGTATTTTACAAAATAATTATCATGTATTTTTATATTTTGTAAATATCGATATTTTAATCATTCATCATTCATGACTTTGAATCACTGACTCATTTTTTATTAAAAATATAATGATCACATTCAATCTAATATATAATGTATTTTTAATTCATAGAGTGAAGTAATTAAGTGATCTTAGTTAGATTTTAATTTTATATTTCATTAGATGACTCATTAAAACTCACTCTTTAATTTTCATTTATCCATAATATCCCAAGAATATCAATCTTATTGGTTTTATTTTTTTATGCGTTCAACTTTATTGTCATAAACATTTTCAGGTCAATTGACTGTTTTACTCAGATTGATTATTTATAACCCTTTAAAATTCAGAATTTAGCAAATCTAGTTTTTAAAAATTCTGTCAAAATATTTTGTTTACACCCTACCTATTTTCTGAGAACCATGGGAAGAATAGTTTTATCCTCAGAGATTGTTCCTTTCTTCAGTGTACAACAGAGTAGTTGTCATTTGCAGAATCGATCTAGTATAAGGTAGGTGTCTCAGGGAGAGAAATTCTAACTTTATTTACCCCTTATTGAACCCTGCGATTTTTCTTAATTAAACTCCTAGGCTCCTGTCAAGAATAATGTGCATTTGTTTTTATTCAGAGACCTAAGATCTAGACAGCTAATTATTCATTAAAATATACATGTATAGACACACACAAGCGCACACACATACCACATATATGATTCATTGTTATTGTTCAGGTCATGAGGAAGTATTCTATAATTGTCTTCATCTGTTCTTTCCAATTTTCCCTGCAGAGACAAATGCATTCTACCTGCTTAACAGAGACACTTATGAAACTTGAGTTTATCTCCACATATTTGTTCAATTACTACAATGAAAGAATTCTAGGACTTGATGAAAATATATATGGAGAGATTAAGATTTTCAAACTAAGTACGAGTGAGAATATTTGGATATTCCTGTGATAATAACACTATGAGAAATATCAAAGAAGTATTTTCAAAAAAATGCAAATACATACTTATTTAATAATGCATATATTTAATAATGTTGGGGAAAGATAGGACAGAGATTAGCAAAAAATTACTTGGAGATCATTAAATTTACATTTACTTAAATAATATGACATAATAACATATTTCAAAGCACAAATGAGCCACAGAGCTGATGTTCAATAAACAAGAATAGAATCTAAATTCAAGTTAGAAAGAAAGGACTTATTTTTTAAAAATGTTCTCTTCTAAAATTTAGGTGCTAAATAGTATTGTGTGCCTGCATGCCAAGAACAGCCCTCAGAACCATTCTTAAATAATATTCTCTTGTCATTGAGACATTTCAATACATTTAGTTATGCTGCCACTTAGTTCTTCTATATTCATCAAGCCATTTATTTTTACCACTTAAATCATTAATTAAAAAAGATTTATCCACATCTGATTTAGAATAGTATAGATTTATGAAAATTTAGATTATTAGATTGTCTGTTCCTCAAATGAGCATGCAGAAATTTAAAATTACTTCATCCACTCATGAAATTTCTGCATGAAAGATGAAAACAGTATAAATTATACTTTTAAACATGGTAGTAAAAAAAGAATAAGCAGAAGATGATATAAGTAGTATAGATAACATTTTAGGATAAGTAGTCTTAAAGCAGAACTTAGTATGAATCTGTTTTCTGAACGCCTTCTAATTCTTCATTGTGATCTGTAATAAGTCTTGCTTAGCTTCACTTTTTTACTGAACATTGTGAATTAAACAGAAGTCAATGAATTTTTTAGTTGATATAGTCCGTCTCTCCTCAGAAACAACATAAAACACAGAGGCAATCCAAAATAACCAAACATAGCCTTTGATCTCTATCAGAGGAAATGAAACACCTTTCTTCCTCCCACTTTGCACCCCTGTTTATATTGTCTCCCTTCTACAATCTCTTCATTAGATTATCTTGTGTCATGAACTAAGCCATAGCCAGATGATTATAATTAAATAATCTCATTGCAGTAACTAGGGAAAGCATTCTGCTTCTTTCATCTTCAGAGATGCCTAAATGAAAAAGGAGTCAGACTCATTCGGCACAATATCAATTAATTTGCTGTGTTCTGTATTCATTTCTTGTTACACCATATGATATCCTTGTGTCACCCAGTAAGACTACTAAGGAGCTAATCATTTTTTTTTTTACATCATGAGTTTAAGGAATAAAAATATAAGTTTTCTAATTCAGGTTCAAATAGCGAGCATCTCTTGTGAAAGATTTATATACTCCAAAATGTATCTCTATGTATCATGTAATAATGCTGTCTAATGAAACTCAGAGTAAAGAGATTTTCTAATTAAATTTATTAAGACATGTTGTTCAGACAAGTCTTACTCTATCTGAGTGAGACAAATGATAAATCTACCCATAAACGCCAGTACAACAGGAATATGGCCCTTATGGGTGAGCATTGTTCCTAAGTCAATGTCTCACCTTGACATTTATTTTCCATAAGTAACAAGTTTCTCCTTTTAGACAGCATTAAGAGAGCATTCATCTTCAGCAAGGTTGCAAACCATTGTCATTATCTCTTCCTTGGGTAATAAAGAAACTTGATTTCCAGATATGCAAAAATTTAAGCAAGAATGAACTGAATAATATGCACAGTTATCACTGCTTTCACTATCAATAAAGAGCCAAACATGACATGCATGACTGATGTGCACTTTAAATAACGTCTGTTTCCAATGTGACTAAGTTCCTTTTCAGCCCATATGACTGTATAATCTCTTTCTTAAAAAACTGCTTTGAGTAAAATTTACCATCTTTTCAAAAGTTATGAGTTGTGGGAATACTACACTTTATTGCTGCTTAGATTAACTGAATAAATTAATTTAGATTCATTTTCATATCCTCATTAGAATTCTCTATCTTAATCCTCCCACTTCTATCTATCATCTATCTATATCTATCTCTCTGTCTCTATCCTCCTATCATCTATCTCTATCATCTCTATCTATCTATCTATCTATCTATCTATCTATCTATCTATCTATCATCTATCAATCTACCTACCTACCTATCTAATAAAATAACCATGCATTCTAATCTGTTTGACATTATTTGAACTGCACGTTGGTGAAAAATGAATTATTAACAGCAATTGAACATATTATTGAACAAGGTTAACTTATTCAGCAGTGCTAGTCCATTGCCATAAAATAAATAATATTTATATTATTCATGTAATATTCCTGGGTACTAACATAGGTTTATATAGAGATCCATATGCTGGAAACATGAGAACACTATACCTTTTGAAGAATTAGGTTCTTTCCCATGTTTTCTCTCTGAAACTATGTGACAAACAAAATAGAGGTATGAAACTAGAGTTAGATCAATCAGTATCAAAATACTTTATCTTTATACAGTATAAGACATTATTATGTAGCTTGCTCAGGTTTTAAATGATTTGGATTTCTATACCAGCTCCACTACTTACTGTATGGCTTTTGGTAAATCGTTAACCTCTGACTCAGTTTCCCAGTCTGTAAAATGGTGCCTAGCTTACTGGATTAATGGGAGGATCAATTGAAATAATAACATAAAGCACATAGACTTAATAATCATAAACATTCATTGTTATTAGAAGTTCACTTATTAGTAATTGCTAACATTTATTAAGAATTTATTACATGCCAAGCATTTTTCTCAATGAAGCAAGTATCAGTATTATCTCCATTTAACGGATAAGATAAACTGAGACATTGAAAGGTGAAGTTATTTGTCAATCATTGCATAGCTATTAATGTGTAAAGCTTGAATTTAAGCTCCAATGATCTGGCTCCAGAATCTATCTACATGCTGAATCATTATATTATACTTTTAACTCAAACAAAAAAGTCAAAAAATTAGAAACATAGATATGAAAAAGATAAAACAAGCTTTCAATTCTATTACCTGGAGATAAATAGAGTCAAATATTATTTCTTAATAACATAATTGCTTTTCTTCTGGGTTTATGTTTTCTTAAAATGTGATTATTCTGTTAAAATTCAAACAGTTTATTTTTTTAAAAAAATAATCATTTGTTTAATTGAAGAGGAGATACAGTGAATAAACCAGGCTAGTTAATAAGCCTGACCAAGACTTCTGCTATATATTTTTTTGTTACTTTAACTTGAAATGGATTTTTCTTTTTATTTACCTGATTATTTTCAAATTGTGCTACAATTTTCATTTGTATCTAAGCAATTATAAGTGAACTCTAAAGACATAATAAATGTGGCAGCTGAAAATCTCAAGAGGAATTTTTTAAGGCTCCAAAATAACAAAAACAAAACAAAAACAAAAAGAAAGCCTCTGGATGAGAGAGAATTTTAAAACTTAAAATCATTATGAAATGCATGAAAGAAAAGACCGACATGTTTGTTCATAAAAAATTATTAAGTATGTCACTTTTAAATGTCTAACACACATTTGAAAGACAAGGAAGAAAAATAAAAAAAAAAATTAACCACAAATAATGAAATTAATGTTTTTAATATATTTAAAAACACATAAATTGATAATAAAACTGAATAATGTTAAATAGAAGGGCAAAATATACTATCTGTTAATTAACAAAATGGTAAATACAAATAGCTAACATAGATATGTAAAGATAGCATATTAACAATAAAAGTGGAAATTAAATTAATGAATGCCATTGTCTTAACAGACTAATAATCCCTAAGAATTTAGACTTTTGTAAAATGGTAGAACAGCATCGAACACGTTGTAAAGATGTTTTTCCAGATAACAATCCCTCATTGTCTACAAATGGCTGAATGCTACCAGTGTAAACCCATCCATTTATAGGTGTGGACACAAGAACCATGTTGGAACATGCCAATAGCCATACCCGATCGGGATGTGTCTCTTATAAATGTAGACTGAGAAGCAGCCAAGTAATCTCATCTCCTGGCTAAAAGCTTAAAGCATGATCTGAAAATCTGTAAAGTGGGATAATGGAGAATCAGCCAAGTAGTTTTGTAGAGAGTGAGAAAAGTGAGGGACAAAGGGGAAAAGAGTAGGAGAGTCAGAGAGATGTGGCAAATGGCTATTCATATCCTATTCAGTCTCTGCCTATGGCCTGACCTTCTTTCCTATGAGTTTTAAGAAATCTCCATGTCTCCTAATAATAAGTAAATATTTTTTCCTCAACTTGATATTTGAACCAAACTCATGTTAGAACAAATTATTTGAAAAAAATAATTTGGAAGACAAACCACAGACTGGGGAAATTATTTGCAAAAGACATAACCAATAAGGGATTGCTATCCAAAACATACAAATGGCTCTTAAAACTCAATGATAAGAAAACTAATAACCCAATTTAAAAATGGGCAAATGATCTGAATAGACACCTCATTAAAGAAGAAATTCAGGTGGCAAATATGCATATGAAAAGACTGGCATCAGATGCTATCAGGGAATTTCAAAATAAAACAACAATGAGATATCACAGCATATCTACTAGAGTGGCTAAAATCTGAATCACTGACAACACCAAATGCTGGTGAGCATGTGGACCAATAGGAACTCTCATTCATTGCTGGTGGAGATACAAAATGACACACCCACTTTGGAAGACAGTTGGCAGTTTTTTACAAAACTAAACATGCTCTTACCATATGATCCAGCAATCATGCTCCTTGGAGTTTAACCAAAGGAGCTGAAAACTTATGCCTACCCAAAAACCTGCACAGAGATTTATAGCAGCTTTATTCACAATTGCCAAGACATGCAAGCAACAATATGTCCTTTGGTAGGTGAATGGAAAAATAAACTGTAGTATATCCAGACAATGAAATATTATTCAGCACTTAAAAGAGCTACAGAGCCATGAAAAGACATAGAGAAAACTTAAATGCATATTACTAAGTGAAAGAAGCCAACCCCAAAAGGCGATATATTGTAAGATTCCAACTATACGACATTCTGAGAAAGGCAATACTATGGAGACAGTAAAAAGATCAGTGGTGACAGTCGTTAGAAGAAAGGGAAAAATAAATAAATGGGGCACAGAGAATTTTTAGGGCAGTGAAACTATTCTGTATGATGCTGCAGTGATGGATACAGTCGTTATACATTTGTCAAAACCCGTAAAAAGTACAATAGTGAACTCTAATGTAAACTCTGGATTTTGAGTGAGAAGGATATATCAATATAGCTTAATCAATTGTAACAGATATGCCATTCTGGAGGAAATGTTGATAGCGGGGAAGACTACATATGTGTAGGAACAAGGAGCACATGAGAACTGTCTATACTTTCTGCTCAATTTTGCTGTAAACTTAGAACTATTCTAAAAAAAAATGTCTTTTTTAAACAAGCAATTTGAGAATATTTTTAAAACTTTAAAAATCTCATAAGACAAGTTCAATAATCCTACAACTAAGCATATATCTTAAGGGAGAAAATTCAAAACAATCCAACAGCTATATTGTAAAAATGCATTGTGTAAAACATTTTGAACAAAAAAGTTAATTGCATTGTTATGTATAAAAGCAAAGAGCAGGAAAAAAATACAAACACTTAACAAATTAAAAAATGGTCAAGTTGTAATAGATTTATACAATTCAATATTATGTAAAATTAAAACCATAAAAATCTTATTTAAAATTGATAAATTAATAGTTTCTAGTACTAGGTGAGAAGATTATAATAGGAACATCTATTTCCTGGCTTTACATAGTTTTAACTGTAACATTCTGGTTTGCATTTTACAGCACAAATAGTTAAATAGTTTAAAACCATTAATAAGAAAATTATGTCTAAGATTGCAATTTTAGAATTTTAGGTAGTATGGCAATCTACTGGGAAATTTTTTGTTTGTTTTGTTCCAAGCAGGTTTTACAGTGCTCTTTATTATCTTCCATTTGATTGCTGCACTTTACCATTATATTCCAATGACTCTAAATGACAAGAGCAAAATTATTAGGAGCAATTTTCAAGTGCTATTCTCTCTAAATATCATTTATTTAATTTTAAATATATTAAATGACTAATAAACATTTATTTAGTTTTATTAGCAAATTCTCTTTTTAAACACACTGAAAAAGTACTTTTTCATAAATGTAAAGTCTAAAAATTATAAGAATTTTGCAAGAGTAAAATAAGTACTTTTGATTGCCTATAAACTTTTCTCATTAGAGCAGACTAACAGAGCTTCAAAAATATAGAATTCAAAATTGAAAAATATGTCATTTTAAGAATATATATTTTCAGGAAATATCTAATGATTTGGGCAACCTTATAACATCTTTATTATTTTTTTTTTTATAAAATATCAACTGGCTGTTAACAAACCAGCATTTACCTTTCATTTTTTAAAATGTATTCTTGTCGATATTAACATTAAATTAGCACAAAGCAACCAATATCAAGTTATCTTGAAACATTCTATAATATAAAATTATTTTAAAAAATCTAAAGTATAGTCTTTGTTTATTTCTAAGCCTGTCAAGTTACTTTTGCTTGCTGTATTATCCCTAGAATACACTCTAAAAATAGTATTGTATTTATTCATTTATATATAGAAATCATGATCATTGTAAAATCTCAATGCTGTTATTTATTTTTTACTCAATTGTTTGTAGCATATATTTTTTCCATTCTCAGATAATGTCAATATACTCTGTTTACAAAGTTTGCACCCAGTGCTACCATGGTTATTTTGGGCTCTGGAGCAGAATGGCTAAGATCGGAGGCTCTGGTACAGTCAAGTGTAGTGAGGATGGTATGATAAATAACTCACACAGATGTGAGATTTGCGTGACGTAAATGTAGAAAGTATCTAGTATCTGGTAGGTATCTAGTAAGAGCTTATTAAATATTCATATAATGAGTAACTGAAATCAAAGGAGAGATGTTATCATTCACATTTATCTTCTGTACAGATTACAATTTTATTCAATAATTTTTAATTTTCCATTTGTAATATTATAAAAATTAAATTAGTTTTCATAGTTTTTCAAAATCACATCATTGTCAATCAGTAGTTGGCAATATATTCATTCTCATATTTAGTTTTCTAATCTTCAATTTAAACGTAAATGTTTATACTTTCTTAAAATTATATAATGTTCTCTTGTTATTTTGCAAATTTAATGAGAAGTTAGCAAAAAAGAAAAATGTCACATATAAATTTGTCATTGGTTAGTAATGAAAAGACATCTGCTATTTTTCAATTAATTATAGCATTATTTCTTTGAGGAATTTTTTTTTTTTTTTTTTAAGTTCTTGATGACTTTCTAAAAGGTCTCAATTACTGAAGTTGTCAAAGAAAGTTTCAGCTTTCTTCCTTTCCCTCAGTCCATACCCCAGAACCAGCTTTCCTCTTGGGCATAGATTATACTTGAGTTAGAAGGAAGGCAGTTCAGATTGATAAAGCAATACCCCTGAGAAAAGATGATTAACATGCATAAAGGGATTTCCCTGCAGTATAAATACCAGCACGCGCCCTCTTGGTGCTTCAGAGCCTTCCTGATGTATATATGCAGGTAGTGAGATTTGAAAGAGCCCTTTGAGACGGTAATATAATAAAACTCTGATTTGAAGAGTAGCAGTTTTCCTCATTTTTCTGCTCTCTTGTGGGGATGAGTTGCCAACCTTTTACTTCGGCTGATACCTTTATACCTCTGAATTCTGAGTCTTCTGCAACTCTGCCTCTGATAATGCATCACAGTGCTGCTGAGTGCCTACCAGTCTCCAACCATGCCTCCAATGTGATGTCTACAGGTACTGACTTCAATAACAATCTACAAGTAGCTGGGCGTAAAGATTTTCAAATGGATACTTTGAATCTTGTTAGTTTAGAATGTGTTTGTTTTCTTTTCTTTTTTTTTCCCCTTCATTTAATATGCTTTCAGTTATATAGTAAGGATATTAAAGAAGTCAAATGTCTAAGAAATCTTTCAAAACATATTAATAAGTAATAATTTAAATATTGTTGGTTTGATTATAAAGATCTGTTCTTTACATAAGTAAACAATGAGTTTGGCTATTTTTAATTCAAAACCAATTTAATGGAAAGTTTATAAATAAAGGGAAAAACTAAAGAAACAGTCTAAAGAAATTTAGTGTTTTACAAGTGTTACTTCTGTAACTTAAAGATTAATTTGTTTTGTTAGGTTACATTTGTTACTACTCTAAAAACAGCCATTTACCTCATAGAACATATTACTAAATAATTCCTACTACCAGCAATTATGGATGTCAAAGAATAAACTAATAATTATAATAAACTTACCTTTTTAGCATAATTCAAAACTCAAAAATCAAAACTAGAAGCAATATATAACATTTAGAGCCCATGAACTGAGTTAAATTTTCCCATAATTGAGTTGTGAAGAGATTTCAACTTCTAACCAAGTTTTAATATTTTCTCGTATAACTTTTTTAAGTGAAAATTAAACTTGAGAATCCAAATATATTATCTTAAACACAACCAAATAAATGTCTTGCTAATGTATAATCCATTCTTTATGTAGTAACAAGTGTTTTAAAGTAGAATTATAAATAGACAAAGTCTTGAATTGAATAAATTTCTCCCATTAAATAGCAATATACTGTTAACTTTTCACTTGTTCTGAAAGCAATCAAAATATGAAATAAATTTTATACCTTTTGAAATTAAAATCTGAGTTGATAAATTTATATTCTGATTTCAAGAGTTAAGTTTTATCTTTTATTATAATTAGGCAGTTTCTGAATACGTATGTAGTTTTGGCATTAATCTTCAGCTGAATTTTAAAGATAAAATTACGTAAAGATAGAGATTTGGTAAAATTATTAGAGGTTTTTTTCATCTACCTAAGATTCTTATAACTTAATTGAAAGATAATAATGGAAGTGCACACAAATATATTTTTGAAAATATAATGAAGTATTTTAACCAACATTATGTACCATAAAAAATTTAAACTATGAAAACATAGCTAATTGTATATTTTAAATAATAGATCTTTCTATAAATAGAAGATGAGAAGAATAATATATTGTTTGTTTAATCTAGTGTATGATTATGATTTGGCCAGAATTAAAATAAAATTTAGAATTGAGGTAATGATATAGCATATTTAGGCTCAAAATCTTTAATTTATTTTTAAAATGTATTTGTTTTCAAATAAGTAAATTACACATTTAGCAAATTGGCCTCACATTTATCTAACTTCCCCAAATTAGCAAAACAAAAGGTATTTAAACATTATGAAGTAGAAAACTTTATAATGTGTAAAAATGACCTATTTTATTGTATCTATTATTTAAACATGTTTTTAATACTAATAGCATTGATTTTTTTTTATTTTTCCATCAAATTATAATCATATACCTGTAATTATCTAAACAAGGAATTAGAAATAGTGGTTATGAGAAAAGCACTTGTGTATTTAATGTGTTTTATGGTTATTTGTTTAATTTTCAAATGCATAGTAAGGTTTTTATGTGTAACATGTTGTAAAATGACCAGTTCTTTCTACATGTCATTTGTAAAATAAAAATTTATAGAGATATTTTAAAATATTAAATATTGTTCTATAGTTAGAAATATTTTACTTTTTGAAGAGACCTCATATTTTTAATCACTAGATTATATCTTAAAATTTTCAAAGGATCCACAGTCTACACTTTATAATATTGTTAATATTTATTCAAGAAGATATGATTATATTATATTTCTGAAAAATCCAACACTATACTTAGGATATGAAGGAAAATAAGAATAAAATACATAAGGAAACATTGGCTAATGATTTTATTGTCAATAGTCCATGTTTTTAGTCAGATGTTTAAAACTTGATATAAAAAAAATTAGAAATTCAAATTTACTTCCAAAATACACATTGATTCCACAAAGTATATGACTATTTACGAACAAGTTTATGTTTATATACCAGGCACAACCTTTATAGACATCATCACTCAATGATCAATGAATTTATTTTTTGACCAGCATTATTATTAGAATTGTTAATTGATTTTGTGCATTCAGAAAACCTTCAATCTCAAAATTTCAAAATCAATATAAACACATCATGCATCGTTAAAAGTTTTTCATAAACCTCTAAATCTACTGGGATTTTTATGATTGTATCCAATAGGAGGCTAGTTGCTCTGCCATTTCCCCTTTAATGGAATTAAATTTGTTATGAGAATAAGCAAAAGTAAAGACTGTTCAAGAGTCAATTTCTCTATTTATTCTTTCAGAGAAAGAACACTTTGTAATACTAGGTTATGCAAGAATTTTAAGAGACTATTCTTCTAGTCAGTTTGTTGCAATGTCTGTACTAGATGGAGTCTATAAGAATTCTGCAACTTTCAGTTAGCCAAGATCCAAACTGGTCAGTCATCTCTCACAGAGCATAGGATAATCAATGAAGGCTATATATAGTCCACTGTGATGATTTAGGATCTCATTATTTGAGACAAACTTTAACTAGTTTTAACCTATTAGACAACTTCCCCCAAATGAGAATGAAAAATTAGCATGTAAATTAAAGAATTAGCATGTAAATGTGTTATTTTTTAAAATGAAATGAATATGTCTTGAATCCTCATACATTTTCTTACCAGTCCCGTCTATTTTGTCTTTGACCCAAACTTCTAAATGTTTGTATACGTATTTCTCCGTGACAATGTTGGGAAACACAGCAACTGGACTTCATTACTCTGTTCCTTCCTGTCATTATGGAAACCAGCCATCAACCTATGGAGTGATGGCAGGTAAGAAAAATTGTCTTTACATATAAGATTTAGTTTGGGGACTCTTAGATGGACTTCCTGAGTCTGAGGCAATCTTGACCAGAGTGTATCATGAAATTCTGATCTCTTAACTTTGGCAATTACTGGTAAAACTACCATGTATTAAAATGTTCCCTTATCTCTGATGCCTGATTGCTCCTATGCTGTGCTTTACTGCTGTGATCCTTAACTCGTTTGCTTTGTATGATTTTTATTCTAATTTACTACTGTTGAACCGCTGATTGTCACTTGTCGATGCTGTTGATTGGTTTGCTGCAGTAATAGTATGGTAGCCATTATCCTCAAATGGCTATTTAAATCTAAATGTAAATTAACTAAAATTGAGGTCAAACTTAAAATTCAGTTGCTCGGTTGCACTTGCCACACTTCAAGTGTTCAATTACCTTATGTGGCTACCAAAGTGAACAGCATAGATTTCTAAAACATCTCCCTCACTGCAGTATTTCTTCTGGAGATTTGGTCCATAAAGATAAATAAGATATTGAAGGCTAGAAGTGATTTGCAGTGGCTTTAACAATAGCCCTTGGAAACTGACAGTTCTGAGTTGATTCTGAGTCTTAAAAGAGAGAAATGGTTGAAATTACACACATTTCTCTTCTGAATAAATAAAACATCACTAGATCAAGACTATCTATTTATTGATGTTTGAATGAGGGGTGGATAGCACCACATTTTGATTATGAAAACAGGAAATGATAAGCACATGGTCATGTGCTGCTCTCTCTTGGAGGAGAGGACTTGCTGTTCTTTCAGTGATTTCCATGAACCCAGGTGCAACTTTATGCACCCTTGAAACTCAGCAAATGCAACAATAGATTGAGGTTAGCACAAAGATAAAATTAGCCACAGACCAAATATTTGTGATGTTTCTTGTTACCACCTCTCTCCCCACCAGATCAAGGCCAGAGCCTGGGAGCCTGGTAAGTTCACAGCTGGCCTGAAAATTCTAACATCCTTACAGTTTCCAAAATTGGAGCGAACAGGTTCAGGTTCACATTGACAGTCCACAGGCAGCTCAGGTTGTGCTGGCACAAGTTCTCTGGGCAGCCACTCAGCAAACCTGGAGTGTCTTCTGGAAAAGCCTTTTAAAATGACTCAAAACCCGGGTTAGTGACATCAAAAGCAAATGGTTATCCTAAGATTTAGAGGTATCACTGTGGTATTAAAACAAAATTAAATATCTTTGTTACTGAAAGAAAAACTCACCATAGTAACCTTAGCGAGGATATTTGAATATTTTTTTAAAGCAATATCAATAAAATGTGATATGCTTTGTAATTTCTTAGACTGTCTCTATTTTGACATGTATTCAATATTAGTATTTGCATCATGGCAGATTAAATTCAGAGAATCTAAACTCTCCTGCCTTCATCCCCCGAGAAGCTACCCGAATTGAGTTATAAAACACAGGAATCCAGAAATAATATAGGAAAGGTATAAAACACACAAGAGAAACCTGGTTATGTCATTTGAATTTTCTGAGAAGTCTCAAGGCGTTCATCAAAGCAGCCTCTTCCACACAATCTGGAGAAGTGTCTAATCATCAACAAAAAAGACAGATTCATTGTCACATACTTCATATAAAAGTGAAGTTACAGAAAGCACTATATTTCAAAGGATGTGAAATTGCTTTATTTTAATGTGGTTATTTTATTATCCATGCTCTGATGCTTACATTTAGTTTGAGCATTTCATTAAATTAATAATCCACTGGAAGGGAAGAACGATAGCAAATATTTTGTTAAGGTTAGTAGAGAAGACTTTAATTATCATATTAATCCACTGTGCCACATAGTCCAGGTGTGGGCATACCAAAGATAATGACTAATCAAGAGCAATGAATTGGCCACACCATGAACTAATTATAAACCTTGTTTGTCACTTAACATCTCTTGAGTTTCAGTCTCTTCATATTTAAGTTGAGTGGGTACCAAATCTCTGTTGGATTTCAGTTATAGCTAATTCGTACTGACTCAAGCTGTCTTTCTCCTTTGGTCTTCTCTTTAGATACACTCGCAGATAAATTCCTCTTCAGTCCCTTTACTTCTGAGAATTTCGGTAATTCAACTGCCAACAGTATAGATAAAAAAACCCAGGAATTGTAAATGCTATTCAAAATCTCTTCTGGATAAACACAAACAAAACAAAATAACAACAAAAACCCTCTAAATTTGGATTCTTGGGTACCTGAGATTGTTTCTGCTCACTAGTTTTTAAACCTGGTGAAGGTTAGGAAATAAGCTCAATGAGCTGCCCACCCTGCCCACCATCCTGTGGAAACTGAGCAAATCAGCTCTACATGGTAATGAATGCTTACTCAGCCAACAAAGTTATATTACATGACGACCGAACCAAGACCTAGTGCGAGTCCTTGTTTAAAAAGTAATTTTAAGAGGAAAGCAAAATAACTGAGGTTTGAGAATTAACCAAAAAGATCACTTATTTTATGAGAAGTGGATAAGAGAAAAGATTACTATGGCTGAAAGTGCTTACTCCAACCAGACTAATGCAAAAGACAACAGAAATCAGTTTGATAGTTGACATAGAGAAATAGTCTACCTTGGGGGTATCTCTTCATTCTTAATCTTTTTTTTCTTTTCTCTCTTTTTTATTTTTTTCTTTTTTGTGTGGGGTAGGGAGGTTATTTTTCCTTAACTTGTTCTGATTATGTTGACTCTGGGGGAAGGAGTAATTCTGAAGATCTTTTGCCTCTGGATTATGAAGGGTCTTTCAGTAGCAGTAACATGATGCATTTTTCTTAAGTTTTTTAGTCTCTGTCTCAGCTACTCAATTAGGTAATTTTTAGCAGCAAAGCAGCCATAGGCAATATGTAAACAAATGGCCAGGGCTATATTCCAAATAAACTTAAATTACAAACCCGAGCGGAGGAACCCTGATGTACATGGTTAGGATTACCAATGTACAAAAGAGAAAATATAACAAATTTATGTGATTCAAATGAAATTCAAATTTATGATTTGCTTCACATTGTCATGCATGGGGAGGATGAATGAAAATATTTAAATGAACATTCCTGTACATGTCTATAGCAAGGTGATATATTTTACTAGTTCCCTCTGCTTCCCCTGTTTGTTCTTTTAAGGCTTCAAGTCCATAATCTCAGAGATGTTGTCAGTTAGCATTTGGCAGAGCCACATGCTACAGAAGAGCAATTTGCCCCATATCATGGTACACTGAGCCAGAACCCTGCAAGGCAAGCCAGTCCTCTGCATCCTCATTACCTGCTTTAAAAGATTTATCTCTGTTCTCCCACCTTCACTACACAGAAATACATACCGAGCAATTCAGAAAGGCTGTAATGTATTAATCCGCAATATGAAAATTTACTTTGGGCTATAAAGAACGTGCAGACACTTCCAAGCTATTTAGATGTGTGCTTGTCTAGACTTCTAGACAATTTTGTGCACTAAAGATTTGGCAATTGTATATGAGACCTCTGACGCACAATATTCACTACATCTTTCATCCTCTTCTTTTTTTCTTTTTTCAATAACCCAGGCTTTAGAAAGATTTAAAAAATATCTTGTTATATATACCATACCACTGGCTCCCTACTCTCTCCTTTCTCTCATTTGATAGAAACTGCAGTTTGTTTGGCTATGCTTATGACTGTCATTATGAATTTCTCTTGAAGGTTAGTTCCAGAAAAATGGTGTCCCTGTGGCTAATTATGGTTACTTTCACTTAAAGAAAAAAAAATATATATATCACACATTATGTTTTCCTTTTTGCTCTGGATGTCAAAACTTTAAACATGGTATTTCCTGTGTTCTTTTCATAGACTCTTGTTTAAATTTATTTTCTAAATGTTTGTTTTCCAGAGTATTTATAATGTATAAACTACCTTTAAAGTTTTCAGAAATGGAGATGGCACACTTTTAACATTTTAATGAATAATATTTTTGTATGAAAACATTTGTTTAATGTAGCCAAATACGTTTAAACAGCAAAAGTTTTAAAGGAAAGTCATTAGATTTATCTGAGCACAGACTGCCTGGAAAATGAACTAGGTGATTATTTTGATGTGGTTTATTGCAGTGTTCACTGGAGTTCAGTTCTAGTTTCAACTGCATAGTTAATTCAATTTTTTTAACTTAAGTTTTCTAAATTTTAAATTGCATTCTAAAAAATACATATCCTTCCTATCTGGTTTGTTTATATAATGATAAGAAAATGACAGATGTGAAATAAATACAGCACAAATGTTACACAGAAAATTTGTAGCAATATGTGACTATGATCAGCAAGAAAAATTGAAAATAATGATCAAGATTGCTAATAAGTTCAGATCTCATGGCATTGCATGTAAAAGATATGCAACAAATTACTTATGTAAAATAAAAATAATTTGACATAGGTTAAATGAGTTACCCAAAATGCATTAAAATACATTAAATGTTCAAAATCATACAGCAGCCTGTCTTTTTCTCTCTGTTTGTATTGTTTCTTAGAGTTTTTCATCATTAAGTATATTAAGTGACGTTTTTCTGAATAATGACAGAAGTGAAAGTTTTTTCATGTATATAAGAAGCAACTCTGTAAGTCATAAGCAAAAGAAAAAATGAGATAAATATTAAGAAATGCTAAAATAAATGTGATGAGTTTTATATATATATGTATATATATATATTTAGTCATTCTTTTATTTTAATGAGCAGAAATCTAAAACTCATAGAAAGCTAAAAATGTGCCCCAAAAGTAATGAACATTTTCAATAATGAGCTATGTAATAAATTTTAAAATAATACTTTTTAAAAAAATTTTATCTAGTCTGATCAATATACCACCCACTAAAGCACTAAGTAAATGATTAACTGACATTTTAGAAAGTAAAACTGGATAATTTGGTTTGTAAAAGCAGCATGACACTTTCTAGACAGTAATTTCTTTCAAATATTTTTTACATCTGTGAAGCAGCTTAATTTATTTTATGACATTTTGTTTAATTTCTCACTTGTATGTTTACTTTGCCTCAGAAAAAGAATATGATCTTTAGGAAAAAGGGACACTATAATTACATATTCTCATATAAATAATATAAGCCAACAATTTGCTGACTTACACTATTCTTTACTCATTACATATTGATATATTACTGTAACATCTACATATTCTGGCAAAATACATTATTACTCACATCTTTGATTTGTGAATGTATTTATAAAGAAATTATAGATAGCATAAACTCTTGATGTATTTTTTCATTGTTTCCAAAAATGATTATTTCATATATTCTGTAGTAATTTATTTGTAGCTTAAATATTTATTTATACTCATAAGAAACATGATTAATTACTAAACATTTTATTTATATCAAATGTGTTATTTAATATAAATTATAACGTGTCATTTAATATAAATTGAAGTGAAATCTCTACCAATTAAGATGTATTGTATTGATGAAGAAAACATAAATAAAATGTGTGTGAATTGGCTTATATTATTCCCTCACCCATGCTCCGCAGCTGAGACAGACTCTTCTTTACTAATGAAGAATAAAATCTAGAAGTAATTTAAAAATTTTTAAATACTTTAGTTATTTTGTGATTTACCATTTAACTCACTCAATCAATAAATACAATGCTTCATTATTTATGGGTGATTACCTATCACACCTAGAATTCCACCTTTCCTTGCCACTTATTTTTGCTTCTTATATAATTATCAAAAATCACTTCATTGTACTTTTCAAGAAACCTTGTTAGTGACTTTTTAATGGAACTTTAAAAATTGCCTTTTGGTCACTCCTCGGATCTATTTAACCATATTAATGTAGTTTATATTCCCATAATTCACTTTTTACCTGCCTTTGTTAAATTTTAAAAAGACCCAATTATTTCTCCTTGAAGTTAGGCATTTACTGATAGATAACATTGTAAAATAAATTTTCTAATTCTAATAAAACTTTCCAGCATAGCACTTAACTATGTGCCTTGATTATAACAAACATCACAGATTATTTGTTCAATAAATTAAGAAAATAGAGATCAAAATATATATTCTGGTTAGAGATGAACCTCAGATTCCCAGGAATAGTGTCTTTAAGAGAAAAACTGATGGGAAATGTACGCTTCTGAGAGAATTTGCTTATTTCTATTTTAATTATTTGCAATTGCCTACTTCTTTCCTTTGGCATTATCTTTGTTTTTGTTGCTCTGAGAAGGTAGAAAATAAATAATCACATTTATACTAAGATATTCTGACTTCTACTTCAGAAGACTGAATGTCAGTTAACCTTTCAGGATTGAAGCTGGGTATAGCAAAATAATGGGCTCTCACAAACGAAGACCTTGCTTGTGTAGAAAAGGGGAGGAGTAATTACAAATGTTCCTGTCCTTTTCTTTCTTTGTTTATTCACAGGTAGCTTAACCCCTTGTCTTTATAAGTTTCCTGACCACACCTTGAGTCATGGCTTTCCCCCCATGCACCAGCCTCTTCTGGCAGAGGACCCCACAGCAGCTGATTTCAAGCAGGAACTCAGGCGGAAAAGTAAATTGGTTGAAGAGCCAATAGACATGGATTCTCCAGAAATTCGAGAACTTGAAAAGTTTGCCAATGAATTTAAAGTGAGAAGAATTAAGTTAGGTATGCACTTTTTAAGAACAATGGGGAACACAACTTGGTCTGCAAATCCTTACTATATCAATGTTCAGTCTCTTCTACTCTGCTCAAAAGTCCAAGGCAGTTCTCATTCTACATCTCTACTGTGTATTTAAGTTAGTCCAATTGCGAAAATCCTACATAAACCTTTATTTCCTTGTAAATTCTTAATAGCCTAAAATACATAGATTTTTAAATTAATGGCACTTATTTTAACTTAACCACATCAAGATTAGTTTAGAAGTGCCTGGTTTTCTCTATATTTTAATCGAACTTTTGAATAGATGACACATTCATATGATTCAAAGGTGTAAAATTATAAATAAAATTTATCTCTTCTGCTTATCTTTCCTGTTTCTCAGTGTTAGTTTTTTTTTTTGTGTATCCTTTCAGAGATATTTTATGCATATATAAGCAGATACATATATTTATTTCTTTATACAGATTTTAAAAATTTAACTTTATTTTGAATATTTCTATATTAGCTTTTCAAGAGTTTTTCTTTTTCTTTTTTATTCCATTTTACAGTGTATTTAGTCCCCCACCGATAGTATATTTGTGTGGTCTCCAATCTCATGCTATTAAAAACAATGCTGCAATGATTAACTTCATAAATGTCATTTTGCATATATATATATATATATATATATATGCATAGGAAAAATGTTAAAAGCAAAATTATTTGATCAAAGAGTATGTACACTTGTAATTTTGATAAATGTTGTCAAATTGGTCTATCTAGAAGTTATTATTAAATTTTACTGCCATCATGTTTCTTTTGCTACCCTCAGAATATAATCTCCATGAAGGCAGGAGTTTTTGTTTTTGTTTTCTCTTGAATAGCATATCCTCAGCAGTTAGTGACTGGCCCATAGAATAATTAATTGTTGAAGGAAAAATATGCGGTTAGCTTTTTGGATCTTTGCAAATCAAATAGGTCAAAGTGATACCTCATGGTAATCTCATTTTAAATTTCTCTTTGAGTGAAGATTGAAATGTGTTCTTTTATGTGTTTGACAGTCATTTGTAATTCTTTTTCTGTGCATTGTCTGTTCACAACCTTTGCTCACTTTCTATTGAAAAGTGTTTTTAACATAACTACCTTGATTTAAATTCATGAATTAGTGATTTTTTTTAATGGATTAAAAATGATAGTACAAACTTCTGTACTCAAGAAATAAACCACAGGTAATTTTGCAATAATATTTATTGATGGATATCATATGTAACTACTATATGCCTAAAAGTATATAGCCTTAGGCCCCGAATTAATATGTAGTTACTATATATGAAAAACACAACAATAGGCATTTTATAACCTTCATTTTGAGTTATTTATATTGTGAATGTTTCAAATATGGTATTGATGGTTTATATCAACTTGTACTACAGAACTTCGAGCATATATCATCATATTTTATAATAGCAAGGAGGGTAAGAATGTTTAAGTGTCTTATGAAGTGTTTATGACACATCTATACAATATGACTAAATATTATGAATGGCATATGTTCTTATCTGAATTCTTCTGATTTGTAGGAAAAAAATAATCAACCAGAAGGAATATTTTTTGAAGTATTGGACAATTTTACACCGAACCTTACTGAAAAATTCTAAATTACCAACAAATATATGCCTACAAGCAGTATTTAATAATTGACAAAGAAAGATAGACAGATTTGTGTGATATTGGACCAAAACAAATGCTTTTTGAAAGCTGAAGCTAATGGCCTTTATTGTCCTTCCACAGGATACACCCAAACAAATGTTGGGGAAGCCCTGGCAGCTGTGCATGGCTCTGAATTCAGTCAAACAACTATCTGCCGATTTGAAAACCTGCAACTCAGTTTTAAAAACGCATGCAAACTAAAAGCAATACTATCCAAATGGCTGGAGGAAGCTGAGCAAGTAGGAGGTACTAAAGCTATATCTCTAAAGTCTCTGTGATCTTTTAACCTAAAAACAATGGCTTTAGTTGGTAGGATTAATGTTAAAGTTCAGTTTGATTTTGTTTTTCATTTCGAGACAAAAAATAAATATCTTGTTTCATCACACTAAAAGAAGGCTAATGCAAGTATAGAAATAAATTTACTGAGAGGGTAGTGAGAGAATAAACTGTGTAAGAACAGCTTTCTAGACAGGGTGACATAGGTGCGAAGTGGCAAAATGAATTTTTCTAACACATCCAGGTGTTTTTTTATTTTTTTTTGCCTCTGTGCTATACCATAGTGGTTACACATGAGTCATTTTTATAACCTAATACTAGTATAACAAGAGCATTTATACACATCAAGTCTTCCGAGTGAGTAACGTAAGCAATTGCTAAATGAGCCATTTTTAAAAATTTTATTTTTCAATTACAGTTGCCATTTAATATTATATTAATTTCAGGTGTATAATTTAATGTGGTAAAATTATGTACTCCTACTAATGTCTAGGTTGGAAAATTAGAATGGTTTGAGAGCATTTAGAGCAAAATGCTTCAACAAAAGTAAGGTAGGGATATGATTTATAGACAATTGTCTTTGCAATGATAATATTTATTTCTTAATTAACATTTTTATTTAGGGCTTGTAATATAAAATGACATAGATTGAAAAAAATTAAAATTAAAATATATAGTGATTTTGTTTTGCATTATTTTATAAAGAAAACTTGAAATGCGAATCTAAACTTTCTTTAAACCTATTTTGTTTTTGTAATTATCCCTCTTTCCCCCATTACAGCTTTATACAATGAAAAAGCAGGAGTAAATGAAAGGAAAAGGAAACGGAGAACAACTATAAGGTATGCTTTTGAGATATTAAGTTACTGGAGGAAGAAAAAATATATTTTACTAATGGAATATGCTTTTAGTGTAATATAGGTGCAATATAATATGTAAATGTAAGGTGAATAAAGTCAATTGAAAAAATAAGAAAGGTGAAAAAACATATTTTAATAACTTAATCATGAGAAGCGAAGAGCTGGTAATTTTAAACATTTAATGAAAAAGTGCGTATTGTTCAATTTGAGAACACTTTCGCTCCACAATTTTGGATAAAACAAAAACTGAACAGTTACTTTTAAAAAGGGTGACTGTTTTTGATGTCTTGTTATATATGGCTTGCTCTGGCAATATGGTATCTGTGTTATTAAAAATAAAACTAGTAACCAATATTGCAGCATCTTAAAGTCCACGGTGACTCCTTACAATTTAAAGCAAAAAAGATTGCTCTTTGATCTTTTTGTAATCTCCGTGAGGCTCACACAAAAAAAGGCTAAAATATAGGTTTTGGTTGGTTGATCGTTCACTAAACATTTCATCTACTGTAAATAACAAGGGATTTCTGGTGAGACTTTTAGAAATGGCTACAGAAGTGTTCCTCTCCTCAGGAAGTCAGCACCCTCTTGTGGCATTAAGTGGGATAAACATAGAAAATCTGGGTTTCTCTACTTATTTTTATCCAGGACTCTGATAATGGTACCCTGCACAGGACTAACATCTAAAAGTTTGACACATTTATCTTTGTTGAAGAGCTTTAAAGGTGTTTTAAGAATCTTTAAGTTTGGTTGTCATGCTAATATTTAGGAAATTCAGTCTTACTGAATTTTGATCTGCTAGAAACATCACTAAAAACATAACCTCACTCTTCCTCTCCAACCTCATCCTCTGCTCCCAAACCCATCTCCCAGTATTGCTGCTAAAGATGCTCTGGAGAGACACTTTGGAGAACAGAATAAACCTTCCTCTCAAGAGATTTTGCGGATGGCTGAAGAATTGAATCTTGAGAAAGAAGTAGTAAGAGTTTGGTTTTGCAACCGAAGGCAGAGAGAAAAACGAGTGAAAACAAGTCTGAATCAGAGTTTATTTACTATTTCCAAGGAAAATCTTGAATGCAGATAAGATTTCTTATTGTGTAATCGCAAAAATTTCTATTTTTTGTTCCTTTCTCTTCTTTAACAAAAATTAGTTATTTGTTTGGCTTCAAAATTATATCAATAATGTTTGCAGAAGCTTTTCTTTTTGATGTTCTAAGAAATAAAATTTAAGTTATATTGATAAATTATTCTCTTTAAAATAATTATTCTCAGAAGCCACATTGTACATTTTAACACAAAGATATAATAGGAATAAAACAATGATTCTCTTTCTCAATCTCTCTCCCTATCCATTCACCCACCTATCTATCATCTATCTGTCATTTGTCTATATACACACACACACTGACTAATGTGCACAAGTGTCTTCTAGTTTAAAGGTTCCTTTTCTAAAGGATGTATGTTAGCTTTTTAACATTTTAGTCAGTAATATCGCATAGTTAATCACCAATGTCCTGCTTACCATAAGTTCTAATAGTTTAACGTTTTGCACATAAGAGCCAGAGGTGCCTTAGAATTTTATTATTACATTTAGGAATAACCCTAATCAGAAGTGATACCTCTGAAGCTAATATAGTTAGGGCATAGCACTCATAGAAGTGTTTCAATAGAGATTTGTAGAAACATTATGATCTTTTTATTCTCCTTAGACATTAATTTTTCTAATGTTCAGCTATAGAAAATACACTTTATGGAGTCTCGAGCCCCAAAGTACTATTCTATAGGCTACATCAGTACAGGGGAGATGCCAGCTTGTTTGCTGTTTTTTTTCTCCAGTGCCTGAGAAAGCATTTGGTCATAGTGGGCATGCAATCTTTAATTTGATTAATGATTTATTCATTGTTAAATGAAGGGGTGTGCTGTTAATGGCTACAGACTTGAAGGGTGCCTAATTTAATAACATAATTTATTTTTGAAATCTCACAACCCACCAAATTGGGGTCCTATAAGAAAAGCTATTACTTTTGGTTTAATTGGTTGGAATATGATTTATTATTAATAAAAAATTGATATATTGAGCTTTTAAATTCAAGGAATTGCATCTCAAGAAACATGTTAATTTATTAGAATGCTCTTCTTTGAAACTTTCAAGTAAAAGCAAACTATAATGTGATATCAACATCAAATAGTAACTTTTTTTGCATTTTGAATATAAATCTGCTAGCAGTGTTTATCTAATTTATTTTATATAACAAAAATAAGAATTAAGCCAAATTTTATTATTGACTTAGAATGCTTACTAAGTAAATTGTACTGTCCCGTCTCTTGCTTTTTGTGATATCAATAAAAACCAAGTATCATACAGGTCTTAATCTATATAGATCATGTATATTTGTGCATATATAATCACGATCAATTGGATGATAGAAACTTTGATATATTAACAACAAAATTTTCAGTGCCCTGATCACTCATGCTTAAGTACACATCTAGCACCTAAAAGGTATTACAATAAAATAAACATATAAAAGCTTCTTATTCAAGAGTAAATTCCAAATTACTCAGCTATGTAGATGTCTAAATTTCTTCTTTTGATAATTCACCTGCTTAAAACATACATTAATTGAGGAAAGAATTCTTTACTTTGCAAAAGGCAGAGTAGGATGTACATGTATACATACAAAGATAAAAATATATATGTGCACGTCATTAAAACTTGCAAATAGCAAAATATAATGCCATATAAATCCAGGATAGTGATTTTTTGCACTTTAAATATGAATTTGCTGGGACTGTTTAATCTGATTTATTTTATATAACAAAAAAAAGCATGTATGCATGCTTAATCATCACACATGTACATTTAAATCATATTATCATCAACATTCACCCACAGATCATTATTTTCAGGTTTAGATACAACTAGCATTGAGAACCAATTTTTCCTCTTAAATTATTTTAAAATAATACTTAATATCGAAATAACAATTCTTAGGTTATTTAGATATTCATGTTAGTTGTAAATGTATTGGTATCTACTATTAATTTATTTGTATTGAGTTTTAAGACTACATTTTCTAACTATATTGAGATATTTTAATAGATATTGATCTTTTCAAAAAATAAAAAAAATAGTTATTTATAATTCTAAATTGCAATTAAATAAATGACAAATGTAATTTACTGTGCAGTATCTATGTGCTCATTCTTTCGGGAATAAACATTAAAAGCTGACTTTAGCCATACAGCCTTTTTATCTTATTTTCTTGTGAGCTCTTCTGTGGTAAATCTTCAATAATTCAGTAGAGTAGTCCATTAAAATGAAAAGATCTGTTTATCACTTATACTTATTGGTTCATTCAATTTTATCTGGTAGAGGTGGTTGATTACTCATTCATAAAATTGATCTTCCCATCTCTAATCATTGAAAGATTTGTCTAGTTAAAGAAATTCTTTGTGTTTACAGATGAAAGTGTGTGTGTGTGTGTGTGTGTGTGTGTGTGTGTGTGTGTGTGTATTTTCAAGTTCGTGAGAGGATGATGTTGGTGGGAGGAAGGTAATGTGTGTGGTGTTACAACAATAGGGTACCAGAAATCAGACTTCACAATCCTCAGGCAAATTGGATCCAATTGAGTCTTGAAGGAATTAAGAAGAAATGGTCTTAAATCCTTTTATGGGACTCAGCTTCCACAGAGAGGAAATTGGAAAGTTGATCTGTTTTTCTACAGCAGCAAAAACCTAGAAGAGTAATAGCATCAAAGGAGATAGTCATCATGATCTCTTTTCACCCCTTGATGCACACCTTTTTAATGTGTGTTTGAAATAGGAGTGCATATTTAAATTAGGGTCACAGGTATCAGGCTAAAAGTGTGGCTACTGGGCTAGTAAGGAATGTACACGTGGCGGAGGGGAAAGTATTAAGCTTCCCTTAAAGGCATTCAAACACAAATAATAAAATAGAGGTCACCATGCATGTCAAATAACATAAAACCCATTGGCTGCCACATTGCCCCCACTAATTTATAGGGTCACAATCGTAGGCCCCTTTCCACCAGGCCCTGCCATAACCAGGTATTATACTCAGGGCATAGGATCTGTGCAACACAATTGTCTGACAGATGGTTAATTTTATGTTTTCTAAGATTAGATACTATTATTAGTATTGACATTTTTGTACCACATCCTACTTCTCTTGATACTCTGAAATCTGCTCCATCCATGTCTTTTACATTCAGCAACAGAATGTGACAGTGGGTTGCATCCTCTTCAGTAACAGAGAAATTGCTATACCCTTCTGCTCTACTGGCAACCTCTTGTTTGAATGCAGTTGTTAAAAAATCCTTTTGCCAAAAATGGGAAGTTAGGAAAAGCAAGTTAAAAAAAAATCAATATTTTCATTAAACTCAATGTACAAGAATCCTTGTTTTTGAATCTTAAAGGAACAGTTTTATTTTTAGGAAAAATAGCATAACGTTACAAATTTATAGTGATTGTGAAAACTGTCACGAGAGCATTTTATAAATGTAGCCGAGTAAGAATGACTACTCTCTCCTTTGGGTCCCTAAATCTTCTTTGGTATCCACATTTGACTGAAATGAATGACTTCACTAAGACTAATGTGTTTAAAAAATTTTTTTTCATGTTTATTTCCTGGAAGTGCTAGGAAACAAATTTTCAGATCAATTTCGTGTGAAACCACCTAATTCTTAGGCTTACTCCATTCACAATCACTAGTCCTGTACCAACTGCTAATTCTTTTCTTCAATTAAATTTATTGCGGTGACACTGGTTAATAAAATTATATAGGTTTCAAGTGTACAATAACACATCATCTGTATATTGCACTGCGTATTTGCCAAAGTCAAATCTCCTTGTCACCATATTTGAGTCTCTTTATCTTTATTTCTCTCTTCTCCTCACTAAACTGTTATTTGTGTCTGAGTTTTTGTTTGTTTGTCTAGTTCACTGTTGCTTTGTTTTATATCCCACGAGTGGAATCATATGGTTAACTTTTTATATCTGACTTATTTTTCTTAGCATGATTATCTCAAGATCCATGTTGTCACAAATGGCAGTATTTCATCTCTTCTTCTAAAATTCCATTGTATATATGTATCACTTCTTCTTTATCTAGTCACCTATGAAAAGACATTTTAGTTGTTTCCACGTCTTGGCCACCATGAATTTGTTACAATGAACATTGGGGTGCATATATCCTTACAGATAAATATTTTCATTTTGCGCGGAAGGGTAGATACCCAAGAGGGATTGCTGGGTCATTTGGTAATTCTATTTTTAATTTTTCAAGGAACCTCCATACAGTTTTCCATAGTGGCTATACTAATTTACATTTCCACCAGCAGTATATGAGGGTTCCTTTTTTCTCATAACCTCCCCAACACTTGTTACTTGTCTCGTTGATGATAGCTCTTCTTACATGTATGAGGTGGTATCTCGTTGTTTTGATTTGCATTTTTCTAATAGCTAGTGAAGTTGAGCATCTTCTCATATGTCTGTTGGCCAAGTGTATGACTTCTTGGGAGAAGTGTCTGTTTAGGTCCTCAGCCCATTTTTTAATTGGATTGTTTTTCTTTGTTGTTGTTATTGTGTGAGTTCTTGATATATTTTGGATATTAGCCCCTTATCAGAGGTGCTGTTTGCAAATATCTTCTCCCATTCAGATAGTTGCCTCTTTGTTTTGTTGGTGACTGCTTTTGCTGTGCAGAAGCTATTTAGTTTGATATAGTCTCATTCCTTTATTTTTGCTTTTACTTACCTTGCCTTTGAGGCCAAATTCATAAAATCCTCTCTAAAACCAAAGTTTATGAGTTTAGTACATATATTTTTTTCTATGCAATTTGTTTCAGGTCTTATATTTAGGTCTTTGATTCATTTGAGTTAATTCTGGTATATGTTGACAGATATTAGTCTAGTTTCATTATTTTACATGTGGCTCTCCAATTTTCCCAGCACCATTTACTGAGGCTTTTTTTTTCTTTTTTCTTTTACCATTGTATGTTTTTGGCTCTTTTGTTGAAAATTATTTGCCCATATATGTGTGAGTTTATTTCTGGGTTCTCAATTCTGTTCCACTGGTCTGTGTGTCTGTTTTCCTGACAATATGATGATGTTTTGATTATTGTTGCTTTGTAGTATATTTTGAAATCAGGAAGTGTGATACCTCTGGCCTTTTTCTTTTTTTCTAGGATTGCTTTGGCTATTTGAGGTCTTTGTGATTCCATAGAAATCTGATAAATTTTTGTTCTATTCTTTTAAAAATGCCACTGGGGTTTTGATAGGGACTACATTAAGCCTATATATTGCTTTGGAGATTATGACAATTTTAACTATGTTGATTTTTTTCAGTCCATGAACACTGAAATATCTTTACATTTCTTTGTGTCTTCTTCAATTTCTTTTAATAATGTCTGTAGTTTTCAATGTATAGGTCCTTCACATCCTTTGTTTATTCTTAGGTACTTCATTCTTTTTGTTGAAATTGCAAAAGGAATTTTCTTTTCATTGCTGTTTCTGAAATTTCATTGTTTCAACTAATTCTTAAAAATATAATTTTTGTTAAAATGTAAGTAGCATAGTTATCTAATTTTCTTTCCAGGAAAATAATAAAAATCATTCTTTTGAAAAATTACCAGATATGCATAAAAATTTTAACTTTGGCAGAAGCCAAAAATAGAGCAAGAGATTTTAAAAAAGAAAAATAGCAATAAATCTTTATTGGGATTTTTTAACAAAATAATTTTTAAAAACAAAAGCCCCCATGTGTAAACAAGAAAGTAAATTAAGTTAGTTGGCATTACTATGTACATCCAAGAATCAAAACAAGTTCTCAGTTAACATTCCATAATCCAGAAAATCTTGATTCATAAATGTTCTGGGTAACGGTATTTAATATTATCATAATGAAACCTTACCTTTGAACATTATAAAAGGGTTTACAGATTATAAACTATGTTGTTTAGCTTTTCATTTTCCCATCAATCCAAATACTAGATCTAAAATGTACTATATTGTCAATGTTAGTCTAAAATGTCCATCATTCCAAATTAACCAAGTTACACCTATCTGATCTCCTCCAGGAGTTTTATGGTGGGATGTGCTAGAACCTATATATTACAATATCATTTTTCAAAACTAACCTAATTCTAAATTCTACTTCTAACTAATCTACCATTTATTGATTTCTTCTCACTTTCTATACATACATTAAATACCAAAGGAACTTTATCTTAAAAAAATACTGCTAAGACATTAATACACATTTAGGCAGTAATTTCTAACAAAGTTGTAGTTTATTCACTAAGAAAAAAGTGCTAATATTTATTTTAAAATTTAAGTCAAGTATTGTCATAGTGGTGTTACTTAACTGAGAATGACGGCTTCAATTTAGAGGGTTCAATATGCATATTAATACAGTTCAAAATTAAATAGAGATTAAATTATAATTCATATGGAGAAAATCTCAGTTCTTGGAAGACCAAAATATATTGTTTTTTTACTATTAAATGTTATTAATTT
Organism: Pteropus medius; assembly: GCF_902729225.1. Lineage (NCBI taxonomy): Eukaryota > Metazoa > Chordata > Mammalia > Chiroptera > Pteropodidae > Pteropus > Pteropus medius. The sequence continues at coordinate 25,950,789 of NW_024347791.1, forward strand.
ACTGTCTGTTTTTGATAACACATTCAATTCACTTTCATAAGCTTTACAAAAGACAGCCTGGATAATTTTTGTAAGAAGTCTCAATTTTATTTGAAAATGTAATTCTTTTCTGTCAGTTAAAATAATTTAAAGATGTGCACAATATGTTTGTGCTGTTTAAGGCAAGTGCCAAGCACATTTCGAAAAGTAATAAACTTACCAACTAGAATGTCTCTCAAAGGAAAAAAAAAAGAAAAACTCATGACAGTTTTTGTTTAAGACAGATGTTTAAACAGCACTCTTCATTTAGGTCATTTAAAAATAATTTAGTATCTTAATCACCTATGTTCATAACACATATCACTTACAAAGGACAAGTAACAGACACAGAATTAATGATATACTTTTAATATTTTTACAAGACTCTTTTAAGTTGGTGCCTACTAGCATTTAACAAGATTTTTGTATTCATTGTAAAAAGATTTAGAACATAAACTACGCAAAGTAATGAACATAATTTCTCTATGCCATGCAAAAAGAAGTCAACTTTTTACACATCAACACTCCTAAATAGTTCTAATTAAAATCCAAAGTGTTCTCATTTTCTAACGCTGTCATTCTTTGGCAAGATTCAAAATAGCTATGAGTTTAGGAAACAATGTTCATTTGTGGTCTTCATTTTTGCAAAATCAATGTGTTTTGTAAAAGAAATCTTCAATGTACCTGGTTTCCAGTAAATAATTATAAGCAAAATGTTATGGCTTTTTGGACTAATCTACTCCTAAAGCTTTGAGTTGTCGTTCAATCTCTTCGTCAGAGATCGTAGCCTTTGAAGTAGAGGCAGATGGTAAGCTTCTGGCAGCTGATGGAGCTTTGGCCATCTATATTAAAGAGAGAAAAAGAAAAAAAAAAGAGTATTACTAAACATTTGGGATAGGACATAAAAGATGTGCTACAAAGAGGCTTAATTTGCTTTTCAAACAAATATAAAATCACGAACTTAACGGTAAAGGACAACTTAAAATAATTAAGTGACAAAAGCAGTAGAAACTATTTCCAGCTGCGAATAGGTGACACTCCTACCTTTCCAGAGATTTCAATTCCAATTTCATCAAGAACTTGATTCACAATATCTTGGCTTTCTTCTTCATCATCAGAGTCATCAAAGATGTCATCAAGTGTGTCATTGACTTGTGTATGGGGGAAGGGGTGAAACAAAGCAGTTACTTTCAAATAGATTTCAGGTTAGATTTACATTTTTAGAAGGTGGTCCAACTATGTGTTTATAGTTTGTATATTACAGAAAGGCAAATTTAAGTGAACCAACAAATTACAAAAGTCATTTTCAAATGTCAATGAAGTTCATGATAAATACATTTTTGAGGCAATAAATCTGGAATAACATTCATTTCAACACAAATTATCCTATAATAAAACAAATATACTCAGATTTTTAAAAATTATTTAACAAACCTTTAATGAACAACTATACAATATCCATAGCTATAGGATTAAAATTTTTTAAATATGATTCCGCAAATTGAATATGAGCTATTAAACCTGACCATGGAAAAAAATATAAGAAACAAATATCCTATAAACATTTGGAAGAAAATTTCCTCTTTTTATGCCTATAATTATAATTTCAGCTTTCTTAAATTTACATTCAACATGTAGGTAGAATATTCTAACAAAGTGTAAGGTTCAATATTTTATTAACATTGCAAAGCATAGGGAATATAGTCAATAATATTGTAATAAATATGGTGTCAGGCGGGTATTAGACTTATTGTAGTGATCACTTTGTAAGTTTAATTAACACCTAATCGTTATGCTGTACACCTAAAACTAATATTGTATATAAACTATAATTGAAATAATTTTTAAAAATCTTTGCAAAAATGTTGCTAGTTTTGAGATCATCACATAAGTAATAATTTAATGTTGACTAGGATGCTGAAAAGAGTCACTCATTCATTATGGTGAAATAATAACTGGTATAGTCTTTCTGAGAAGAATTTGGTAATATGAACCAAAAGCCTTATAAAAATTCATACTCCAAGGAGATTTAAAAAATTTACACAAAGATAATACATACTGAAAATTTAAAAACAATCTTATTGACCAATGTAAGAATGTTTCAATAAATTAGAGTTGATGTTATTTAATATTAATGTTATGCAATAATAAAACATTTTTTTAAAAAAAAGACCAAAGAAGATTTAAGATCATGAGTACATGCTTATGTTATACTATTGTTTTTTAAAAGTAGGATGAAGTTCAAAATTGTACATGTAATATGATATAACTATTATAGGTTATGGGAAAATAAAGAAAAAAACACAACATCAACTATATCTGAGTGGTGTGATGATAGATGTTTTATAATATACTTTTCCCCTTTGTTTTCCATATTTTCACCACAGCATGCAATAAGTTTATATTAAAAAAAAAAGAAAACTAAATTTTAAATAACTTTGGGAGAGGAAAAAAAAAAAGAATGAAAGAACTCCATCATCTCTGCCTCCAAGATCTACAGTATGAAAGAATCAACACAACTCTGAAACCACCCAACTTATACCAGGAAGAGTTATTTTATTCACAAGTTGGTTTTGGTCCACTAATCAATAAAGTAAAACTGCTAGGGCCAATAAGACATAAAAATATGGCATTTTCTATTTATCCTTCAGTTAATAAAATTTTGAGCCTTATACATTGCCAATTTAAAAATACATTAGAGTTACAATAGAGATGTCTATCTAGAAGGGTCCTGTATCTTTTTTCAATATTTGTGCTTTCATGGATGAAAATATGAAGTTACTTGTAAATAAACTTGGATAATTCAAAGATGAGAAAACTGTACATTACATTAAAAGTTATTAAACTTACTCATTTCTTCAGTCATTTCCATTTTCATGTTTTCCTTCTGAAAATTCTGCATTGTTTGTAATGTCTTTTGTGGATCCATCTTCTTGTTAACTGCCTGCATTGTCTTTAAAATATGAAAACATTCATATTAGCCACATAATTATGAAAATGTTACTGTGGATAAGTCCAAAGGGAATACATCAAAGAGAGGTGAGCTTTGAAAAGTTATACGTTCTGCTATAACTACACATAAAAATGTTATGTATTCTTGAAAAAAATAAAATACTGGTTTGGAAACCATCTGTTTAACATTTATATAATAAAGACTGGCATAAAAAAAACAAACAAAAAAACTCATCTGAACGGTAAGCAAAAAATCATGTAATAAAAAACAGTATCAACAAAATCCATTGCTATTCGAATGGGAAAACTATATTTATTTATTATGTGGTATGCTTACCACATAATTTAATTTATATAATATCTTAATTAAAGCAAATTTTAACTTAATTTTTACAAGATTTTTCACTAATTTAATGTCTAATTAAAAATGATATATTAGCATATGTACTTAAATCCATTAATGTATTTTAAACCATGGTTTAAAAATAGAAAACACTGAATTTTGCAAAAATATGTGCAAAGAATTCTCTTACATTTAATTCGCAACTTATTTAAGAGGTTAATGCCATTAGTATAGCCAAAATATGTACATATAAAATATATAATTTATATGTGTTATGTAAAGTTAGTTCAGTATTAAAAGACACTATGCAGTATAAAACATTGGTTTCAAAGATGTAAAGCATACAGTCTTTTCTCAGACAATCTGTAGGCAATGCTGCAGCCAAGGTAATCTTTAGTTACGACACTACATACCCCTCGGCTCATACACACCTAACTCCCCAGTGGCTTTCCATTACTCTTAGTATTAAAAGTCAAATTCCATAAGGAGCCTGTGAGACCAAACATCAATTAAACTCTACTTAACAAGCCAGTCTTATTTCACACCATTGCCCTCTAATCACACTGATCTTTCATTTCTTTAAATATATCATGTTCCCTCCTACTACAGGACCTTTGAAAATGCTACCACTCACTTCTACATTTGTTTTTACGATCAACACTTCAGATTTCAGTTTATATATCACTTTCTCAGAGAGTAGTTCCTGATATCCCATATTAGAATATGTACCTCTGTTAAATCCTACTCACTATAGATGAAATTTTTTATTTATTAGCGTAAATTATAATACTTTACTTGCAACTTATACTATTATACATACAATTATTTATTGTAAAGAAATTATTTTCAACAATAATAATTATAATACAGCATTTAATGCCTATATAACCTGTGTGTCAGACACTATTCTAAGCACTTTATATATATATATCATATTTAAAATTAAATGACATTTATACTTGATAAATCTTTATGTGCTAAGTACTACCATTTTCCCTGCATCATTAATGGAAAGTGAAGGCACAGAAAGGTGAAATAACTTGCCCTGGTCACACATCTATTTAGTGGAGGTGAGATGTGAACCCAAGTAATCTGGCTCTAGAACTTATGTTCTTAATCACAGCACAAAACTCTCTCTCGAATGGGGTGATTTTTAAACAGACTGCGATCTATTACAGTTTAAGCCCTTGGTTTTCCTTTCTACTTCATCCTTATCACTTGTTATAGTTCCTACCTTTAGGATCTAAACAAATACTTGCTGAATTAACTCATTTCTAAAAAATTTAAGTAAAAATTCCAGTCCAGACATCTGTATATGGCAGGACCATATTAGGTATCTTCTCCTTCTCTACCACATGCAGAAAATTGCAAAAACAATTATAGTCGATCCTCATTATTTTTGGATTCCATATTTATGAATTTGCCTACTCACTAAAATTTATTTGTAACCTCAAAGCAATCTCGCAGTGCTTTTGTGCTCATTTGTGGACAAGCACAGAGCAACAAAAATTTGAGTTGCACAACAGGCACATTTTTCAGGTGAGGTCAAACAAGGTAACACTGCCTTCTTGTTTCAGCTCTCAATGTAAACAAGTATCCTTTTTGCTGTTTATTTATTGACTCATGTGTGTGCCATGTTGGTGATTTTGCTCTTTAAAATGGTACCCAAGCACAGTACTAAAGTGTTACATAGTGTTCCTAAGTGCAAAAATGATGTGATATGCTTATGAGAAAATACACTTTGTTAGATAAGCTTTGTTCAGGCATGAGTTATAGTGCATTAACCATGAATTAATGACAGTGTTCCCAACTTTATAGAGTATTAAATACTGCAAATAAAAAGAATCAACTGCATATATCATCTTCCGAATGTGAACCTTATACTTTCTCTCCTTTGTGGCTTTTTTTGCCTTTTGCTTTTTCATATTCATACTTCTTCTTGACTGTATATAACACCTAGTGAAGTTTTTAAGACCTAGGTCTTCTACAAAGTCTTTCGAATCATTCCATTCAAAGATCTGTGCAGTTCACTAACGTTTAGCAAAGACTGACACACAGTGTGTTTCCTTCTCAGACAGATCTTAACCACTCATCCCCAAGTGAACAATAAGATCTGTGAGAGCAGAGTTTTTGTCTTAAACTTCTTATTCCTCACAGTACTTCATGTGCAACGAGAAGCTCATTATTTATTAAAAAATCAAAAGGCTCAGAGCACTTTAAATTCTATAGTGGAAACATTTTTTATATAAAGACTAAGCTAAACGTAAGTTCCTATTAAAATTAACTGATAAATCCTCCTGATAGTATTCATGTGTCCTTCTGACACATAAATAAAAATGAATCAAGAGGAAATTACAACTCTAAAGTAATCAAACCTTACAGCTTAATGAAATAATAACCTCAAAAATCTCTGACAATTTAAGAAAAAAAAGCAAACACTGTTTTAAGTCAATTTAAAAAATTTAAAAGCCACATGTGAGCTTGGGACAATGGAAATGTCCTTGAACAAGACATTTTATATTAAAACAAATGAATAAAGTATCTAGAAGTAGTTACCAGGATTTTCTAATACTCTAATTCATTTTACTAAAAATTACAATTTCTTTACTACATATATTTCAGGAGGTACTTTTAAATCTGATTTGAATATTGATATTTAAATATCTTAAACTCTAAGCCTATAGACATAAAGGCTCCCACTTACTTTTGCTGTAGTAGACATTGCTCCAGCCATCTTCATCTGGGAATTCATCACTTTTGTTTGTGTGGACATAGAAGTGACTTTTGAACTTACAGCAAAAGTTCTTGTTTTCTGTTTCCGTAGATGTACAAGCTGTTTGGCTAAAACTCTGCAAGCTTCTTTATTACCAATTTTGGCCATTTTCTTAATTTCTAATTCCTAAGAGAGGAAATAAAAAGAGGAAAATAAAATCATTAAGGGGTAGGCCTCAATGATTTATTTCAGAAGAACAGATCTAATGTATATACCCTACCCTTTCCCCTGATCATGAAGTGAGGTAGAGGCTGTCATAAAATCATAGAAAGAAAAGAGTAATTTGAAAGAGCAATTTATTCCACACGTTTACATGAGAAAGAGCCAACTAGGACCTTCATCCCCAAATACATAGTTGGTCTAAAAGAGTACAAGAGTACTCATATAGAGCTCAAAAGATTAAAAAAAGTTAAATAATAATAATAATAAAAAAAACCTCAACCCGAAAATAGGTAGAAAAAAAGAATAAAAAGAGTTGGTGAGACACAACAACAAAAAAAGAGGACAGTGGTAGATTTAAATTTAATAATATAGACATAGTAAGTGAAAAAGTCTATCTAGTATTTAAATAAAAGGAAACTTGTCAGATAAGAACCCAAATATGTGCTATCTCAAGAAATCAACTTAAAAAAAAAGTTAAATAAAAGAATAGAAAAATATATTCTACATAAATACTTATTAAAATATGGAAATCTGGAGTGGTTATATCAACATCAGATCAAAAAAAGCCTTGAGAACTAGGAATATTACCAGAAATAAAAAGGAGCCTTTCATAATGATAAAGGAATAAATATCTAAAGGTGTCAAAACAACCCTAAATGTGTATGTACCTAATAACAGTGCTTCAAAATAGATGAAGCACAACTGACAGAATTGAAATAACAAACAGACAAATACACAATTAGCATGAGGTATATCAACGACTCCTTTCTTATGTATATTGCTATAATTGTTAGAACAAGTGGACAGAAAATCCGTACTGACACAGATTTACAAAAAACACTATTACCAACTTTAACTAACAGTAATATATATAAAAAAAATTCACTAAGAGCAGCATAAAACTAATTTTTTACAAGTGTACACTATAAAGAAAATTACCAAAATATACCATATTCTGCATCGGAAAACAAGGTTCCATAAATTTAATGATATAATGATACAAAGTATGTCCTCTAACCACAACAAATTAAACTAGAAATCATTAAGGAAGATATGGAAGGAAAATCACAAACGAGTAGAAATTAAACAATATGATTCTAAGTAAGTCATAGGTTAACAATAAAAAAAAAATCACAAAGGAAATGAGATAATATTTTGAACTTAATAAAATAAAAATACCACAGATCAAAATATGTGTGCTGCAGTTAAAACAGTTCTTAGAGGGAAATTTCTCACATTAAAGCTTATATTTAGAAAAAAAATCTCAAAAGCTTCAAAATAGAAAAGCAGAAAAAAGAAGAGCAAATAAAACACAAAGTACACAAAAGAAAATAATATAATTAAGACATCTATAAACTAGAAGAGAAAAAAACAGTATTGACTATTAATGAAATCAAAGTGTTTTTTTTTTCTTTTTTAAACAAGTGATTGATCAAATTGATAAACCATTAGTCAGGCAGATGAGGAAAAACAACTGAGAGAGAAAGAGAAAACACTTAAGTTACAAATATTGGGATTGCAAGGCGGGGGGCATCACTTCATAACCTAAAGATGTTAAAAGATAATAAAATATCATAAACAACAATATGTCATTACATTTTAAAATTTAGTAGAAATGAACAAATTACTTGACAGATGCAAACTACCAAAGCTCAGTCAAAAAGATGGATAACTTGACCTACATCTACTTTTTTTTAAAAAAAATAAACTTGTAGTTTAAAAACCTATCCACAAAGAAAACTTTACCCCTGATGGCTTCACTGAATCCTATCAAATGTTTAAAGAGGAAATATACAAACTCTTCCAGTAAAGTTAAGAGTGACACTTTTCAACTCATGTTTTTAAGATAAGCATTCTTTGATGTCAAAAGCAAATAAAAGACATGACACGAAAAGACAACTACAAATCAATACCTTTTATGAACATAGATGCAAGCATTTTTAACAAAATTTCAGCATACTGAAACAAAAAATATTTCAAACACATTATTACCAATGAAGTTTATCCTAGGAGCAAAAAGCTTGATTCAACTTTGCAAAATTAATCAGTGCAAGTCACTATATCAACAGACTAGAGAAAAATTATATGATAATCATCTCAAGAGATGCAAAAATGGAAAAATAATTTGACAAAATTCATTCCCGATAAGTCTCAGCAAACTGGATAAAGAGGAACTTCCTCAACCTGAGAATGGGCACCTACAAAAATCCTACAGTTACTATCATACTTAATATGGTAAAAGACTGAATGTTCCCCCCTAAGGTTAGTAAAAAATATGAGGATATTTGCTATCATCACTTCTATTTAACACTGGAAACTCTAGCCAGTGTAATAAAGTATGAAAAGAGAAAGCATCAGGATTGGAAAAGAAGATGAAAAGTTTAATTTATTCACAGATAACATGATTGTCCATGTAGAAATCTAATAGAATCTACAAAAGGCTACTAGAATAAAGGAATTTAGGAAGATTACAGGATTCCAGATTAATATACAAGATATTAATGCATTGTTTTATACCAATACTAGACAATCAAAAATTGAATTTATTTTCAAAATATCATGTAGCATCAAATATATGAAATAGTTACAGATAAATCTGACAAAAGAAGTAGAGGATCTGTATAATTACAAGTACAAACACTGTTAAATATCTAAATAAAGAGATAAAGCATGTTCGTGGTTTGTTAAGGATCAATATTGTTAAGATGTCAAGTGTTCCCAAATTAGTTTACGTATCCAATGTAATCCCAATCAAAATGTGATCTTTTTTATTAGAAATTGACAACTTTATTCTAAAGTTCATATGGAAATGCAAAGAACCTCAAAAACGGCCAAAACAATTTTGAAAATATTACAAAGTTGAAGGATTAACAGTAATATAACTTTTAGACTTACTATAAAGCTATATTAATAAAACATGTGGTATCGGCTTAAGAATAGTCACATAGATCAATGGAATAGCATAGAACCCAGAATGAGTCTCATGTGTATTTGGACAACTGATTTTCCACAAAGATGACAAGGTGTTTGAACAAGGAAAGATGTCAGCAACAAATGATGTTGATGCAACTGAATTCCATATGCAAAAAGTAAACCTCTACCCTCGCCTGACAACACAGTGAAATTTACTTCAATATGTTTCATAGTTCTAATGTAAGAACTAAAACTATAATAGTTCTAGAAGAAAACAAGGAAAAAAATATTAATGACTTTGGGGTAAGCAAAGATTTCGTAGATAAGACACTAAAAGCACTAATCATAGAAGAAAATAATAACAATAAAATAAAATAATAATAAAATAAAAATCTCTGTTCCTCAAAAGACATTATTAGGAAAATAAAAGATAAGGCCAAGAATTGGGGAGAATATTTGCAAAACATGTATTTAATAAAGCACGTGTATCCAGAATACATAAAGAACTCTTAGAAGTAAATAATTAGAAAACAATTTGATGGAAAAAAAAAATGGGTAAAATATTTCAACAGACACTTTGGCAAAGAAGATATGTAAATGGAAATATGCACATGAAAAGATGCTGAAAATCAATAGTGACAGGAAAATGCAATTTAAAATGACAATCTACTACACACCACTAGAATGGCCAGGATCTAGAACAACTTTACTTGCATACATAGGTGGTGAGAACAGAAAACAGTATAGCCACTTAGCAAAATTTTTTAGCACTCTTATGAAATTAAATATACATTTAACCCAGCAATCCTACTCCTAAGAATATATCCAAGAGAAATGAAAACACATGTTCACACAAAGACTTCAACTGACTGTTTAAAGTAACTTTATTCAAAGTAGCCAAAATCTGGAAATAACCTAAATGTCTACCTGCTGGTAAATAGATAAACAAATTGTGGAACATCCACACAACAGAATAGCATTCATTAAAAAAATAAAAAAAAATAAAAAAATAAAATAATAATAATACTGATGCATGTCACATTAATTAATCTCAAAATAGTTATTAGTGAAAAAGTCATATGCAAAACGAGTTCATAATATATAATTCAATTTATATAAAATTCTAAAAATGTAAATTAATTTACAGTGACATTAGTGTTTGCCTAATTAAGGAGGAGGAAGACAAGAAGGGGTAGGGTAGGAGGGATGACAAAGAGAATAAGGAAACTTTTGGGGAATGATGGATATGTTTATTACCTTGACTGCAATAATGGTTTCACCAGTTGATACATATGTCAAAATGTATCAAATTGTATGTTTTAAATATGTACAGTCTATGGCATGTCAATTATACCTCAATCATGCTGTTTTTAAAAATATTTTAAGCAACGTTTTAAAAAATAATAAAAATATTTAAAGATAGCCAATCTATTTTTAAAAGTGCATTCATTATCACAGACACAATGATAGTTAAAATATCAAGTTAAAATATCAAGTAAGACACCTATAAGTTAACATAATTATTTTCTTGTAAACCTCTAGTTTCCAAGACTATTTTATCTTTGTTCGTAACTGAGATGTTGGCTCTGTCTTGAGCAATATTTCTTCCTAGTCATTTATGACTTTTACAAAATAAAGAATAACTTCATTTTATAATCAGCAGAACGCAAAGAATTCTGATAAAAGTCTGCAGAATGACACAATAAACAAAGGTAAGCAGAAATTGCAGAAAGACATTGCCACTTCTTGGTAAAGCAAATCACCACCTGCCATGTGTCTTTTTCCTAGTTAGCAAATTATTCCAACGCTAATTTCCAAATTTGTTTGAAAACTTAAACTGAAATTTAATGTTCAACTTACCAGCTGTTTTTCTTGTTTCTCTAACGCTGCTCGATCTCTGCTTATAGCCCTCTGTGTACATCGTAACTCTCGATTCTGCTCCTTTATTACATCTAAGAGAACCACAAAAGAAACCTAAATGTATGGGTTGTAAAATTTTCTTCAATACCATTTAAAATATTGGATTCAGACATCAATAAAAAATAAACCTTGATTTACTAGATGTTATAATTTTTTCTTGCAATATATTAAACAAATATTCGAACTTGAATTATAAATAATGATTATATAAAGAATTACAAAAGGGAGTACAAGTATGTTATAATCTGAGGTTTAGCCAAATGGACATATAAATCACAATAAACTATTCCCTTAGAGAACTGATTTGTATACAATGTTTTATATGGCACATATATATGTCACATACACACATGCACACCTTTTTCATATTTCCTTACTCCTGTATTATGTGAAATTTTAGAAAGAATGACAGGTTATGTTTTCATTAAATCTTTTTTATTTTTACACTAAGTCGTCATAACAGAGTGAAGCAGCAGACCTTCCAATGATTCCCACATCTGCCACCGGATCATTATATGATGGTTATGTTGGAAAAGTTTGTTTACACTCTAGACCTCAGGTTTCTTATAAAATAGGGGTTGTTGTTAAGGAGTAAATAACATATACAATGCCCTGCAGTACTGTAAGGGTCCATTCAATGTATTTCTAATTTACTTAAGTTATCTGGATCCATCAGTCTTTCCTTCTAAAGAATGAAAATACTAGTCTAGGCCTGACGGGTGATAAGTTAGATAGTTGTTAGTAAATAGTGATTTCTTCAAAGGATCACAGATATAGATGGTAATTCTTACACAAACTGTTGTCTCATTGTCAGGAATCTTTTAAGTGCTTTATGCATATTATACAATATAATGTCAATAATGCCATGGGGTTGATTTTTCTATTATTTTATAATAAGAAAATTGAGTGTTAGCAAGTTTAAATAACTTGCCCAAGATCACAAGGCAGTAAGCAGTAATGTCAAATTTGGATCCAAATATTCTGTTTCCTGAATCAGTGATATTAATCACTTCACGAGTACCTTCTTAGTAAAGAGATTTTAAAAAACAACAGAAAGAACAGTCTCATTTCTTTTTCATGTGGATATCCAGTTCCCCCAGCACCATTTGATGATGCTGGGGGAACTGGATATCCACATGAAAAAGAAAAACTGACCCCTGCTGCACAGCATATATAAAATTTAACCCCTAAATGATGAATGACCAAAATATTATAGATAAAAATCATAAAATTCTTAAAGAATACACAGGAATAAACATACATGAGCTGGGATTTTGCAGTAGATTCTTAAATATGACACTAAAAGCACAAACCACAAAAGAAAAAATATATATAAATTGGACTTTATGAAAATTAAAAACTGTGCATCAAAAGACATTATCAATTGAAAAGACAACCTACAACCTACATTATCAATTGAAAAGACAATTCTGCAACTAATAAGCATTTTACTCTGTAAATTCTTTCAAATAAAATAAATGGAATTTGAAAGGTAAAAAACAAACAAACATTTTTTTAGCAGACTTTATAAATAAGTCTGCTAATATATAAGGAGAAAAATATGTATATTATATGGTAAGAGTCTATTATCCAGAATATATAAAGAACTCTTACAACTCAAAAATAAAAGACAAACACCCCCATCAAAAATGGGTGAAGGATTTGAATAGACATCTCTCTAAAGAAGATATAGAGATGGCCAATAAACACATGAAAAAGATGATCAATATCATTAGTCATTAGGGAAATTAATCTAACAGAATGGCTGTCATCAAAAACCAAAAAGGAAATAACAAGTGTTGATGAGGATGTAGAGACTGGTACTCCTGCACACTACTGGTAGGAATGTAAATTATTTCAGCTACTATGGATAACAGTTTGGTGGTTCCTCAAAAAGTTAAACATCATGCTCACTTCAGCAACACACATACTAAAAAGTTAAACATAAAATTACCATATGATCCAACAATTCCACTCCTAGGTATTTACGCAAAAGAAGTGAAACAGGAACCTAAAAAAATACGTCTACACAAATGTTCACAGCAGCACTATCCGCAACAGCCAAAAGGTGGAACCAACTCAAATGTCCATGAACAGACAAATCAATAAACAAATTGTGATATATATATATATATAATATTATAATACAATATATTAATATATATTAAAATATTATTGTTATAAAATAAATGAAGTAGATACTACTGCAACATGGTAAATCTCAAAAATATTATGCTAAATGAAAGAAACCAGACACAAATGGCCACGTTTTATGATTATACACTTATATGAAACATCCAGAATAGGTTAATCCATAAAGACAGAAAACAGATTAGTAGTCACCAGGAGTTGAAGAGAGCGGGGAATGGTGAATCACTGCTTAATGGGTACAGAGTTTTAGTCTGAGGTGATGAAAATGTTTTGGAACTACAGGTGGTGGTGGTTACACACCACCGTGAATGTATTCAGTTCCACTGACCTGTTCACTTTAAAATGATTAATGTTATGTGAATTTCACCTCAATTAAAATAACAAAGCCAGCAACTACTATGCTTTTTATGATAGAGAATCAAAACTTATGTTCTATACCTTTCTATATGTATAGTGTAACTTTTTTCAGAATAAAAATAACTAATTATACTGAGTAATGGGCACTATATTAAGTGCCTCACAACAACCCCCAAAGGTAGGTACTATTACTTCACTTATTTCAAAGGAGGAAATTAATACTTGGTGAGGTTATCTGCCCAAAAAGGAGAAAAAGTGCTAAGATTCATATACAGGTGGTCTGATTCTAAGGGCTCTGATTTTAATTACTATATATTGCTGTGAAACCTTTCAGGCAAAGAAGAAATAAAGTTATCACAGAAATAATCCTTATAAATGTAGATCCATATCAATAAAAACATATAGTATTTCAAACTGGGTGAAAAATATTTCAAGTCATTATATAAAATACAACTAATCAACTAAAATGGCTTTCTAAATAAAGTTAAAATAAGATGCTAGATCTCCTATATCCTACATACAAGACATTCATTTCCCCTTCTTTGCTTACTCTGTTTTTCAACTAAGTTATAGTGGTGAACATCTCATGCTCAGGATTTACTAAGAACACATTCTATGTGCTCCTTATATATAGAAATATAAAACCATGCCATACCTTAGGGGTATATGAAGAGAGAAGGAGATGAAGAGGCATATGTCTCTCCCTCCACCTACTTTCTTCTGGATGAGAAATGTACAACTCATTTAAAAAGAAGGACGTGTTCTGTAGACAAATATGTTTGAGAAATGTTGAAGTTGAAAAAAAAAAATTAAACAGATTTCTTTGTTTCAAGGTTTCTAAGAATGTTTAACATATGAATGTGCACTGTCAATCCTTAAGGGGAGAATATATTATAGATTATTTCCCAAATTTATTAAGCCAAGGATCCCTTTTCAGAAATCTCTATTAACATTTCCTAGATACTAATGTTCCATGGAGCATTTGTTGAAATCTTATTCTAAAATAACATGATTAGTTTGCTAGTGCTGCAATTACAAACACTTCAGACTGGGTGGTTTAAAAAACAGAAATTTATTTTCTCACAGTTCAGGAGGCTAAAAGAACAAGATCAAGGTGTTGGCAGGTTTGATTTTTCTTGAGGCCTATCTCTTTGGTTTGGGGATGACCGCCTTCTTGCTGTGTCCTCACATGGCCTTTTTTCTGTGTGTGCCCATCTCTGGTGTCTCCTTCTCTTCTTATAAGGATACCAGTTCTATTGGATTAGAGCTCTACCCTCATGATTTCATTTAACCTCAATTACCTCTTTAAAAACCCTATCTCCAAATATAGTCACAAAAGGGTTAGGGCTTCAACATACTTATTTTGGGGGAACACAGTTCAGTCCACAACACACAATATCTTTCCTCTGACATCTATAGACTGGCACTAAACGAAACAGTAATGAAAGCTCTCATTTCCCTATTTTTCAAAGAAATCATCAGCCTTTTCATCCTCAATGCTCAAACATTGTCAATTTTCTTCTTGGTATGAAAACATTCACCACTTACCCTACTGTTTCAATGGAAAATATGCTCTAAATTTAAAACTGTGAAATTACAAATGAACTTTTGTATATAACCACTTTGTATACTAAAATCTCCATAAACTCAACTAGTATAAGATGAAGTACTGAGATAGTAATGATGGTCTTCTAATAATAGTAATAAATAGTAATAAACTGAAAAAGAAGTCACCATATTGATGTCACCATATTGATAACTGTGGCCAGATAACTGACACAGGTGCAAAGCAACTGCTGAAAGCCTTGACTGCTAAGATCTAGAATTCTATTAAGATAATTTCTCATTACTAGGATGGTATCATGAAAAAAATATATTTGGTCTTCGTCCCGAGTTCCTGGCCCAGAGCTTCTAAAACCCTTGGAATTTCCTGAGTGATAGTAATGTCTTTTGACTCAGGAAGGGGAATCCTGAGATAGCTTCAGGATAGGGCTCGTTACCAGAAAGACCAAATACTTGATTAGCGGGTGGGCATTTTCAGGGCCATTCCTCATAGGAGGGGAGTAAGGCTGGAGACTGGTTTATAAAAACTCTTGAACAAAGAGATTGGTAGAGCTTCTGGGATGGTGAATATATGACATACTGGGAAGGCGGCATGCCAGAGAGGGCATGGAAGCTCTGTGCCACTGCCCTTCTCCCTCAATACCATATTTCCATTTAGCTGTTCCTGAGTTTTGTCCCTATAATTAACCAGTAACAGTACGTAAAGCACTTTCATGAGTTCTGAGAGTTGTTCTAGTGAATTATCAAATCTGAAGAGGGAGTTGTGGTGACACCTGAATTTATAGCTGGTTGGTCAGAAGTAATTGTGGCAACCTGGGACTTGTGACTGGCATCTTAAGTGAGGAGAGTCTTGGGGGACTGAGGCCTTAACCTGTGGGGTCTGTGCTAACTCCAGATAGTGTTAGAATTTAACTGAATTGTTGGAAACATCCGGTTAGTGTTGAAGAATCAGAGAATAAAGAATAGATCCAGCCATCTTTGTTGAAAACAAGTATTATAACATAAAATGTTAACAAAACAGAATTTAATCAAACAGCTTGATTTTGCTTTTCTTGATTTTATGTAATTATGTGTACCATAACTGTCACAGTATATTAGAGAAGGAAAAATAAAGAAAATTAACTACTAGAAATTCCACAGCCTATTGTTAATAGACCTATTAATATTTAAACAACTCCAAGCTATAAACTGAGAGAATCTAATGTTATATACTAAAACAGAGGCATAATATTTTAAAACATATTATGTGGTACATGGAAAAAAGTAGTAAAATATTTTTTTTCATATGAAATGATATGTGTATCCTATAAAACTAATTACTTTCATTTTTTAAAACAATCCCTAACTAAACAGGAAACAACTACTATGTTTCAACATAATAAATTAGAGAAAAAAAATCTCTAACTAAATGCACGTTTAATGATTTCGTCTTCTAGATAATTCAGAAGGAATAACATGAGAAAGGTTGTGAGACACTTTTAATGTTTTGAGGCAAAGTTTATTTCCCATGACAGTTATTTCTTAATAGGTCTGATTTCTTGCCCAAGTCACAAGCTCTTTGAATAAGGAATGCATGTATTTTATTGTTTTAATCTATTTCTATTCCCACCTTTATGTCAGCTATCGCAATATATTAGTAAACAGTGATCTAAGGGAGTATAAACATATATCCTAAAATGTAAAATAATTTGCCTTATAAGCATATAAAATATATTCCCTTAAAATGTATAATAAAACCTATTGGTTATCAAAAATTTAACACTAGTAAATTCTGAATCATGATAGATATCCTTCTACAATGGAAAAATTGAGCACTGAAATAATCAGATATTTCCCTTATAATTTTCTGCTTTCCTCTCTTTTTGTTATGAGTCCAGACACTGACTGAAACATATACAAGGTGTTGCTGATATCTATGAAAGATGGAATGTTTGGCTCTTGTCCACCCTCTGCTTCCTTGTCCAACATCTGCTTCTTTCTCCAGGCAAAAAAGCATGCCCTGAATTCTTATACTACAGCACTTCATCTACTTTGTGGTGTTAGATGTGAAGCATTTCACAATAGGTGTAACAGAAAACTTTCAAATTGTGAAAATAGTAAAAGCACACGGATGTACCTAGGGTATGCTCTCTCTTTCACCATTTGGTGATGTAAAAAGGGTCTGGAGGCTGCCTCACCCACCGCCCTTTCCCCTCCCATATCC
Organism: Pteropus medius; assembly: GCF_902729225.1. Taxonomy (NCBI): domain Eukaryota; kingdom Metazoa; phylum Chordata; class Mammalia; order Chiroptera; family Pteropodidae; genus Pteropus; species Pteropus medius. Next base: position 25,968,144 of record NW_024347791.1, read on the forward strand.
AGCTTAAGGCTTAGAGAAAGCCACCCAGGACAACTCCCTCCTTGGCAATTACAAGCCGGCCTCAAGGCTTTCAGACTCTTAGCACTGAACAAGATAACATACTGCTTATACTAGAGTCATAAGATCACAGAGTTAAATTTTGGACTTAAGATATAGACAGAAAAGGTCATTCTGCCTTCTTCAGTTCTAAGTCAATAAAGTCTATCTATTTACAGTTAAAAAAAAAACAAAAACAAAAAATAAAAACAGATCTGAAAGAGCCTCCAATTGGACCAGCCTACCTTACTAGAATTCTCCAGTGGGGTTTGAGGCTAAGCCCCAACATGAATTATGGCCGTCCTTCCAGACCTTGCTCATTTACACACAATTTACACATTTGAGGATTAAGGCAAAAGTAATTAACTGTAAATATGGACATTCATTAATCTGTGAGTATTGTTTTAAGTGCCTACTTTTTGAGAGATGGGAGGGGGCCTGTCTCAAGCTTGCAGGGTAGTTTAGGATTACTGAACCAGGAACGCTGAGGCACAACCTGCAGATGGGACCACTCAGCAGGGTACCACTAGACAGCATCCCTCTACCATAGACTGGGTTTTGTGCTTTATTATAAGGTCATGATGGACTTTTTATTCTAATATATCACACTTTCTGCAGGCATAGTGAAGCTCACCAATGACGATAAAGTAGAAAGCAGTCCCGGCTATGTGGTGATGTACCATCATCTTCTTGGATTGATGAGGAGAAAAAAACTGCAAAAATCCTACAAGCTCAAAGGTTAGGGGCAAAAAGGAAACATCAAAGGTCGGTATCTAGAAAATGCTGGCTCTAGGAAACAAATTTACTCAAAGGCAGGAGGAAAATGACAATGAGAAAATGGGTGAGAAGGAATCACAATTTGATGTGCAAAGCAAATTTGTTTCTCAGGTTTTGGAAACAGTGTATCAGAAACCAGAAAGGAATGGTATCAGCTTAATAACCAGTTTTGATACATGGTTAAAAAAAATTCAAAAATTAAAAATTAAAAAAAAAAAAAAAACTATAGGAAACATAAAGAACAGTGGAGGGTCATGTCATCGACTTCAAGTATAGTCCAGGGAGGCAAGAATCCACTTGAGAACTAGGCTGAAGTTGAAAAACTCAGCAGGACCTGCTTGGAAGAAAGAAGCAAAATAATAAAGAGAAAACAGGAGAATCTAGCCTTACAGTAGCATAATTTTTTTCTCTATCAGTAAAGTCTCAAAAATTACTCAAGACCTGAGGAATTCACTGAAATGAATTTATTATTATTGAAATATCATTTTTCTCAAGAGCTGAAGGAAGGTATTGAGATGGGCCACCTGTCAGCAGATCTATGGGTCACATTTGGTTCTCAAAAACACAGGCTTTGGCACTATCATCAATAACAGCTCCATTCAGAAAACTATCAAAGGGCATTTTTCAGCTTAAATAAGTGGGGGAATTAGAGGGAAAGCTCCTCTGAAAAAAAAGTCTCACAAACATCTGGACTTGAAGATAAGCAATGGTAGCATGAAAAGAAATACCAGTCTTTGGTGTTATAATAGGAATGGAGCAATACAGAGGGAAGACATTTTCCTACAGAAATATTCATTCTAAAAGTATGGAGAATTTTACTTAGAAAATCTCTAAAAAGAGAATACTGAGTTCCTGAATCCCACACGTTGTTGTTGTTGTTGTTGTTGTTGTTGTTGTTGTTGTTATTTTGGTGTGCCAGGAATGTTGGGGCTAAATAGAAAGTAAAGTTAGAGTTTTTAAATATTAAGAATAATAAGCACTTAGGAAACACACAACATCCAAGGAAAGATCTGAGTACTGTCGGTAGCACCATGAGAATGTTATATTTTATTTGGAAGAATGCAGAAATATTTCTAGAGGGAATTCAGTTTATCTACATGGTAGATTTTATTCCCTCTTGAGCTAATGAAAATGTCACATCACAACTGACCTCTTGACCAGAGATTTATCCCAACTTAGTCAAAACTCCACAGGTTCTGAATTCTGGACAACTTACATACATGGACACCATCCCAATGAGAGAAAAACCAATAAGTTCTGTTCCTGTTTCTCAGCGGTGTTCCTGAAATTATTTCTAACTCTGCACTAAAGTTCAAAGTTGGTAGCGATTATATGGATGTCAATTGTATTAAGATCTGGTTACTGGAAACACTACTTTGGGTTAGTAAATACCATTGTTTTGGAATTTAGTCTCGAAACTGTTAACTGCTGCAGGGATATTTTCATTTATGCTGAAGACTCTTGCAAATATGGAATGCAAGAAACACTCAGAATAAGCATTATCCAACTTTGGAAAAACACAAGGATCTACTTTGGTTCTGCTGAATGCAAGTCAGGAAGAAGATGCTTAAAAACAAAACAAAACAAAAAGCCACGAAGAGTGAGGGATTTAACATAATTTAAGGTGGCATCAGAGAAGAATTCTTAGAGAAAGAAACAACCTGAGATAGTTCAGGTTAGCTAGAGGAAGAGAAAAAGAGATTTTTTATTTTTTTGTGTGTAAGGGCATCATAAGCAAAAATATCTCAGAATGCGAAAAAGTATGGTATACATAGATGAATATGAGAACAGTTGTTGCATAGTGAAATATCCAGAGACATGGCCAAAAAGGAAAACAAGGACCAGACCAAGGAGGGCCATATATGCCTTATTAAAGAGCACCCACTTGATCCTGTTGCAATTCAGTAAAGGGTTTTATACTGAGGAATAGAAAGATTTGGGTTTCAGTTATATCAATCACACAAGCAACTGTAGATGAATGATTTGAGGACTAAGAAGCTGTAGCAAAGAGAAGCAGAAAAGTGATTTAGTAAAGTACAAGACAAATGGGATCTGAATTAGAACAAGAATTTGAAGGCATACAGGAATATCATATGTTCAAATATTTAAGATGCAAAAGGCGCAGGACTTGGTAATTATTTAAAGGTGGAGAGCAAAATCAAGAACTCTCAAACGCTAGAGGATGAGAACCCGGTAAAGGAACTGACTTAAATGAGATGGTGATGACTTCTGTTTGAGATCTCTTTAATGTGCTGTGGAGCATTTAGGTAGAGATAGTCGGCAAACTATTGGATGGATTGGTCTAGAACTAAGAAAAATATGTCTAGAGATATAAACTTGGAAGCCATCAATATTTAGGTTATAATTAAAATAATAAGAGTTTGGATAAGATCATGCAGATAGTGTACAGTTAGCATAGTTGTAGCCCATGCTGGAACCAAGAACACTAATATTTAAGGGGTAGGTTAAAAATAAAAGAAAGTAAAGAAGATAGGAGGGAGGAAGAAAGGAAAGAAGGAAGACAAAAAGGAAGAAAGGATGCAAAAAAGGAAGAAAGGAAATAAGAAAAGAAAAAAAAAACCTGAAAGGAGAAAGATAAAGAGTGGTCAGAGGAAGATGAAGAAAATTAAGAGAGTGTTAATGTCATGGAAGCCAAGAGAATTTTAAGGAAGAAATTATTATTGAGAACAAATGTAAAACACAAGTTCAAGAGATGATCACCAAAAAAATGGCAATCTTAAAGTCACTGATATTCTTAGCAAAATCTCATTACATGAGATGTAAAGCAAACTGGTGTAGAATGGGAGGCATTAGAAATAAAGAGGTAGAGATAGGAGACATCGCTACTGCATAAGGTTTAGATAAAGAGCAAAAAGAGACTGGACAATACTTCCTAAGAAATGCTGGTCAAGGGAGAGTCAGGAAAAGGAGGGTTGTTTCTAGTTCTACCATCGTTAGATATTAAAGAGCTACCACTAATTCGGAAAGAAAAGAAAGAAAAGAGTCCAGTTCACAGAAAAAAGGTAACTAGGTTGAAGTTGAGAGCTAGGTACATTACATGATACCTACCAAAAGTTGAGAATTCCAAGTACTTAGCAAGAACAGCAAAATTTAATGAGCTATAGGATATTTACTAAGAAAAAAATAATGGTAATAGTCAAAAAGGATGAGGTCCTGGCTCTGCCATTTAGTAGTTGTATGATCCTGGGCCAGTAACTTAGTCCTTAGACTCTCAATTTCCTCATCTATAAAGGGTATAATAACAGTACCTATAGGTTTTGTGAGAATTCTAATAAGATACTGCATACAAAATGCTAACTCAGTGTTGGCTTAAAGCTGGACCTCAAATTTGTCTTTATTTAGGATAACAGACAAAAACTATATAGTGCATAAAGAACTTCATCTTTTAAGAGGCATAATTAGTTGTACACTTATGACAAGTCCTCATGGCATCCTGATTTACAGGTTCACGATTAGCTATAATAAAGAGGTAGGTCACCATTCGTCCACTGAGGAAAACACTGTAAACACTTTACCCTAACATATACATATATATACACACACGCATACATACATATATACACGTATTAAATATCAGTAGAAGGAAAACCAAGGACTCAATTGTAATTTCAAATTCAAAAGAATCTTTCTCTTCTATGGCATTGAGGTATAATACTAATTAATTTCTGTTACAAAGTATACAGTGCAGAGACTTGTTCATCTCTGTGTCAAAAATGAATTAAACATAACTCTGAATAGTAATATGCTGTAATGTTGTCTCCCTTTTTAATTTGCATGTGCAGTAGTCTTTAATGATATAGTGTGCAACTCTTCCAGCCAATCCAAAGAGACAAAAAGATTCAATTATTCTCTAGATCTATAAAGTTACATGTTTCCCTTATATATCAGAATTTCATTACTGTTGAAACAGACAAAAAGATACATACTGTAAAAGATCTTATGATCAATAACCACTGAGTCCAAAGATATGGCAGAACTACATAAAAACACATTAAGTTTCATAATATATAGCCTCATTACTGTTAAGAAGAATGCTGTCATCTTTTATACAGGCAAAAGATCTTTTTAATAAAACAAGGAGTAAAAACATCAATAAAGCTCTATATCAAAATAATAAAAACACAGTAATAGAATTAAGATGTCATTAAGTGATTTGAATTGACATGATAATTTAATAAAACATCAAGTATACAGTTTGATAGTTATAATAAATGTACATGGTGGCCAAATTTATATTCAGAAATTTCAATACAGATTTTTAAATCAATAGCATAAGAACTATCAACAGTCTTTAAGACTTTTTTCCCACAAATATGTCTATTTAGCAAAAACATTATTTCTTGGATGAATTAACCCAATTCCAAATGAATACACCGTTAAACATCCTCACTGCACATCCTCATTGTCTTTTTTTTAATTCAGTTCTATACTTCAAGCACAATAGTCACTAAATTACCAAAAGCACCAGGAAGCATAGCAATGAGAATATAGAACTGTTATTTATGTCTTTAAAACTATTTGACAGATATTAAGCAATTAAAGCAAGGACGTCTGGCATTTAATGTTAAAAAATTTAATATAATTTGTAATATCACAGTAAGAAAGATGCAACCCCTTCCCTCTGTTTAGTAAAATCTAACTATATAAAACTGAAACAAAGAAATAAACCTCTCCCCCCGCCCCCCGAGTACTATACAATAACTGAAAATCAATATTGGTACTGGAACACTGAAAAAAATAAAGTTCCACATTAAATATTAAACAGCCTTCTCAGGAATAAAACACATAAAAACCCATTTCACATAATTGCATTACATCCTATAGCACCTTGGTAGTTATTCTGATACTACAAATGGTTAATAAGTCTCAATTAATAAAAAGTAAACAAATTTAAAAAACATTTTCAACTATTAAAGGTAAGCAAAATGTATTATTGCACTAAAATGACATTGTGTGCTGAAGGGTAGAGTGGCAGAGTAAAAATGATGTCTTTGTTATCCTCCCCAAAATAATTTTGCTGGCATTGAAATAGTCAATACAAAGGAATAAAGGAGTTACCCCAGGTCTAGATTGAGCATTCTGTTTGTACCAATCACTGTCTAGCTACCACTGCTCCTTCTGTGGCAGAATTAGACCCTTAAAAAGACGCGATTCTTTGGTTGAACCAGCAGCAACCTAAACTCAGCATGTAATGGGAAACACTATTTTTAAATAACTTGAATGAATTTGATTCCTGGTAGCAGTCAATGTAAACATCAAGACTATCAAGACTAATCAGTGTTATGTAAACATACATTATAGGCGTTGCTTATAAACACCAATTTGTGCGCATTCACTTTTCCTCTTTAGATGACATTGAGCTAAACGTCTGAACCAATGCAAGTACCTTAAAATGTAAACGCCTATGCAGATAAATCCCACATCTCTTACTTTAGGTAGCAAAAGATAATCACAAGAGGGAAAAATTCATTATGAAACTAAATCCAGGCACTTCCCTTGGGTTTTATTTTGATACTGAAATCAGTCAAGAATTATTTCACATCTCTACTGATGGAGTGTTCTTAGGAACAAGACCGACCCAGACTCAAGTTCATTTTGATAACTGGATTCTGTTTACCCTCCCCACCTCAACCTCTGTAGGCACAGGTTTCCGGATTGCATGGCAAGAAGTAGTACAGATCCAAACTGAAGAAGCAACAAACCAAGCAGATGAAACTAACAAGAAATTCATTAAACTACCAAGGCTAATGACACTCAAGGGCCAGCAGCATCCTGCGCCTCCTCGAAATGCTCAGGATCTCCCAAAAGAAAAAAGAAAAGAGAAAGCGGGCGGGGGGTGGAGTTGGTGTTGTGTTATCAGAGGGAAGAAGCCAGACTGTCCAGGTGAGGTTGAGTTGGGCCAGTAAGAAGAGATGGGGAAGCAGAAAAGTGACGCATGAGGGCGGTCACCTGTGGGGCCAGTTGATCCAGCCCCGCCCCCAGGGACAGGAGAAAGAATCGCGGCTGGAAGCCCCCAAAACACGCCATGGATACATAGGGCTGGGCCCCTTCGGCCCGACCTGGAACTCACCGTCCACGGTTTTCTTCTTGAAGAGAGACGCCATGGTCAGGGACCACGCCCGCGCGGCCCGGCTCGGCCCGGTCCGGCCGGAGACTGGTAAAGAACAGGAAGGAAAAGCAGGCCCTTGGAGAGTTCAGAGTGGCGAAGCCTATGGGCGAGAGAAGAAGGCGGGGTCTCCACGCAAGACCCGCAGAGGGCGGTATCCGCGAAGCCTACCGCAGCCGAGTCTCCCGGAGCTCAGGTGACTGCGAACTAAGGCACTTTTTGGAGAAGTCACTTCTGGGCCGCGCCTGCGCGTTGTGAGCCTGCGCCTGCGCACTGCGGTGCCTGAAGCCGCCGCCGCTGCCCTCACCTCGGCTGCTGCCGTGTCTTGGCGCTGTTAGGGTCAGAGCGCGGCTTTACTGCGGGGACTTGAGCTCACAGCTGGTCGTGGGAGACTGCGGGTGGTGTTGGGGGCTTCTGTATGCGGGTTCCATGCTAAGTGCTGACAGAGTTGACCCTCGATTAGCTCTTTCCTTTTCGCCCTGTGAGAAGCTGGAAGTAGGGGCGTTTCATAGTCCTAGGACAAGTGTGGGTGGCCACGGTACCAGTTGATTTACGATCATCCCATTGCTGTCTATCAATACTTTCATAAATGAAAGGGCTGGTAGAAATGCTAAGGCCCGTCCCCGTGGTGTTTCACCCGAGTTCATATTCTTTTCCGCCCTGACTCGCTCTGCGATCTCCCCGGCGCTCACTGGCGCAGCCTCCTGGGGGACCCAAGCGTTCACTTGCCATCCCCGGCCCAGGGCTCTGAACACCCGGTGTCAGTTCCTGTAGAGCCGGTTTCGATGATCGGGGAGGAAGGAAAAAGAGAGCAAATTAATGCAACACTTGAATATTCGTGGCTGGAAACATGAGAGAGAAAAAAAAACATTTTTATACCGGTTTAAATGTCTCCAACTCTTTCCTTATAAATCTCGACTTCTTATAATTGCTCAAGAAAAATTCATGGCTATACTGTGAACCTACTAGAATACTACGTAACTGTATATTGTTTACTGTGGGGGAAAAAGGCGCCATATCATGTTGAAGGAAAAGCATAACAAATTATTTAAAGAATTCTTGTGTGTATAAGCAGGAATACGGAGAACACAATCTTTGGATCAAGACTTTAAGTTCATTGTTTTACATGTGTGTGTGTGTGCGCGCGCGCTAATCTCAGTTTAATATATTATTTCACTATTTAGAATCTTAATTTTGCTTTGAACTTTTTCTTCCCAATCTATTAGTACTTTAAGCGACACTCTTTTCCACAGGATAAATTCATGGCTATACTCTTTCTGTTGATGTGATTTCTGACAGGGAGGACACTCTAATAATAGTGTCAATGTTATCAGTCACCTCTGGCTTTATGAATCATATCTCAAGGATTTTTAAGTATTTGTGGTATTCAGATTTCCTTTCCCCATTTTCTCCCCCTCATAAAATATGAAAGCCATTAAGGCCACTGACAGTCCTGCTGTTGGTGCTAAAATTTAGCTACGAGTTTGCTCATGAAAACTTTCTCAGAAGGACATGGTAATATGCAAGGCAAATTGTCTTTCTCCTCAAGTTGTTCTAGGTATTATAGGAAGATGAATAAGTAAGGAAACAGGAACAATTTAACTGAGGAGACTTAGTCTCTGCACCCAAGGCCTGGTCTTTCATGGAGTAGACTCTGTGGCAAAAAGGCAGTTTGTCCTGACTGCCTTTTGTAATGAATGGCATTGAGCTGTGCTTGAATGCATGAGAGGCAATAAGCTGTTATGTGTGTAGTAATCATACTCCTCCCTGCTGCAGTCACCCTTGTTTTATTACTCCTACATGATCCCCCCTACTGACCCAATTGTAACAGTTGGGAAAATGCCAAAATACTTAGCAGCAACCATATGGAAGATCTTCCAAAAGTGCACAGCAGGAGCTAAAGAGAGGGCTTGTTCATTACAATAAAGACAAAATAGAAGTATGTAGTATTTAAACTCAGCACTATAATAGCTTGATTATTCCATAGTTTAAAACAGGCTGACATTTAACTGACGTGCATCAGGCTGGCTGGCATCTAGTCTGATTAGATGGTGGCCAAAATATACCAGTACGTATTTTGCATGTATATCACTCCTTATTTGAAGGGCATGTACAATTAAATATAGCTGAGATTTAGGACACCAAGAAGCCGTAAACTACAAATACAATGCTACTTTTTATTTGTTTAAGTGAAATCATACCATACAATCTCACTGAATCAACGAGACATAGTGAATTGAGAAATTTACTCTTCCAAATTCTCATTAAGAAATAATTAACTAATATCCTATGGTCTCATCATTATGACCCAATACTCTTCTTCCAAATTGCTTAGACAGTTAAAAATATTTATTACATATCAAATGACACATACCATGCTGTGTGCTGAAGACATACCAGTGAAGAAACAAATACAGTTTCTCTCTTCTTTTTCTCTTATTCAACTTCTTACCTTTTTCTCTTTTTACCTTTTCTCTTTCACTTCTTACAATTCTAACACCAATTCAAATGTGTTTATTTTTTTCCTCACACCAAGACGTTCTCAGACACCATGGGGTGTTCTAAAATTCAACTTAATTCTGACACTATACCTGGAGATAGCATGAGATTCCACAGGTTAAAGATTAAGTCCCAAAAGACTGCTTGCACTTCAAATACCAATCCAAAGTCCAGATTTTTATCTGTGCTTCTGACTAAATAGCTTTAAGTCAGGGATTCCCATGACCCCCTCCTTGGGTTCCATTAATTTGTTAGGTTAGCTCACAGAATTTAAGAACTCCGTTTACTCACTAGGTTATTGGTTTATTACAAAAGACATTAAAGGATAGAATCAATAGCCAGAAAAAGAGATACAGAGGGCAAGGTGCTGAATGCAGAAGCTTCTGTTCTCCTTGGAATTTGGGGCCCAGGCACAGAGGCACATAGATGTATTCTGGTTCACCGACCTGGAATCTCCCTGAACACTGTCCTTTTGGGGTTTTCATGGAGACTTCGTTATACAGGTAAAGGCACTTTTATAGCTTTTATTACTTAAGAAATTCCAAGCTCTACCAGAAATGGGGACAAAAACAAAATATGTATTTCTTGTTGTAAATCACAATATCACATTTGTCCATCACAGAGCAGCAAGCTTTGGCTCAGTGTAAGAAAAACAGCTTTAGTTATAAAATGTCATAGGGATGTAATGTATAGCATGGGGACTAGAATCAATAATATTGTATGGTGACATGATAACTACCCATTGTGGTGATCATTTTGCAATGTATACAAATATTGAATTATTTTGTTGTACACCTGAAACTAATATATGTCAACCAGTAATAATAATAATAATATAATATTTTAAAAAAAGAAACAAACAAACAAAAAGAGAGCTCTTAAAAGCAGAGCTATTCTAAAATGGAATGGTATGTGAAATAGTGAGCTCCTGGTCAAGGAAGTTTTCAAGCAGGGACAGGTAGGTTGTAGGCAGGATTCCTTTACAGAGTTAATGGCTTGATTAGAAAAGTTCTAAGGTTTCTTTAAAATCTGGAATTTTATTATAAGTTATATATAACTCAGGTCAAATATCTTGGTATATGGCATTTCACATCCTATAAATAATGCCAAATTTATTGGCTTTACCTCTAAAAATATAATAAAGCCAAAAAGATATAGCATTCTATCATTTTGAATCATCTGAATTTAGGTAACCTTCATCTCTTATCTGGATCATTATCACCTATCTTATTTCCCTGCTGCCATCCTTACCTCACTCTACTCTTAAGAGGAGAGTGGTGCTGTTAAGTGTGAATCAGATCATGTTATTCTGTTTCTCAAAAAGAGATCAACATATTGTCAATATTTATGTCTGAAACACACATATGTGTGTACACATTCACATACATACATACATATTCTACAGATTAGACTTCTGTTGTTCACCCATTAAATGTTCAAATTTTTACCATCCAAGTTGCCCTCCTAATTATTTCCCTTCATTATGTGTCATTCAAGTAGAACATAATTGTTCAGATTATATGATAGAATTATGCCATCTATTACCTCCCTGTTCTGTACATTATTTCTGATAGCACTCTCTTTGTTTTCATTAACATTTTTGACATTTATCATATTATTTGAATTGCTTCAAACTTTTAGTCAAGTAAAATTTTTAGCATATTTTTAAACTATACATTTCTACTCAGTCTTCTCCATCTTGTACTTGATGGATAGATAATTTTAATCCAAATACAGAAACTTTTATGCATCATTAGAGACATCTATTTATTTTTGAATCAATTAACTTTGAAGCACTTTTGAAGCATTGTATCTATCTATGTATCCATTCATATTAAGTCATCAAGGACAGTGAAGAGTGTGGATTGTCTAAGGTCACTACTTCCAACATTCACTCACAAAGGAATACAAGGTTTGACTTCAGGGAATGATAAACTGGAGAAAGATCTTTTGTCGTACCTTTTCTTCCTGGCTCCCAGTTCTCCATGCTCTACGCTTGGATCCCACTCTCTCAACTTCTCCAAATTCAGAGAAAGACAGGCAGCATTTATTCTACCTGACTAAAGGACAACACTCAAATGAGATTATCTCAACCACACGGATAATTTTTGTATATTTCAAGTCATATTGTGTATGTAACATTTTCTCGTTTCACCATGCTCACCGTATTTTAGTGTTAAAATTTAGATGTTTTTCTATAATTTCTGCCTTCATTCTTTAACAGTTTCAGAATTTCATCTCATTGCTCTATTTATCAAATCTTGCTTTTAAAAATATACGCCATAAGGAATGAGTCAGACTAGCCAAACATATAGTCAATGAAAAAGCTAAATGAGTATCCTAAATGTGTGTGGCTGCACATCATTGATTTTATAGTCTAAAAGAGAGTTCATGTGTTATTTGGAATGTGTAACAACATGATCCTTTTTTGAAAAATAAACTAAACTTTGCCCTGAATTCCTCACAGTGTTAATAGTAGTTGCACATGAGTAAATCAAGACAGAATTTGTGCCCCCGGCACAACAGAACATATGTATATATTTGCCTTTCAATCTAATAAGGGCTCTAGAGTGCAGAACTACTACCATGCAAAATAAAAATGAATCTCAATATAGAGGTAATGGCTTTGGTTCTTCAATAAAATAAACCTTAATAGCTATCTTACTTTCTATTTCAAATGAATAGAAATCAAGATAGGCTCTGGATGTTAGATTTTGGTAAATTAGTAAGTATAAATAATTTACCAAGACAATAGCATAGTATTTTTAATACAAATAAGGTGACCTTTTTATAATGGTACCCATTTCAACCACATTTAAATGGCCTTCTCTTCACTGCTCTATTAAGTCACATAAGGAATACTTATAGAACACCTACTATAAGAAATATGTGATGCTAGTTAGTAATTTTGTGGGATCAAAAAATAAACTAGACATGGGTTTTGTTCTCAAGAAGTTAAAAGTCCGGTAAAGTTATTAGAGGTACATCAAGAATTAAACAATAAGGCACATTTGATGGCCATAAAATTTGGGGCCTCTAAGTGAAGTTACTGTAAATTCAATGTTTGGAAATCTTTCAGATAGTTAGACTGTAATTAATACATTGTATTTAGAAATATTTTCTCACTTTTAAAATGTCTCCTCTTAAATTTGTTTCTTTTATATGCAAGAAAGTGATTCAGAAGCTCAAAGAAGCCTAAGAACAGATGAAAATCTAAAACAATTTTGAAAATAATTTTAGATATTTTTGATGTAAAAAATATAAGAATATCTAAAGTGTATAAGCCTGAACTTACTAATGGACATAATAATAATAATAAATAACATTTGAATGTATATAATATTCAGATTCAGATTCTGGGAGAATGTTGTATCATATTTTCATAGTTTAATACTAGAGTTTCTTATCTTCCATCTCTTTATTTCTACTTTATCTGTGAGAATTATAATTTATGCTACAAACCACCATTTAAAACCATTAAATAAAAAAATAAAATTTTAGTACTACTTTTATAAAATTGTAAGGTGACCATTCATAAACAAAAAGACTTCGGCATTCGGTTTGTTGGAATCTTGTTAATAAGTATTTAGACTCAGGTTGGAGATTCTACCTGAGACCAGCTTTTACAAGGTTCTTATCATAACAACATCATATTTAGTGATGGCCTATTCTATGTAGGGCATAAAGAGATATAAAGAAATATTAAGATAGGGTCTCTGCCCAATTAAAAATAACCTATTTTAGATGATGATAACTAACCCACAAGCAAAATAACTTGTATTCAGAGGGTTAAATTTGTCATTCAAAATAGCAAGTTATCTGTCATGTCAGAATAGACTTTATATGTTAAAACAGTTTTTATGACAATAGCTGCTGCCTTTGGAGATGTGGAGAGTGTCAAATACAATTCTGAAATTAATTGGCACAGAATATTGACTTAAAAGGGAGCCTGTTCAGAAGTCGTTTTCTGCTTATCTCTCTCCTGGATGTCCACCCCTGGTTTTACTACCGGAAGGATGCTGTATGAGTTTCTTACTGCTGCCACAACAAATTATCACAAACTCGGTGGTTTAAAACAATTCAAATGTATTATTTTATAGGTATAGAGGCCAGAAGTCCAAGATGGGTCTCACTGGATTAAATTCTAGGTTTCATCACAGGTAAGTTCCTTCTGGAAGATTGAGGGGTAAATCTGCTTTCTGCATTTCCAACTTTTAGAGACTGCCTGAACTCTTTGGCTCCTTGCTCTTTCCTCTATCTTCAAAGCCAGCAGTGTAGCATCTTCAAATCTGTCCCTGACTCTGACTCTTCTGCCCTTCTTCCACATTTCAAATCACTCATGACTACATCGGGCTCACCCAGATATTCCAAGATTATCTCATTTTAAAGTAATCTGACTAGAAACCTTAATTCTCCTTTGCTGTGTAATATAACATATTCACAGGTTCCAGGCATTAGAATGTAGATATCTTTGAGGGATAGCATTCTGTTTACCTCAGGTGAGACTAATTTATTTATTTATTTGTTTGTTTGTTTGTTTGTTTGTTTTTAAAATTTATTTTTTTATTTTTAATTAAATTTATTGGGGGTGACAATGGTTAATAAAATTATATAGGTTTCAAGCGTACAGTTCAACAATACATCATATGTATAATGCATTGTGTATATTCACCACCCAAAGTCCAATTTTGTTCTGTCACCATAATTGATCCCCTTTACCCTTATCTACATTTCCCCTTCTCCCTTTTCCTCTGGTAACCACTAAACTGTTGTCTGTGTCTATGAGTGTTTGTTTTTTGTCTTGTTCATTTGTTGCTTTCAGTTTTATATCCCACATATAAGTGAAATCATATGGTTCCCAACATTTTCTGTCTGATTTGCTTAGCATGATTATCTCAGGATCCATCCATGTTGTCGCAAATGGCAATGTTTCATTTTTTTCTTTTGGCCAGTAATATTTCATTGTATATATGTACCATACCTTGTGAGACTAACTTTTTAAATAAAGTATGAATCATTGCCCCTACATAACATCTTTGACCTATTCCAGCAGTAGATTGTTTTCCCAATAGTACCTAACAGCTCTCATATAGTTATAAAGGGCATCGTTGACCTTACTGACAGATGGTAACTACTGCTATTCTTTTCTACATGGTTAGATGTGTTTAGAATGTTAACCTAGCTAACCTTCATTTAGCAAGAGTTTTCTTGGTGCTTTTTCACACCAGCCTTAACAGATTTCTAAAAAAGGGAGTAAAAAATATTTGGACAAATCCTGACATAGAATTTTTTATTGAAACAGACTTGCTTTAATACTTTGTTTCAAATTCTGCCCTGTGGATATAGTGCATTAGTATTTAATCAAAATTTTACTTCAATTGATATTTAATTCTGGACTCAAGCTGCATTCATAGAATTGACCATCAACAAATTTAAATGTTCAAATAACTGAATGCCTTTTTCTTTTTATCTGTAACATATATTTGGCATAGAGGAACCCAATAAATATTTATTAAATATTGTTAATATTCAATTAATATTTAGCTTATAATTTAAATATATTTCAAAATGCATATTTAAATAACATCACGGCAAGAAGGACAAACTAGTTAGAACTAAACCAAAATGCTCAATAATTTTATTCAGTCATTTGTTTCTTTGTATGTTCATTCACTTACGCTAAAATTTTAGAGGTGAAAGAGATTGTATAGGCCATCTATTACAAGCTCTTCATTTTACAAATAGATATATCAAGACCCATAACAAAGTATTGTTGAACCTCACTGTTGGTCAGTGTAAGCTCTATAACTAGGAAACTAGATGACCCAACTGTCAAGCCAGGACTTGACCTGTACTATAGATCTTTCTTAATAAAGAAGAGAATAGATCTGAAAAGCAGTCTTTGAGAAAACTTCAATTATTGTTGATACATTTAAACATCTTTGCTTATCAAGAAATGATAAGATGTCCCTATCACTTATAGTGCCCAGTATATAATTTATGTAGTTCATTGAGGCTGGTTGTGTATAAATGGGAAGACAGCCCTTTGAGTAAAACTTCTCATTTTCTTAGGTTAATTTGAACTTGGAATTGTTTTTTTCAGCAAGTGATTTCTGCCATTTAATATGGTTAGGTGGAATACTCATTCATATTTTGATAAAGGTATCCTAATTTTAATGAAGACAAAATGATTTTAGTTTAGAAGCATAAAAGGGCAGAGATGAGATCAGTCTCTGAAAGGAATGATGCAGAAATGAGACGGGATTTTTTTGAAGCCCTATACACAATCTGCTAAGGAAATTGGAAAGAGAAAGGTAGCCTCCATGAACAAGTCAGAATGTACATAAGTATCTGGATCATCATTCAATTTCTAAAACATCAGAAACAGTTCTTAATTCTCACAGTTTCTTCAAACCCAGCATAAGGTTATCCTGGTTTTGGTGTGATGAGATAGGTATTAAGAGAAAGTACTCGTATTTTTGTGAAACACATTCTGCATTGCAGAAGCAAAAAGGACAAAAATAAAAAGGGCAGACATTTAAACTCAATTAAAATTACAAATATTCTATATTTTCTAGGATACATTTGTAAATTGAAAAATAAATTACAACAGGTTTTATGTCAAAAGAATACCTAATGACAGGGAATACTTTTCCAAAATAGCATCAGAAATGTTTGTCAGATAAGTTATATAAATACAAATATAAATTATTGGTCATTTTAGTAATATCTAACATTACAAGGGAGGGCAATTTTCTTTTTCTACATTTTGCCCATAACCCATTACACAGTAAAGCAGATCTAAGCACAGGGATGTGTTACTAAGGGAGGTTAGGGACTCTTCTCCTTTGGGGTCATAAATATAGTTTTCCATCTGCTGGAAACAGTTTAGGTGAAACATGCCTGAAGTCAGGGGCTGGATCAGATGATCTCTGGGGGTCTCTTTTGAGTCTTTGAGAGAAATTTCTAATCAGCATGTTAATGAGTGCTTTAAATTTATATTCTGGTTTCCTTGAAGATAATTACCAGAAACACTAAGTGGAGAACAGCATTTCTAAATGCCTGTTTAAAAAAGAAGAAAAGGAAACGGGGCGGAGGGAGGGGGGAGGGAAGCAGGATTCTGTTCAAAAAGAAAAAAAAAGAGGTAATAATATATGACCTACTTGATATCAGAGAAAGCAATTACCTGAGAAGGTAGTATGGTTTGATGGTTTTGGTAATGTCTGAGGAAGTCCAAGGCTACTGCATCTTTTCTCTGTTCTTAACGATGTCTTGCTGTGTGACCCAGGGCAAGTCACTTGACCTTAGGTTCCTCATCTGAAAACACAAGACCCCAGGAGTTGTGCTTGATTACCTGACTAATATCAAGCTACAAGAATTAAATGAAGAATAGAATTTCATTTTTGGCTTCATCACTGCTGCATTGATGACAGATGGGAATCATATGAATTAGGTTAGCCCCTGCGCTTCATTAACTGACAGAAAAAAATGTCTGAATAACATGGATGGTAAACTAAACTTTGAAAACCCTTTCAGAAATTTTAACTTGGACATTATGTAAATAATAAATATAGCAAAGATTTATTTTGATTTCTGCCTTATGTAAAATCAATTGTGGTATTATCCCATATGTTTAATTAATCTAATTACTCTGAAATTAGCCCCAGAAGAAAAGGAATGAGAAAAAAATACTAGATTAGACTGACATTTTTCCTTCCTTACTTAGTTTTTAGAAGGGTTAAAAACCTTTTTATTAATACTGATGTAGAGCTGCTTTATAAATAAGAACAAATGTGTATCAGTCCAAATTATTTTTCTCTTTCTGTCCTTTCTTTCTTTACCAGTAGTAAAATAAGTTAAACTGACTTTTTCTATTTCTTGGCATAAATGTGATTTTCTCTGGGTGATTAAACTGGCAGGTTTCCAGACCTGGTACATAGGGTTAAATGCTTAGCTTCATGCTATTTTCAATAACATATTTTTCCATGAGAGAGCACTGCTTGTTTTAATAAAAATGCCTTAAACAAGAAATCAAACAAGGAAGGAATTAAACTCATGCATAACAAAGACGATAATGCTTTCCAAAATCAGCTAAAAGTTATGTTTCTGACATACTCTTTAGAGAAGACAAATAACAAACTTAAAAAAATAAAATGATATAAAATAAATTAACATATGGTGTGAACAAACTTGGAAAACTAAAAAACAGATAAGATCTTTGAGTATTACTAATAACCACTATCTCTATTTTAATATACTATATATTTGCATTAAAGTAAAAGAGCCAAACACATTCTGAAAAAAGTAGTTGGCATTTCGATTAGAGATTGCAATTATATGCAGTGTTTTGTTCACAAACATTAAAGAGAAGTCAGGGATATCACAGGAAATACTGCTCTACATGAAGTTTGGGGAATCATAAATTCTGGTTCCACAGCTCTTCAGCTTTTAGATGGCTTTATACCTTAGCCTCACCATCTGTACAGTATGAATAATCATATTTTGCTAACTCACAGGTGTGTTGTAAAGAAAAAACAATAAAAAAGTAACTGAACATACAACCATTCTCAGAGCCCAGACTACAAGAAAAACAAATATGCAAAACAAATGGGTTGAACTGTCTAATAAAACTCTGAGAATCACATTTAACTTGGTTAAAAAAAAACAAAAAACTATGTTTACATACTCCAATTTTCACATGACAATTTTATCTGCAAAATTTGTATGATTTAGACTTTGGAATTTTATTCCAAAGTCTATGAGGGATAACAACAACAACAATAACAACAACAACAACAACAAAACACATTCTGACCCTACAATGTTTTTGTATCTCTTACCTGAAGGATACAAAAGTAAGAGCAGGAACTCAGGCAACTGTTAGGAGTTTTCATTCCAGGTATTAACATTTATTAATGTGACACCAGTGGAATGTCCAACAAGCTTTCGTATCTGTCCCTTCTAAGTTTTAAATTCCAAGGATACTAAATTTATACTTCCAATTTGGTCAGCTGTTTACCTCTGGATATTCAGCTACATTCAGAATAGAAAGGTCAGAGTGCATATGTGGACATTAACCATTTTTGCTTAATAATAGACTATTCCCAGATATAGGAAAAATTGTCGTGAAGCAAGAAATCACCCCAGGTGAATTCTAAAAGCATGTTACTAAATGCTGATAGTCCTTTGGTATATTGGAAAAAGATAACTCTCTTTTTCTACATTTTGTCTATAACTTCCCCCCGCTTCAAAAAAAAGAATGTTATCTTCTTTTTCTCTTCATGCTTGAGAGACTGTATCTCACCATCTATTGCCAGATAAATACCTGTTTTTGTTTTAATCCCTTTACCTTTCATGGGGGAAAAAAAAAAAAAAAAATCAGAGCTTGAAATGTAAAGTTGGAAGTTGTTTATTTTCAAATTTCTTTCTATATGTGACTTTCTGGAAGGATTTTGTTTTTGTTCTTAACGTACCATTTTCTTTTACCAACCTTTCTTACTGTCTTCCTTTTATGAAATTTGAGCTTTTTACAAAAAAAAAAAAATGATGTTAACAACATAAATAAGTTAGAGCAGTTGTTCAATGTAAGGAAAGTCAGAAGGAAAAAGAATTTCAAGGATGAGTAGTTGAAATTGTTAAATTCATGCACAGTGAATGAAAGTATAAGACAAAAAAAAAAAGCCTTTTTATTGTGTGATTCTCATTAGTCACCTCGGAAATGTAGTTTCATTAATATGGGGGCAGAAGGTCAAAATACTTTTAAGTAAAGACCAGGTAATGGTGAAAAAGAAAGTGAAATCAGCAAATTTAGAGTACACGTCAAAATTTTGAGTTAAATAAAAAGGAAGTAGGATGTTTTCAAGACACTTGGAGTGCAACCTCACATCATCTGGTTATGTGTGTAAAAATCTAAGAAAACTTTTTAAATTAGTCAATCCAAACATGCTTATAGAAAAAAAATGAGACATGTCTTCATGTTTTGTAGAGGGCTTCCTGTAGTTCATGCCCTATCAACTTTGAGTGGGTGTCCACAAGTACCTTTGTTTTTTAAATCATTCATCAGTTTTCTCCTTTTTAATTATTCTCTTCACTTTCAAAGGACCAAGGTGAATAGTGTAGTTTGCAGTCAAGGTAACTGATACTGTTGTTTTGGGGTTCATTCTGTCCTCAGTTTAGAATAGTATAAATCAGGTAGATTCTTTTGAGTATAAATTCTAAAATTCAAACATTTGTTAATATTAACTACAAAAGGAATGAAGTATCCAAAAGGAACAGGAAACTTATAGTTTCCCATGAGTATATTTATAACAAGAGAGCTCCTAGTGGAGATGTAGAGGTGAAAAACAGTGGCACTATTATTTATCAAACTGATTTAAAGACTACCTATATCACAATTGCCTGGAGTGTTTATCTATGTTACAGATTTGTCAGGCAAAGAACAAAAGAGAGTTCATCTTTGTATATCTTTGCATCAGAGAGTTAAATAAAGGAAAAGTGCCTAGATGAGCTTTATGGAAAAGTGGTCAAGTGAGCACATAAATAGCTTACTTTTAACACTTCACTTCTCTATGTAATGTAGGAAGCGAAGTCATCTATTGAGAGGTAAATAGATGGAATTGTGAGTGGAAAAAAAATAGAGACATTTTAGAATGGCCACTGTACTGAATTCTCTAAGAATCAACATTTTGCTGTTTATAAGGCACTTTCTTTTTTTCTTTTTTCTTTTCCTAACATTTTAACAGCTAATGGCAACTTAAAATCATTGCTGGCTCAGTTTTGATGTAACTGCACATATGGAAACTTGATCATGGCTATTTATATTGCCACTTAAATTGAGTTATGTGACAATATGAATAGTCATCAAAAAGATTTCTCCATGATTCAGCATTGAAACAATAAGTTATTTTGTACTCAGAAAGGCATGGAAACAGAGCAGTGGGGCATGAATTTGATGTTAATGAAGCAAATAGTCATCAAAGGAAGAATGAACACAATTCTATAATTTCTTGCAAAGAACAACCAAAAGCTTTAATGAGATCCAGGAATATAAAATATACATATATTTGTTACTGAGATGTTTGTAGAAAGATTGGCTATCACATACCAAGAAATGCACTGAAGGAAACAAAAATTTCCATATACCTCAGAATAGATGAATGAATTTTCAAATTAATGAAAACTGGCTTGACTAGTTCAATTTTAGCACAAGATTATCTTTAAAGTGTTGGATATCCATTGGTCAGAAAGTTTTAGCTAATTGAACAGTGGCATTTACACTTCTAACAATATGTGATTCAGTTGAAGAAAATTGAATGACTATATATTTAGTCAAATAAGATAAGCTGACATGCCACAAAATTACACTGTCAATACCAAAGCAATAAAAAGATGAAGATCATGAGCATAGATGAAGAAAAGTAATGTGTCACAATGAAGCTCTGCATAACTACCAATAGCCAAATGTTTCCTTCATGCTGAATTTTAACCTCGAAATATTTCTAAATAATATCTTCTCAAAAATATTACTCTGATTTGCATGCACACACATGGGTGCATATGTGTATACATGCACACATACACACACAGGTGGCTGGAGAATAGCTGAGCTGATAAACTGGATAAATGTTTTCTGAAGGAGACCACCTAGGAACTTTTCTTCACATGTATCAATATTTTACTTCTTAATTTTAGTTAGTGTACATGCAGTGGACCAGTCTAAAAATAAACTTACCAAAAACCATAATAACTTTGTTGTTTATGTTGCCGGTTTGAGGGGACAACGGAAACCTCATGATTTTCAGTCAGCCACTCATTTAAGCACCAGTTAAATGGTCCTTAAAGGGCATGGGTCCTTGTTGAAAGAAAACTATCTATTGACACCTGCTAGTAAGATTAATGAAATGTCAGATATCAAAAACTGACAAATGAGGGTCAAGTGTCTAGATAAAAATCTTGAAGAAAATAGTGAAGATGTAATAAATAACTGTACATCAACAACATACTTAGCACAGAGTATAATTGGTATGAAAATATGGTCATTGATTAATGAGTCAGAAATAGATTTTAAAAAGTCAGCTCTGAAAGTGAATATATTTTAGGAATTCTTTAACTAATTGAAATTGAGACAGAAAAGTTATGTTACCTGCTCAAAGTGATGTAGTTTGCTTATATTTTTTATATGTGTGCATGAAATTATATTTTAAACTTTTTACATCTAAATAACTCTAGAGCTCTTTTAATAAGTATAAAATGTTTGAAATGTAAGTTTTAGCAAAGCATTATGATATAGTTTAATTGGCAGGATATTTTTCTTTTTCAATTGCACATAAAATTATGTTACTTCTGGGAATCAATGGCATCTTACATTGAATAAGGTGCTGTGACAGGAATTTTTACAATGTTATTTGACACTTTTCTTCCTCTTCACTCTCACTCATTCATCTATTTGTGCAACCAATAATGGTTAGCAACTTTGTTCTAGGAATTCCACTAAAAATTAGGAATAAAAATGCTAATGAGGCATAGTTTTGTGATTAATATGATCACAGTCTATTGGGGAGAAAAAATAAAAATAAATAATTATAATATAAGGCATTAAGCCTTGCTGTAAAGGTATATACAAAAAGTGCCTCTGAGGAAGTCACTGGCTTCGTCTGGAAGATTTTGAGCAAACTTAACAGAAGAGAGACTGGGAGTTAAATCATAAATAAGAGTTCATTCGATAAAGAAAAGAACATATTTTATATAGATAATTGAGTATGGTAGGGAAGTTATGAAATTTTTGACTGATATACATCTTTTCTAACAGTGTGAGATATATTTGAGAATTTAAAGACTGTAATAAATATCTATAACAAATATCTCAAGGAACTGGAAGGAAGTTTTTATAGTGAACACCTTAATGTGCAGTTTAAATTAGAAACCATAACTTTGTGTGAATGTCAGTAAAACTTGTGTGATTCATCTTTACAAATGTGTGGGGCATTGATAATAAAAGAGGATTGAAGATTGTGCTTGTATTGCTCCATGAACAGCGATTATTTTCGAGGGTAAAGTAGAAAGATGAGAAAGGTAGATAATTCAGTAAAATGGTAAAAATGCCATTATGGTGCAATCAGAACAGAGCTGCTAAGCGGAGTGGGGTTAATTATAGAATTTCTACTTGAGATCAAAGTAGTACTTCTGAGAGTTGACTAGTTCCCGTGTTCCATCTTAAAAGGATTTGCTAAAGAAGGAGACTCGAGTGATTAGGTCAAGATGGTAAATGATGTGGTTGTCTCCTCTCACAGCCACATTAAAATGACAACTAAACTACAAAACAATCATCATTGAGAGTTGTCTGAAGTCTAGCTGAATGGAAGTTCTACAATTGGGGACATATAGAAGAGGCCACCTTAAGATTGGTATGAGGGGCAAAGACATGGAACATGCTGGACTTACATCTGTTTGTGACAGTTAAATATCAGAGAGGATATCTTGGCTGTATAGTTCCCCGCTGAAGAGCAAGAGGTCCTGGCTACACACTGGGCTCCCCAGCCCAGAGTTCCAGTGCCAGGAAAAGAAGTCCCCAGAACTTCTGGCCATGAAAACCAGTGGAGATTGTGTCAGAGTGAGACAAAGGGCAGTTGGAGTTATAGATGTCTCTCTTAAGGGTTCTGTGCACAGATTTACTTGCTGACAGACTCACTGAGCTCCAGCGCTGGGCAGCTGCTTGAAAGGTCCAGTGACATATGAGGAAAAATTGAGTTGTTAGGCTTCAGGGCAAGGTCTAGAAGGGTAGCTTTCTCCCAGACAGACATAATGGCAGAAGTCATTGTTCCTTTGCTGAGCTCTACCCTCTCCAGGTGCATAGATTCAGGCAGCCACTGTATCTGAGTATCCAACAACCTGGCTAACATTAGCCACTTCACCCTGGTGATTTCCTGAGACCCTGCCCCACCAAACTTGAGGGCCCACCCAACCTGCCTCTAGTGGCTTTTCCGTATAAATGGCCTGTCTTGGCTTATGCTGCAGATTTTCTAAAATTCATCAAATGTTCACAAAACTGAAATAAGCAGCATCTGGCCTCGCACATGCCACATATCTCTTCCTGAGCAGCCCCAAACCTGGCACTAGCAGCAGCCAACCTCTGTTTGACCTTTGAGGCACCTTTAAGTCCGGTGTGAGTGGTATCCATCTAAAAATAGCTTGGTGACTCTTGCCAGGTGTCCCAAGATAAGGCACAGCCTGTGGCTCAACTTGGCCTGTGGCATAGACCCTCCCAGAAGATCTCAAATGCTGGCATACCTAATGGCCTGCTTCAGACCAAACCAGAGCACCACCTGGGGTTATAGCTAAGGATTGCACACCCAAAGGGCAGAAAGAGAGGCATGAGAGCCCTGCTAAAGTGAATCCTGCTCTGAAGGATTAGCCCCTCACCAGCCAGTCCTCATAACCAATTATCCTGAGGGTTAATCCCTCTCACTGACGTGCAAACAAAAACTAAGGTTTAACTACAACAGGATGCATAAAAGATACATACCTGGAACATCCACCTCCGGTGAACAGGAAAGGCTGTGCCACTGGGCTCCATAAGACACCTACTACATGAGACCACTTTACTAAGACTGGAAGACATAAGACCTCTATTTAATACATAGAAATAAACGCTTGGAGGCAACCAAAATGGGGAGACAAAGAAACATCTCCCCTCCCTCACTCCCCCCCAAAAAACAAAACACAGATCCAGAAAAAGAACTAAACAAAATGGAGATAAGCAATCTAACAGACACAGAGTTCAAAACACTGGTCATCAGGATGCTCAATGAACTCAGGGGAAGAGTAAATGAACTCAGTAAGAACTTTAACAAAGAGATAGAAAACATAAAAATGGAGATAGAAAACGTAAAAAAGAATCAGTCAGAAATGAAGAATACAATAAACAAAATAAAGAATACATCAGATTAGATGAAATAAAGGATCGAATTAGCAACTTAGAAGATAAGGTAGCAGAAAACACCCAATCAGAACACCAACAACAAAAAAGAATCCAAGAAAATGAGGATAGTTTAAGGGGTCTCTGGGACAACATCAAGAGTATGAAAATTAGCATTATAGGAGTACTAGAAGGAAAAGAGAGAGAGCAAGGAATTAAAAGCCTATTTGAAAAAATAATGACTGAAAACTTCCCTAACCTGATGAAGGAAATAGATATACAAGCCCAGAAAGCACAGTGAGTCCCAAACAAGATGAATCCAAATAGGCCCACACCAAAACACATCACAATTAAAATCCCAAAGGTTATATACAAAGAAAGAATCTTAAAAGCTGCAAGAGAAAGCATTAGTTACCGATGAGAGAGCTCCCATAAGACTGTCGTTGATCTCTCAACAGAAACTTCGCAGGCCAGAAGGGATTGGTGTGAAATATTCAGTGATGAAAAGCAAGACCTACAACCAAGATTAGTCTACCCAGCAAAGCTATTATTTAGCATTGAAAGACAAATAAAGAGACTCCTAGACAAGAAAAAACTAAAGGAGTTCATCAACACCAAACCAGTATTACAAGAAATGTTAGAGGGTCTTTAAGAAACAGAAGAAAAAGAAAAAAAAAAAAGGAAAAGCAAAAGTATAACTAACAAAATGGCAATAACTACATATCTGGCAACAATTACTTTAAATATATACGATTAAATACTCCAGTCAAAAGATGAGTGGCTGAATGGATAAGAAAACAAGACCTTACACATGCCGCTTACAAGAGACTCACTTCAGATCAAGAGACACACACAGACTGAAAGTTAAAGGATAGAAAAATATATTTTATGAAAATGGAAATAAAAAAGCTGGAGTCACAAGACTTATACCAGAGAAAATAAACTTTAAAACAAAAGCTATAAAAAAAGACAAAGAAGGACCTAATAATCCTATTTATAAATATTTATCCAAACAAATCCCAAACACTGCTTTTAAAGGACATGTGAATCCATATGTTTGTTGAAGGAATATTTACAATAATCAAGATATGGAGGCAACCTGGGTGTCCATCAATGGATGAACAAATAAAGAAGAGGTGGTACATATATACAATGGAATATTGCTCATCCATAAGAAGAATAAAATCTTGCCATCTGCAAAAACATGGATGGACCTAGAGGGTAT
The DNA here is from genome assembly GCF_902729225.1 of Pteropus medius. Taxonomy (NCBI): domain Eukaryota; kingdom Metazoa; phylum Chordata; class Mammalia; order Chiroptera; family Pteropodidae; genus Pteropus; species Pteropus medius. The sequence goes on from NW_024347791.1 coordinate 25,993,722, forward strand.
TATTCTGAGTGCAGTAAGTCAGACAGCAAAAGACAAATGCCATGTGATTTCATTTACATATGGAATCTAAAGAACAAAATAAACAAACAAAATAAAATAAACTTATAGATACAGAGGACATTTTGATGGTTGCCCAATGGGAGAGGGGTTCAGGGTGTGGGTTAAAAAAGAGAAGGGATTAAAAAGTACAAATTGATAGTTAGAAAATAGTCATGGTGATGTAAAGTATAGCATAAGGAATACAGTCAATAATATTGTAATAACTATATATGATGTCAGATGGGTACTAAACTTATTGGGGTGATCACTTTGTAAGTTATATAAGCGTCTGATTACCATGTCGCATACCTAAAACTAATATCATATGCCAACTATAATTGAAAAATTAAAAAAATATTTAAAAAATGAGAAATGAAAAATCTGCAAATTAAATTATTTTTGGGAAAGTAGGGGTTTTAAATAATTTGGATTTTACTCTTGATTGAGGAATTCTTCTAGTGATATCATTTTAGTGGATCTCAAAAATACAATTCTCAATGAAAAGTAATTCTCCAAAATACAAGTCTAAAAAAAAAAAAAAACAACCCACAGAAATTCCTAGGCCTAAATAAGATTTTTGTGAAAATTAATTCTTTTCTCATCACTCTCTGAAACAGACCCTTTAACTAGTACACTGGACTAAGGGTAGTTTCTCATTGATCCCAAGTTCTGGTTAATGTGGTTACTGCTGTTACTCTATTTCTAGAAGCCTTCATTTCCCTCAAGGTTAAAGCTTGGATCTGTGAGAACATAATCATTATCCCCCTCAAAGGTTAGTTTTTGTATTCATGATCAGTCACTGATGATTGGCAATAATTTTTGATGAAATTTGCTCATGTTTTCATATCTCTTTATTACTAAGACAATGCTTAAATATTTGCATAGTATCAATTTGCATAATGTACTCCATCAACATTTATGTGACATTTTGTTATTTCATCTCTTATTTTGTCTTCTCCAGCCTTTGACTTTACTTGCTACATGGTTAAAAAAAAGTTTATTTCAATGACAAAGACACTCTAAGATAAAGCATAAGCAAATATTCGTGTCTAGTATTATACTATTTTTCTATTTGGATAAAGTTCTTGGTAATAAGGCAAAAGATTTCTTTCCGAGTTGCGTCTAGTTCACATTTTGTTTTGTTTTGTTTTAATTAAGAGTATAAAAACTTCCTGAAAACTGAAATCTATATATAATCAGCTAACCTGCATTTATATATTTTCTTCAAGGCTAGCTTACTTTATGATACTTAATACATAGAAACATGGGCTTTTACCATTTTTTCGGACCCTATTCAAATGTTACTTATTACAAAATATTTCCTTATTTTCCCAGGCACAATTAATTACTTCCTTATCTGTATTCTCAAACAACTCTGCTTTATAAGTCATTTATCACTTATTATATTGTGCAATCTATTTACAGGTCTGAATTTATCTTTAGAAATTGATCAGTTTGAAGATTGAAGCTGTTTTATTTATCTTTGAATTTATAAATGCAACAAATATGTGACTCAGATTTTATGAAATTCAAAACAAGTTTTTAAACATTTTGTTACAGTATAAAATATATAAAAAATCTACAAATCTTAAGTGTATAACCTGATGAATCATAATGTGTTCCCAGCTTTGGTCATAAAATAACCTCCCAGAATCAATCTCAGTTACTCAGAGAGAGACCCCTCAGACCTATCCTCATGACACCTCAGAGTCACTCACTACCCCTTTCCCTTGTCCAAATGTAATCACATACAGACTTTAACAGTATAGTAGGATATAGTATGAAACATTTTACATAGTTTTTGAGATCCTATGTAATTTTGGGGTAAATAAATTTGTATCTTCATTATTATTTTTCTTTATTTTATTTTTGTATCAATAAAACACAAACTGATGACAAGTTCAAGACTCAGAGTCATTCAAATTAACCTATACCAATAAAAGTGTCAAGTAATGTTAATATTGCTTATCTAATTTGAATAATGAATATATGTATGAAATACTAAAAACTAACTGATAATCATTTATCTTTTGGGAACAGAGAAACAGAAAATTTTACATTTTATTTAAATCAACGCACAATTTTTAAGCTAAAAAATGAATAGTTGTTATGAACTGAATGTTTCTCTTCCCCCAAAATTCATACTTTGAAGCCCTAATCCCTCAGTAAGATGGTATTTGGGAGGGTGGGGAGGGTTGCTCTGCGATGTCATTAGATTTAGATGAGGTCAGGAGGATTCAGTCCTAATCGTGGGACTGGTGTCTTTGTAAGAAGAGACATCAGAAAACTCCCCTCTCTCTGTCTCTCTGTCTCTCTGTCTCTCTGTCTCTGTCTCTCTCTCTCTCTCTCTCTCTCTCTCTCTCTCTCTCTCTCTCCTTGCACGCACAACGAAAAGGCCACAGGAGCCACACAGTAAGAAGGCAGCCATCCCCAAATTAAGAGAAGGTCTCTCACCAGAACTTGATCATGCTGGCACCCTGCTCTCAAACTTTCAGCTTCCAGAACTATGAGAAATAAATTTCTGTTGTTTCTGTTGTTTAAACAACAGTCTATGGTATTTTGTTACGGCAGTCCAGACAGACTAAGACAATGGTATTTAGAAATTTTCATGATATTTTGACTTTAAGTATCTTGTATATTCATGATAAGATTTCAATTTCCCAGAATGTGTACAGAAAATGTATGTGAAGCCTAGTTCTGCCTTGCCACAGCTAGAATGTGTATTATTTTCTCAAATCGAACCTTGCGACTGAGACTGGTGATAGTTCCTTTCTCCAGTGTTAATGATGTATTTAAACACTGTCGAATTTAGATTAGGTCTTCAACTTAGAGCAGTGGTTCTCAGTGAGGGTGATTTTTTCCCCCCGGGAGATATTTTTGTTTGTCACACTCATGGTATGAGGGTGGGATGGAATGGACAGTACTAATGAAATCTAATGGGTAAAACTCAGGGATGCTGCTAAACATCCATTGATACATAAAACGGTCACCCACAACAAAATATTATACTGCTCTAAATGTCAGTAGTGCCAAGGTTGAAAACATGTGTGTTAAAAGAATTTCAATAGAAAAATAATTCGATCTTATGTTAACCTGTTATACTCTGTTATTTATTAGATTTTGTGATGTCTAAGCTTTAAGAAATATTAAACGATATATTTGTGCTATTTTTGTTTTGCTTTTCATTTTTAATCTCAGGAGGATTAATATCAATTTAAGGGAAATTAATCTAGAAAAACCTGGAGAAATTCAATTCAGTAACTAAAAATGCTCACATATCACTTTTGGTATCTTCCCTCTTGTAAGTTTCAAGGAAGGGGCTGCCTTGGTTTAAATGTGCTTTGGACAATACTCAGTTCCAGGTAGATATTATTATTTACAATAATAATTATAGATAATGTGAATCTTCAAAATATATTATTCACCTTTTGTTAACACTACTGCATTTTATTTCATAAAATATGATCTCACATTTTAAACAATTTTTCCCTAAACTTCAGTTTGACTATATTTGCCTTCCCTGTCTGCAAATTAACAATATGTAAAAACAACTTTTCTAGTGGAAAGAATACCAGGTATAGCTTACTTTCTAGAGCATAATCATGGAACATTACTATACCTATTCGAATATTGTGTTTGGCTTTTAAAAACGATGATCTATAAGCAAAGCAGTGATTCTTTATATGACTTTGCCGAGGGTAAAACTTCAACTAATGGTGTCATTTTAGTAGAAAAATGCTGCTGTTTACTTCTTATCATGCTTCACAATAAGGCAAGTATAAACTAGGGGAGAAGGAGAGAGGCAAAGAAAGAGCAGCAGAAGAGACAGATTACACGGGGCTGTATATATTATCACCCTGAAGTCAGTAGGGAAGGCTGCTAAATGCTCTTACAACTGTAATAGCCTATCTCATGTTAATTCTAGCCTGCAGCTTCCTGACACTTCTTATTCAGAGATAATGGGGACAAAACTACTTTTTTTTTTTTTTCTTCTGCTGGTTGAACAGCAGTTTTTTTTCCCCCCAAGGATGTCAAATAAATTAAGCAGTCTTTGCAAACAGCAATACAAAAGCCTTTTGCTTTGCAGAATTCCCAGTAATAACATGCAAGAGTTATTACCCTTGATACTTAGTAGATTTTTTTAATGGCTAGCAATAATCGTTTTGATTGAATATTGGCTTGTAATAGGCTTGTAAAGGAATTCAAACACCCTTAAATGCTTTCAACCTTAGCTTCGTGCGCCTTGGGAAAATCCCTAACACAATAGATCTTAGAGTCATTAGCATGGAAATATTTTATAAAAATGAAAGTTAATACCTATTAACCTCAAAATTGAAACCAATTAAAATTGACTTTATATTAATTTTTAATAATTCAATATATTACTTATCCTCTTACAAAGAGAAAATTATTTTATGGCAAGTTGCAATTTAATTTTCTTGGACACTCAAATCTCTTTTAAACAAAGAAATGTCATAATTTTTATAATTTCTGGTATATAAATCAACTAGGACTTTATGTACGAAATGCCTCATGCAATTATTCCAGATTTCTTCAACTAGTTGGGAAAAATTGAAATATTTATTTAAAAGAATACATTGTTTGAAATATTGGAAAACAAGGTAGTTTCGATATTTTGTTTTATATTTATGTCTCCTCTGAGGGAATGCTTATAGGCTATACTCTGTTTTACTAGACTTTGAGAGTAAGAAAAAAATACTCTAGAGGATAATCTATTGAAAAATATGTGAAGTGATTCCACTCTGAGGCTCTAGAATTCACTAAAACTCAGCTTCCACAGAATGAAGGACAACATGGGAAGCAGGTTTGAGGCTGGATTGGACCCTGAAGAATTGTGAAAAAATGATTTCTTACTTGTTTTTATCACTTCTTACCCATCAGGGCAGGATAGTATCAGTAATGAAAAACAGACTAGTTAGGACCCAGGATGTTTATGTCCAAAAGACCCCAGAGGATAAAGCTCTGGGAAAAATGGTTGTAAGTAGAAAGGTCTGCATCTTCTATTCTTTTCTTCCTTTGAAGCTATTGATGGTAAAAAATGAAAGAATCTCTTAGATTGTCAAAGAATTTCCAATAATATCAGTTTAAGCCACCAAATAAAGCACTCTGGTCTACTCTTGCTATTTTTCTATGTAGGTAGTAATATTTCTTTAGTTTTCATTGATTTATGATTTTGATTTTATTCTGTATGTGGAATATTGAAATGCTTACTATGACTTTACAATGTGGTAAGAGTCTCTTGCCTTTTTAAATATACACAATCTCATCACTCCATAAGCTTAGGTCAGGAAACCATATGATAGGCTTTTATCTAATAGTTACTGAATTAGTAATGAGATGCTCACATATTCTTGCACATTTAAAAGATTGCTTTGTGGAAACATTGCCAAAAAACAGATTGGTTAAAAACCAATTGGTCACAATTTTAGGATATACTTTCTGACTTTTATGTACAAAATTAATGGTGATAACCCACAATTAACAGAATATGTATATTAAATGTGCTCCCAGGGCTGGTATTGGATTATGTCAGTTTCTTTACTGATCACAAGAAAGCATTTGTGATCCCGGCTTCTGGGGCTGATCGTAGGATCTGTCACCTTAAAATATAATCAATGGGGTAGGGGAAACAAACTGCTCATGATATAAATCAAACATATGACTTTAGAATAATTAATATCATATTCCAAGTGGACATTTAAACATAACAGTAAATTCCGAATTATCCACAACGTTCATATTAATGAGTGATCTTCTGTCGTAATATTTCTCCCTTACCAAGCTTGGTTCCTCCCCCACCGCCCCCCCCTTAGTGTCTTTTCCCTGCCATTCTGTAACTATCTTGGGACTACATGCTTTCCTTATCCCCATCACACACCCCCTACAATGATGTCTCAGGCCAGACTCTTTGCTGACACCTGCACTAATAGCAGGGTGGATTATCTACTGTTCTTAATTATCTCTCCCACAGCTCGCCACCATTAGCTTGGATAATTGACTGTATGTATAACATTCATAAGCAGAACAAGCAGAACAATGTGCTAAAGAAAAAAAATTAAGGGAGAGAAAAAACTGAATCTTTAGTTTATATAAGATTAGCTATGTGTGGTGTCAGACGATGAACAGCATCTGGAGTTTGAGAGGGAGCATCTGCTTTCTTTTGTTGGGAAAGTCATTAAGAACTTGAAATGAGATTTTTCAAAGCATAGGAGAAAATGGTGCATACATTTTTCATTGAAAAGCTATTCAAGAAAAAGTTTCAATGAGGGAAAGTTGCACTCACATGAGTGAAAGGTCTGGAAGCAGCAAATGATGAGAATTGATGAACAAATGATTGGCCGTGAGCTACAGAACTGCCAGGAGGCTTAGGATAAGGATATGAATTCAGTGGAAACTGGTCATCAACAGAACAATTATGGAAGAAGAAAAATGTCTTTTCTATATTTTTTGAGTCAATCCTCTAGATTGTCTCTGCAATTTATGTCCTTATGAAATAAGCAGTTATTCCTATTATATGACTAACAAGTCTAAGTATTGAATAGATTTAGCAATTTTCCCATGTTGACAAATAATCAGACTGGAATTTAAACACAGAGAATATAATGGTTGAGGATGCACTGTGATTCAGCATGCTATTTGTATCACTTGGACTATTTCAACACCATAGCTCAAGTTGTATTGCTTTAAAAGAAATAAAACAAACAAACAAACAAAAACAAATATTATTAAATTATTACTACAAGTCTATATTACTTTAAATATGTAAATAATGAATAAAATATAAAAGAAAAGTAAGAAAAAAATAAATTTGTGATTTAGTTGTCAGATACTTTCTTAAAAGCAAAGAAACCTCAGGAGTAATTAGATATAAACAGGATTAGAGAATTGTTCAGATAAAAAATAATAATCCGACATTTCATCTTTCTTTGTGTTAGATTAAATAATAGTGCAAACATCTTTAATTTTGCAAATTTTCAAGTTAATTTTCATAATAAAAATAAAGATCATTTATATACTTATCTATCATGAGCACTTTAGATGACTTACTAAGACTTCTTGATATATTATTAAGGTTCTAGAAAAAAAGGTGGAGTTTTGCTCTCATATCTCTTATGAGTTGACCTCAGAAAAATGAATGTATAAAAAAGAAAGCGTACTTTGAAATGATTTATTAATTGATTGGTATAAGACATAGTTGCTTAAAGCTTTTTTTTTTTTTTAAATTCAGATTTCATTTTGCTTTGTTTGTTTTTCATGCTGGTACATGTGTTTGAAGCTGAAAGATTTTCATTTGTGTTTCTGCTGACTTGCACATTTCACACAATAGGCCTGATCATGGTCAGTGCAATTTGCAGTGTTAGCTAATTTTTTAAACTAGTAGTGAATTCGAAATTAATTACAGACTATTTTAGGTTCATTAGTGTTCATGAAAGGTTTTATGCCTGTTTGTTTGTTTTTAATTGAGTAGAGGGGATGAAAATAACAATGCTGCTTTCTCTAATATGCAGCTATAAAGTGATAGTATCTTCAACTGAAACACTGATAATAATAGTGGCAAAGACAATATCACCAAATGATTTGGCAATGAAAGAAAATATGCATCTATCTTATTTATTGTCCCAAAGCATTGAGTAAGAGGGACAATATTAAAATAATTACATAACAAAAACAAAAAAGTAATACAAGTTTTGCAATTTCATGCATATTTACAAAACGAGGTCAAAGTTCTAAGCATTCCATATAATCAAATCATTTATTAGATTTGTGAGGTTAACTGCTTACTGCTAAACAACTTGTAGCCTAATTGCTTCTCATACTAGAGTAGAGTTAGAAATGTCTTTCTGCCCCTTATCCCCAAAGCGGGAAACCTAGCCTCAGGCACTGAAAGTGCTATACAGGAAACAGTAGGTAGTATAATTCAGCCATGTCAAATTAATGTTGCTATCCTGGGAACATAGATAGCATAATGAAAGAAGAATAAGGACATTTAGGAGAGACAGTCCTTCAGCAGGACATACCTCTGGTTTCTATTTGTGTGACGAAAATAATGATTTATTTCCTATTCAAAATAATATTCTGGAAATTAATTTTGAAGGACCGCATTTTAGATTCACCCATTCATTTTTCTCCTTTTTTAATATTTGGTTAATTCTCTATAGTAGCTATCTAGGTTTCCAGAAAGGGTAGGAGGGTGAGCATGCATATAACTCGAGCAAGGGAATGTTGTATTGAACATATTTTAGTGTGTGGAGTTCAATGTATAAATCTCCTTGTAAGCCAAGTCCATGACTGCTCTTTGCTCCTGTGGTTTAAAGTCATCTTCACTCTCGTTAGATGATAGATTATCCACAGAGAGAAACAGCAGGTTTGAATTCACAATGATAGATAATGGGCTGAATAAAAGTATATTTTTGAACTTGGTTGAACAGCCAGCCTCATCATTCGAGACATTTAAAAATATACTGGATAAAAAAAAAGAAAATGCCCTTCAGGGAAAATCATTTCCTATATGCATAGATAATCTGTCTTTTCAAGATTTCATTCTGTATGAAAGTGGAACTAATGATATACCAACAGGAGTCTGAGAACTCTTCTTTAACACATACATACACACACACACACACACACACACACAAGAGCTTGTAACTGTGATGTAAGAGTGAAGAAAAAGCTGTCTGTCCTCTAACCCTGGGCATGGAGTGACAAATCTAACATAGGCTCAACAGTTCTCACTCAGTTATTTATCACTTAGCTGAGCATCTAGTGGCATGCTCTAAGTCATCTTTTAAGTGCTATTTTTGTAATTCGCAGACAAATAGGAAGTAGAGGCAATTCATGCAAATGATTACAAAATTATCTAAGATGGTGAATAGAGAAGATTTCACTCTTTCATAACTCAGGAAGTCATATTTTGGCACTCTGATGACCTGTGTGGAAATAATCTCTTTGAAGTACTCAACGAAGTACACAAAGTATTGATAAATGAGAGTTTTTAAATCACCACTAAAAGAAAAAAATACTCAGTAGAAAAGTTCTCCGATTATGTTTCATATGATTAATACAATTTAGAAAATTATATCTATCCAAGTATTAAAGTATTAACTTTATTTCCAAAACAATCTTGGACACAAATGCAGTGGTGATTAAAAAAGAGAGTCGGGAAGCCATCTTACAATATTATTTGTTTTAATCAGCGATAGCAAATGAGATATGACCTGTTCTAGATATTTACATTTCTTAATGTGTTGTAGTAAATAGATTGTTGCTCATACTATAATAGATTGGACTCATTGCCTGAGGAGGGGGAGGGCATTATAATTAAAATGTTGCCAGAGGGGTTATTAGAGAATATTTCCCCAGGTTTTTAAATCCCTTAACAGAGAGGTCCCTGTGTTTTATAAATACTTATTTGTTAGCACTGAGGAAACTTCCAAGGTTTTGATGTTTTATTTTCCTTTCTGAGATAAGCACTAGGGCATTTTATATTATCTGTTTAAATATATATCTATGGCTAAGAGGAAGTTAGTTTTATTAAATGGGAATGAAAGGAGGTTATGCAATAAACCTGACAAACTGAGAGAGGCCACATGGCAGGCCTGACAAACTCAGAAACCGAAAGGAACCACACAGGATGGTCGTCTGATCACAAATTCCTAACTGGACAGGTCATAGCAGGCAGTCAAGTCCCCAGTCTATAGCTTCCTTAGGAAAGGTCAATCTTTATCCCAAGTAAGATCTGTCCATTTTTCTTATGCATCTAGGATCACATACCTTTAAAACATCAGAGTAATTTTCTTTTTCTACTCCTGGAAGGTACAACTGCAGGCACCAGAGCACAAGACCGCAAAACCCCTCACTGTTATCTTGTTCTATGCATAACATCTCTATGTGCTATATATGTTCATTATTAACTATCCTGTACTCAGGATATGTGTGTAAAAGAAGTATGTGTTTCTCCATATTGCCTTTTACCCAATCCTAGAGATTTCTCCCCTTACTCTACCACCAGTGAATTTCATGTAACCCTCTTTACGTCTCCTCCTTTTATTCTAATGTATGAAATAAGCTGCAAAACTGACATTTTTTTTGGAGCATTTTCTCCATTCATTGAGATTTTACTTCCCAGCATAAATCGTCAGTTTAGCTCAAATAAACTCATAAAAATTCTCTACAGATTTGAACATTTATTATGTTAACAGAAGAACCAATACTGTAAATGTATATCATCAAATTTTTATATATCTCTGAGTATTGTATATAAATACATTCTCTAGAAAACTTTTTAGTCAGTCTCTGGGAAAGGAAAGCTTGCATAAAAATGTTGTTTTGTTATTTATCTGATTCCCAAATTTGCTTTTATTCCCATTCTCACTTCTCACAGTATTAATTTAAGTTACTTGCCAGGGGTAACAGCAAGGATCACCTTGCTGTTCTCCCCCCAGCCCCAATTCACTCCTGGGCTGCTCTGGCCCTCTGCAGGGTTAATGTCTAGAATTAGGGAAATGTAAGAAATAGGAAATAGCTTACTGACAGGCACAAGGTAATCTAGTGACAAAGACCTGTGAATGTGGTCCTTTGCTGGTGTTCGCCTGGGGGATGCTTTCCTGGGTTCCTCAGGTACATGCCTTACTGGAGACTTCCAATTGCAGTGCCTTTGATATGGGCGATTCTGGCCTCAAACAGTCTGTTGAACTTCTAATCCCTTTTTCAGGTTCCTGGGCAGCCAGAGATTCATCCCTCTGTTAGGGTCACATTAACAGACCAAACAGTCATCTATTAACATTTAAAGGGCTTCAGCCTGCACATAGTGCACATCTAGCCCACAAGTCAGAGATCAACACATACTTTTCTTCTGCCTTTAGTGAACTGTGTTCCCTTTGTAACTTCTTTACTCTGCCATCCATTCTGTCCTCTATGAACTTTTAAGATATAGTTCTGGTACTAGTTTCTGTATCTCTTAAATTTCAAGGGTCAAGTATTTCTTTTAAGGACCATGCTACTGGGCTTGAATAGGAGGAAAGAACCACATTTCTCTTCCCAATGCTTGGGAGTTCATATGTGTGCGTGCATGCTTCTATGCATGTCTGGGTGTGGAGGAGGGTGGATGCTAAAGCACTATGAAATCTCTACAACCTCAGCCTGGAAGTAGGTGATAGGTTGAGGCTTACAAAACAGGTTTTGCTACTTTCTTAGTAACCTTGCATAGAAAATGCACCACCATATTTTTAGAATGTGGTAACATATAGCATCTATTCATTGTTTTGTTCTGGATCTTAATTAAATACAGAAGGAGTTATGTTTTAAAATCCATTTTCATGTAGATGTGGGTTTGGATTACATTATGAATAGAGACCTAGTATAATTTTAGATAGGCAAATGAAATAAATAGAATTATGTTTCAGGAAATTCATTTCAGCAGTAGCATAGGCAGTGGATTGAAGGGAATGAGACTGATTTTAAGAAGTGTCAGGACACAATTGCAGTAACCTAAGTAAGACTTAATCAGGCTTAAAGTTATGTAATAACTGTGGAGAATGGTAAGGTGGAGTCAGATGGCAAAGATATCAAGGAATAGAATCTGTATGACTTGGCTATTTATTATAGATAGGGAATAGATGAGAGGAGACATCAAGGAAGATTTCCAGGTTTCTGGCATAAGTAACAAAACAGACTGGTGCCATTTAGTTGGGATAGGGCATATAGGAGGAACAAGCCTGGGAGAAAGATGGTGTTCAAAGATCCTGTCAGCAAAAACAGATAAGCATTTACATATACATAAGGCATGTAATCTATGCTAATGTTAATGTATATCATTCGAATTCTTCTCAACTGATCTTTTCTGCCACCCTTATGAGGATACAAATTGGAAGACTCCTTTAAAAAAAGTACTATAATCTGGTGGCCTACATTGCAAACTGCTGGCAAGATTTTGATGCTTGGAACATGAAAACAAACTATAAGTATTTTTTTGTACAATTACACAGAAGTGACTAGATCCCTCTAGATTGTTGTACATACATTTTCAGCTAGAGATCTCAGCCACATAGCTGGAATGCTAACTTTATATTACACTATTATGCTGGAGTTTGGGAGGTCAACTCAACTGAGGCTCTCTAGATTACATATTTTTAAATGAATAAAACTGTTCACCACTGCAATGGCTATCTTCATTGAGCCAATTTAAGTAAAGAAAGGGTAGAAATTTGACTTGCTGACATGGAATCAAGAAGCTTTAACCTGGAAACCTTTTCTTATAAATCAACAATTAAATAGTTTAGTTGAAACATGACAAATATTTCAGGGCTTTCTAAAGACAAATGGACAGGCTGTTTTTTCTTTCTTTTTCTTTTTTCTTTCTTTTCTTTTCTTTTTTTAATGTTTCCATCTCCTTGTTAATATTATATAGAGAAGATCTCAGAAGAAAAAAAAAAAAGCCAGTTTATCAATTATTGGGCCCATGTACTTAAATTAGGCAACAGCTCAGTTAAAAAATGTGTTTATTTCTACATTGTCCAGAATGGCTGTAGTAGGTTGCAGAAATGATGATGATTCTTTTCTGCTACTCCTTTCAAGAGGAAGAGTCTATTCCTCCATTCCTTGAATCTGGGCTGGCCTGATAACTTGCTTTGGCCAATGGAATTTAGCAGAAGTGAAGTACCGGTTCTGAGTCCAAGCATCAAGAAGCCTGTGTGTTTCTTCACTTTCTCACTCTTGACTGTCATGTGAACAAGCCTAGGCTAAATTGCTGCATGACGAGAGAATGGTCCAGTTATCCTCGTTGCCCCTAGATGTCAGCTAACCAACACCCAGGCATGAGTGCTAGTCTATCCCAGATGGCCAGTATCCAGCCATCCCACCAGATGACTGCAGATATACATATAAACCCACTTAAGATCAACCAGGTCTGATCCTGATTGGCAGAACTACCCAGGCAACTTGTAGACTCATTAACAATGATAAATGGTTATTTTAAGCTACTAAATTTTGAGGTTGTTTGTAACATAGCAAAAGATAACTGATAAAGAAGCCATTCTTAATAAATTATTGACAAGCTTGACGAATTATTTGGACAATTAATTTGTTCAAATCTCTTATTTTCTGAGATATTTACTAAGGTCTGACTATAGGTATTTAATGACAGCCATAAGGACTAATTATCAGAATAAAATAAAAGTTAGTTTCCTCAAGTATTTGCCTTATATATTAGAACTTATATCAAAAAAATAAACGAGTTAAACAATTTCTTGTCCATGTTGCCTTACTGTTTTACCACTAAAATACAGCTATGTGATAAAATCTTCTATCCTAAAATTAAAGATATCCAGACTAAGATATAGAAAAAAGATACATGTATGTAAAACATGTTATAAAAAGCAAAATATCAGCAAAGAGAGAGTAATGGGGCCACCATTTACCCTCATAATGTCCATCATTAGTTTAGCTGATTTCTACTGGGATCAGCAAAGAGCACACTGTGACTAATTATCTAATCTCTACCTCCAGGGTTTTTGTTACGGTCTCTTGTTTAATTAAAAAAAAAAATTTCCAATGCAATATAAGGTTTTCTGTAGCTTTTAAAAAGAATTTTTTGTAAGTTGACTAATAAGCACAGTTAGTTATGATAATAATTGACACGGTCTCATTCGAAACACTTCCAAAAGCAGTAGTCAGTATAAAAATATATATCCCATCTTTCAAATGAAAACACTGTGTTTTATTCATGATAAAATGTGAATTGAAGTCAACTGAATTCATTTTATCTTGATATTGTTATTATTTAATAAAATTATTTTTAAAAGAATAATGTGAGAGCAATAAGAATTTTATCATTAATTAGCGCAATCATATCTCTCAGCATCTTAACACAGTTTCCAGGCTAAAATTGGCAAAAAAAGATAAGCATAGTATTTTTTTTTACTTAACAATCATTTATATAATTTACTCTGTGACAGATATTGTTATAAGTGTTTATGAATATTAGCTCCTTTAATCCTCATAACAACCCTAGAGATATTATTATGTTCATTTTACAAATACAAAAATCAAGAAAAGAGTAAAATTAAGACCAAGAGATAAAGAAACTTGACTATGTTTACATGGCTAATAATGGCAGAATATGAATTTTAATCTAGGAAGTCTGATTCTTAGCATCCATTTTTCAGTGACTATTCTACAAAGTAAGTTTATTTTCTGAGTTCATCACATTAAAGATGTTATTAAATATTTGGTTTTGTATTTTACAAAAGACACAATATTTCTTTTCTCAAATTATGAAATGATTCCCTGATGTGAGCTATTTTTAGCTATTCTATGTAATCTTTTCTATGATATTGCACTCAAAAGACTCAGAGCTGATCTTATCCTCTTTAGAGAACTAAAGGGATGGTAGATAACCACATAAAGGCTAAAAATGTCTTTCAAATACCTGAATATTTAGCCTAACCAATATTAGATATAGAAAAGTTCCTGACTATTTCAGTTAATATTATTTACTTACTATATGATATAATATCTATGCATACAATTTTATTTAATATATATGCATAGCATATTTAAACTAAATTTCACAGTACTAAAAATGAATCCAAATACTCCATTTTCTAGTTGCTTAAAACTCAAAGTGAAGCAACAGATGGAGGGGAAGGTACAGAGAGTCGCTAGGGGTGTTTGCTAATTATCATGTACTACTGTAGTCACCAGTACTTTATGTAAATTGTCAGTTGTATATTATATTTATCACCAATGTCATCCTTTATCTGCAGGCTATTTTCTGAAGCTAAGTGCTCTGCCCAAACTATTAACCACTTCATTTAGTCCAAAGTGGAAAGGGGGCTTTTATGAGTAGAAATGTATGGAGATGGCAGTTGAATTTATAATTTAGTAATGCATCATGAATCCTTAACTTTCCCATTTAAATATTCTACTTTGAGGGCAAATATAGATTCTCTTTCAAAAGTATGGCCATAATGTATTATCTCCAAGAAATAAAAAATTATTCTGATGTGGCATAGCACCAAATTATTATTTCTCAGTCAGCTTTTAGCTATATTTTTCCTTAGGGCAATATTTAATGCTGCCATTATAAAATATTTTGACAGAACATAATTTCTATAAACCTAAATGCTGCAAGCATTTAATAATTTAAGATAAACTCAATCTTATTGTGGAAAAATCAAATTAGGTTTTTTAAACATGGCAAATTATGTTCAATACAAGAAAATATGACTAATATCTTGACAAGACAATACAATTTCAGTTGAAACAATTCGATACCTTCAATATTCTATTAAGAATGCATTCAAATTTTACATGTTAAAGTGGAAAATGTTCATAGATGATGGCTAGAAATAAAAGTGTATGCAGCATTTAGAAACTATTTTTTTAAGTCACGAAAAGAAATCGAATAGCAAAATAGTGTTATAAAATATCAGGTATTCCGGCAACAAATGTTTGAGGACCTAAATGGGTAAAAGAACATTAAGAAGCAAATTTGAGTAGGACAATAACAGTTGGTGGAAGTATGCATGTCAGTTCCGTGTCTTTTTCTAAGACTTTTCTCCTGACTTGTATACTACTGAGAACAGAATGAGGGGGCAAGAATGAGAAGTTTACCTTTAGGTAAACTTTGTGAAGATTATTTATTACAAACACTCAGAGAGAAGTTAAACAGATTATCAGCGTTTTAAGACAGAGCTTCTTTTTCTGGAAGTATCTGCACACACAGATCAGCTGAGGTATGTATGAAGTCAGGGTGACATTCTGAGGGATTATGAGCTTAAGGTCTTCTAGAACAGTCAGTAACAAGTATTGTAAATTTCCTTTACAATAGAAAGAAAATAAAAAGCAAAGTTGTATTATTGTCTATATTTCAGGTGAAAATGTACAGATTTTTGAATCAGACAAGTAGGAAAAATGAAAGACAATTCAACACGAGGAGATAATATTATGAACAGAGCTATGCAAAATCAAGGATCCAAATAGTGCAAGTTACAACAAAGATAATATGTTGTTCTCTGTCTATCAAAATTGAAAGATTTTTAAAATAGTAAATTAAAATAGTATGATGTAATGCAACAGTTTTCAAAGAGAAATCCGGGGATCCCTAGGAATCCCCAAGAACTTTTCATAAAAACCACATGGTCAAAATATTTTCATAATAACACCATGACATCATTTGCCCTTTTCACTCTCGATCTCTCACAGTATACTGTAGAATTTTCTAGAGATTATTTTTTCTGATTTTAATTTCTAACATAGTAAATACAGGTAACATATAAACAAAAGCCCCTTGGGCTCTTCAATAACTTTTAAGAATCTAAAGGTGTACAAAAAAATAAGAGTTTATTTTGTAGTTATAATGAGAACATCAACAATCTTTCAGAGTGTGTAAACTACTTCGTTCGAACCAGGAACCTTAAAAATAATCATTTCCTTAATCTAGTTCTTCCATTGATAGCAATCAAATTTCAGATAATCACCAGAAAGCAGACTAAATAATATTTATAATGATAAACATGATAGTATTAAAGTAATAAAATATTAGATTATCCAAAAAATGGAAATGTTTTAATAAATGTTATTAAGTCCAGGAAATCAAACATTCAGGAATTTAAGAAATGGTTTATAAATAACAGTTTTAAAATAATAAACCCCAATAAAATGATTGTGGTTTATCTGCCTATCGAGAAGGTGAAATTTCATAGTGGTTAGAAGCATGGCCTCTATAGGCAGAATGCCTGGGAGCCTGAGCTTAAACTGTTGGTTATTATGTGACATTTTATAGGCAAATTTTATAGGCTCAGATTCTGCCTCTGCCAGCTGAGCACTGTACTGGTTTCTACCAAACGGGGTTGCTGTATTAAATGAGATGTTGCATGTAACCTTGAGCGTGAAGCTTGGCATATTGATTAATACATGTTAGCTATTGTAAATATCTATGCAAATATTAGAAATTAAACTAAAAGTATTCATTTATTTAACAACAGAAACCCAAACTACCATTGTGAAACACACATTAGAGCTGGTTCTCTTTAGATGGTAGGGTTGTAATTTTTTTCCTGTAGATATTATTATATTTTTTCAAATTTCCTACTATAAGTGATACTAATTTTAGCAGAAACTAGAAATATATATTAAAATAGAAAATAATAAATAACTTCTTAATCAATTTTTTGATTTTTTTAATTTATAAAAACCTAAATTTGTGAAGAAATTATGAGATTTATTTTGGGAAAAAGAAAATATATTTTGTAAGAAATTATAAGTAGCAATAATCCAATATCTAGCTAATTTTTTTAAAAATGTAAAATCAGTGGAATTAAAATACTTGTATAATAACTAAAAAATATAATTTAGGGATAGGTTAAATATATTAAATAAAAGTCATATGGTTACTGATTAATTAAATAAGTAACAATGTTTCATGAAAGCTTTCTGAAAAACAATTTCCAATATTCATAAAATATTAAAAATATTTATACTCTCTTACAAAGTAATACCACTTCTAGGAATCTATGACAAGTTAATTATCAGAAAAAATATGAAAACACTTAAGTGTAAGATATTCTTCAAGATATTGACTTCTAAATGGAAAAAAAAATGTAAGAAAGCAAACTAAATATTAAAAAAGAAGAAAAAGTTAATTGTAAGACCAATAAAAAACAAAATCTAATATAACCATTAAAATAAATTTCAATAAGGAGGAACAATTTCTAATGATGGTGTTATAAAATGAATGTTGTGTCCCCTTCAACTTTAAATGTTGAAATCTTAATCCCCAATGCAATGGTATTAGGAGGTGGGGACTTTAGGAGGTGATTAGATCACAAGGATGCTGCCCTTTTTAATGGATTGCTCTTACAAAAACCCAGAGTGTTCCCTCACTCCTTCCACCATGTGAGGACAGAACAAGAAGATGGCTATCAAGATTTATACTAAATAAGAGAAGATAAAGTGGGGAGAGTACCAGAAAGCTCGCTTTTATCAGACAACAAATCTGTCAATAACCTGATCTAGGACTTGCCAGTCTCCAGAACTGTGAGAAATAAATGTTGTTTATGCCATCCAGTCTACAGTATCTTTGCTTTAGCAACCCAGACAGACTAATAGAGATGAAACAATGTTCATGATATAACAGTAAATAGAAACTTAGGCTCTAGCATGGTATACAAATTGAATCTTCACCATACATAGTCATAAACATTCAGACTCACTCACTGTCCCTCCCCATGTACTTAGAAAAAGAGCGTGAAGAAAAATAGTCTTAAATATCATAGCAATAATATTTTAAATATTTAACCACAAATATTTTAAACAATTTTTATGATTTTTATATATTCATGCATTTTATAATTTTTATAATTTTTAATATACTTTTTATAATTTGAATAATAAGCATAAGAATGACAATACCATGAATGTGTCATTTATCTTGAAGACTATGCAGTTTTCTTATTTTTATATTAGCACTATGAAATGATCTGAGATCCTTTTTTGAAAAACACTCTATCAGGTCCCATGACAAAGCTGTTATCTTCAATCTTTTTCATCCTAGACATCCACAATCAACATGTCACCTATTCCTGTAATAACCATTTGTATATCTTTAAGTAGTCTCCAACTTTGTTCTCTACCCATCCTATCTTCCGTTCAGTATAAATCTAGATCATCAGCCTTTCTCCCCTGCTATGCCTCTGATAGTCCTCCTAGCAACATTCCTACCCTCTTCCATTCTCATCCTTTAAGAAGTTCCCTGGCAATCCTTCTGAAAGACCTGATCACTCATGTCATTTCCCTGCTTAAAATCTTTCAAAGATTATGTATATTGTTCATATAACAAACAAAGCCCTTGATACTTTGATCCCTGACTAGTTTCCCAGCATCATGTCTTACCAACACTACTGCAATCTACCAAATCATGTGCTTTCCCAAACAACCTATATATTCTACAGTTCCATGCCTTTGTTACTTATTACCCCTCCTGGATCACCACCTACGAAACTAA
Organism: Pteropus medius; assembly: GCF_902729225.1. Lineage (NCBI taxonomy): Eukaryota > Metazoa > Chordata > Mammalia > Chiroptera > Pteropodidae > Pteropus > Pteropus medius. The sequence goes on from NW_024347791.1 coordinate 26,012,785, forward strand.
CAACTCAGTTTTCAATTCAGATAAAAAGCTCCTCTCCATAAATCCCTCTCTGACAAATCCTGAGAGAACTTAAGGTGTTCTTTATGCTCCCAGAACACCATCATCCTGACTTTACATTTCCCTGTGGTACTGTGACGGTTTACTTACTTAGCAGTCTCCCTTAAGGTATATTTAAGCTTCCTTATCTCCAGAACTCGGAAAAGTACCTGGCACTTTGAAGGTTCTCATAAGTCTCTTGCCTTAATAAATTTTATTTTTCTCTCAGCTCCATTTTTCTTTGGGGTTTTTCCTTCTGGAAGAGGTACCGCTATCAGGACACACGGAGAGTTGGGTGAATAGTTAAACAAGGGAGCTCCCTTTAAATATGTAATACTGCTTGGGAAAGGTTTAGTAACCTAATCTCTTAATTTTCGTTTCCATATAAGGCTGTTACACAAATGATTAATTGAGTATTACCTAAAATAGTCTATGAATGTCTAGGTTCATAGACAAAAAGATTTTTTTGTGGTCAAATGTGCATAGGCAATACTGAATATTGTACTGGCTTCTGGAGAATAATCAGTCTGCATAAGTTTATAAAAAGTGTTAAGAAGTCTTTCAGGAAAGAAACATTTAGTTTTAACTCAGGATTTCCCCAAATTATTTACCATGAATTTCCCTCCTAATTCAGAAATAAATAAAATTAAATTAAAAGAATACCTATGAACATTTCAGGGAACTATTGTTCTGAGGAATAGCAAAATTTCCCTTATACCCCCAAAACTGACAATGTCTTATGGATTTATTTCTAGAACTTTTCCAGGATATTTTTAACAAGAGCTCACCCCTCTCTAATAATAAGCTTTGGAGGGAGGTCAAATTCTCCTCTCAAAGGGTTATGAGAAGTAGATACTTGTAATAAAATACGCAGCACAGTGCCTAGCACACAGAAGGGACTCAATAGACTACAGCTGTTATTATTACTTGTATTATTATTATATTTTACTATAAACTCTGTTGATAGTCCCACCAGCTTAAAATGATTTTGTTCATAAACCTTGTTTTAACTATCAAGACTTTTTTAACTGTAACATTTGACCACATGTTTAACTATAAATAATTTATATATTGATTATATTGCAATGGCAAGAACTTGACATTTGTTCATTGAACTGTTATTTTTAAGAATCATGGACTTTGTAATTAAAAATGTTACATTTTATAAATGGCATTAAGTAAAATATCATGTAACATTGTATTAAAACTATATTGTGTAAATTTAAATACATAAAAATCAAATTATAGGGAATCCTACACCAAAGAGGCAACTTCTAAATGGGGAAGTAATGTTCATAGAAATATGATAAAGATTTAATACAATTGATTTTAAAGTCACATAAAACTTAGGAGAATATAAAACAGCAAGCCCCTAATAAAGTGATAAAACACCATCATAAACACTTTGTATGACAGAAAGTGCATTAGTAAACATATAGAAATATGTTGAAACTTACCATTAATAAAAGAAACACATAATTTAAACAAAAATAATACATTTTGGGTAATATAACAAAAATATAAAATAATTAAAATTCTCTTTATTCATTAGAATGGATAGAAATGTTTAACTAATACATTTTAAGTTAATAGAACATTTTTGCAAAACAATTTAGTTTGTGTTTAAATTGTTAAAAAATGTTTACTCTTCCTACTTAATAACCCCAGTCTTCATAAATTTTTTGCTTGAGAAAGAAAAAAATGAGTCTCAATATACATTTATTAAGAGCTTTAGTTAAAGATGTTTTATAGCATTTATGCATTTTGCCCAGTAAAACGGCAAGAGAACATCCTGTTTTAGTCTCTTTTACTCATCTAACTTGTTATTATTTCAAATTAATATTCAAATCAATTGGACTTTCCTAATAAATCCAAGATAAAAATTATAATTATATTCTAATTTTGTATGTTTTAAAAAAATACATAAATTTCATTCTGAGGACTACATTATTATTGTCTGAATTTCTTTTTTGTGGCATTAGTTTTTTTAATCCTCAGAATTACATTTCTAGAGTAGATTATGGACTCATTTCCAGACTACTATTTCTTAAGAGAATAGGAATTCTCCCATTTATTCTTTAACCCTCTGTGCCTAGCAGGGTAGCTGACATGGAAAACAAATTTAATACATGTTTGTTGACTAAATGTATGAATGAACAATTTCTAAATATTGCTCTCTTCTACTTGGAAATTTTCCTTTTTGTTTTCTTCAAGGATGTATTCTTTGTATTTTAGATTGGTTGTTTCTATTTAAATATATTCAAACCCTAAGGGATTATTTTCATCTAATTTTCTTCAGATGGTTCCAACCTTAAAAACAAACACAATCTTTCAAATCATCTACCGTTACTAATTTTTGGCCATTTTCCATATTTCCTTTTCTTTGTCTCAACTTCTGGGATATTTTATGGTTTAATTTTTTAAAGCTATGTCATAGCTTTTGTGACAGAATGAAGATTTAGGAGGAATTTTAGAGACCCAGTAATCCAAATTTAGAGATGTAATAATTGGGTGTAAAATAATTTGCTCACAATTGTAAAAATAACTAGTGACAAAGTCAAAACTAGAATCCAGATCTAGATTGCATTTCTCCAGTCTTTCTACTATAATTCTAAATTGTATTATTTTTCTGTTTTTTTTTTTCTTTTATCTGTTTATCCAATTAAATGCAATACATTAAGGACATATTTGTTTCCAGGCTCTGTGAGGGTAACCTGTGATAAAAGCAAGTGGAAAGGTCATCATTTGATTTGAAGAGACACACTTGACAGTTAGGAATACGGAAATGTTCTCTCTCTCATGTGTAATACTTCTCAAATCTTCTCAGGTTTGTTATTTTGTGTCTTAAGCCGATTCAACCTATTGTTCAACACTGAGTTTCTTTACCACTTTTAAAATTTATAGCCTTCCCTTGCGAAACTTGATTAATTCATACTGCTGAAATTATCACCTTAGTGCAAATGACATATGGTTTCATTCTGTTTCCCGTCTCTCTGGTTTGGAACATATTTTTGAAACACTAATAGATTTCTTATCCTGAAACCTCTTAATGCCTTGACATTAAACATAGGCATTAAAAAAACGTAGTAGTGTTAATTGAGAATGGTAATCAGGATGTCACCACTGGGTCCTATTTCATGCGAATTAATGTTACTCAATTATGCCTGGTATCCTTAGAATGGAAATTTTAACAAGGAGCTATTGTTTTGACTTTATATTATTTCTATATAAAACTGTGTTCTTTGTAAAATAACAGTATTTAAAGTTTTTAAAATATAAGAAATAATTGTTACTATAGTTGATGCTAGTGTCTACCAATGTTTCTGAGGTCTCTTTTTTCAAGTTCAATTCTTTTAAAAGGATAGTTTGATACTTTAAATGCACATACTCCTGAAGTCAGTGATTTTCTTTTTATTATTTAAATAAAATCACTTGCCCTTAAATTCGAGAATTCAATGAAATATTTTTTAAAAACTGCCAATTAGCAGGAATAAATAATAACAAAAAGAACTTGTTGTCCTAAAAGGCGCATTTTAAAAATTGAGATTTAAATCTAAGACTCTTTTATACCAAATTTATTTTCTCCAGCCCTACACTGACTTTCTTGGTGTTAATAGCTCTAGAGTGTAAAATTGGGGCCAACTGTAGAAATATCACAGTAGTCAAAAGGCCTGTTCACAGGAGATAGTGTGTTCAGTGTAATGAAAATCATCAATGCTATTTGATTCTGGCAGGATACTCTACAGCTTGTATCATTAAAACCAATGAAGACAAATTGAAATAGTGTATACTAAATCTGCTCCTGGAATTCTGGAAAAAGTAAACTCTGTTACAGAAAATCTTTTGGGAAGGCAATTGCTGATTTGTCCTTTCAGTACCTGACTTTTGTTCTCTCCCTTATATTTTTGTTTTGTTTTGTTTTTAGAGGAAGACTTTAACATCTCCTGCGTTGCTTTCTTATTTGTCATTTTCTTGCCACCTTCTCAATATTACTTCTTTACCTTTTACAATTTAGATTTAGTCTTTCTTTTTAACCTGCTGCACCCCAAATCACACAATACTCTTTGGCTCCAAACCTTCAGAGGCCTATCTAACTTGCTAAAATTAGCCCATAGAACAGATACTTTGATTCAGTTTCTAATCTGTGTATCAGGTTGATGACTTGTAGCTATAATTGCGGATCATACTAATTTACAGTATGATCCGCAATTAAGTGGCTTGCACCTCAAGGAGTCGGGAAATTATTTTGTATAACCAAAGTCCATAAACATAGAAGGCCATAGAATAGTATAATCAGATGCTCAATAATGTCATCAGGTACCCATGTTTCTTCAGTCATTCTGTTATTCTCAGTGTCAGCTTCTTCACACAGAGTTAGTTTTCCTTGTGTTTGCATAAGTAAAGGGATAAATTGTAACTTCTTTGGAAAGAAAAACTCTCAAATGTCTTCAGCGGACTTTTTGTGTTTCAGAAAGCTAGGTTAGACACTGAACATGGGATTTCTATGACTGGTTTAAAAAACCCATTTGGACATCAACTGTACTAGAATATGGAGTTTGCAAGAGTAAACACTATCTGTCTAGCGTGTGACTATTTTCAATGTCTAGATATTTTCTAGCACATAACGAGGTTCCACCTTACAATTGTGAGTAGATATTCAACCCCACTCCCAAAGACTACTACGAGTAACTATAAGACTCACAGATGATAATGGTCCCAGGAAATGATCTAAAAGAGACCATTTATTAGTTATCTCCTTGTGCTTTCCTCAGCTCCTTAAGATTCCTATCCATGTTATCAACTGTGCCTTAATTCTCAGACCAGTCTGGTCTTAAGAATTTAAACCGCTTTCTTTATTATCTTTAACTTCTTCTTCAGCCTAATGGAATAAAAATGTCTACCTTAAAGCGTAGTTGTGAGGATTAGAAAAAATATATCCAAATCATCTGATACAGTGCCAGACATATATGTCTACTTTTTCATCTTCAGTAAAGGAATCTGCACTAAATAACCCCTTTTCTTAAGCATGCATTGCTCAATTATTAATTTTATTTGCAGAGGTCAATCCACTTCTGGTTTTACAGATAACAAATGGTACAGTGCAGCCTGTGCACCTGCATTCCTGACATGTAATGACTGCACCTTCTTCCTTTCATGGATGAGGACATCCCTGGGTACACTACAAAAATTCCAACTGGAATCAATCCTAACAATTGGCTCTCTACACTCCACTTTAGTAACACACCCTGATTTCAAAGAAATACTGACATGTGGAAGATTAGCATGAAGGTGAGAGGGAGGAAAGAAATCAAGCCAGTAAGCCCTAAACTTATGTATGTGTTGAATATTTCATGGTAACTGCATATGGGATTGTGCTTTTTCTTAAGTATGTGTAACATCTGGTTCTTTTTTCACTGAAATCATGTGCAGTGCTTTTTCCTCCTACTTAAGAGCAGATTTTCTATTGTTTCATAAATAATTTTGCTTTTGTACCAAAGGCATTTGTATTAATTCAATATGGTGCAATAAAAGTATTCTGTGGAATGGATTTGACCATATTGTTTATTGATCTCTCCACTTATTGGCTTTATGTTTACAATTAGCCAGCTATTGCATAAAGTTTTTTTTGGTATTCATCAGAAATCAGATATAGAAGGAAATTCTACTATTTATATCTTTTATTTTTATTATTTTTATTTTTATTTTAAATGCCTGGTGTTTGGTAGGCAGGAAGCAGGAGGGAAGAAAAAGAATTTAGATCTTTTTGTTTTGCAAAGAATAAAGCATGTGTTGTATGGAAATGATTCGGCCGCTACCCTCCACTTAACAGAGCAACAGCTTTGCTGTGGATGTCTGAGACTTATCAGTAAAAGGTAGATGAGCAGAAGGATGCAGTTCCAGCTTGGGGTTGCATTTCACTACACAAGTAGACATAAAATAGACCTGAAGTCTTTTTCGATATCTCGGAATAAAAATGGATTTAAAATTCAACTTGTCAATATTATAAACAAAAAGATTTAGAATTTTTTTGTTTATAACTATGACTTCTTATTTTTGCTTGTTTGTTTTGGATTCAGGATAACATTTTATTTTGGTGAAGTTTTCTCCCTAACAGTTTTTACCTGCTAATTTCTAACTATAAAACTCCTAAATTTCAAATTTGTAGGTAAAATTAATATATCTTTTTTAGAAACATTAATTAATTAATTTTTTTATGGTGACATTGATTAACAAAATCCAATGAGTTTTAGCTATACACTTTAACAGTAAGGCGTATATATATTTACACTGTATGTTCACCTCCCATAGTTAGATTTCTTTCTGTCACCACATATTTGACTCCCTTTACCCCAACTACCTCCCCCCTCCTCCCTAATCCCTACCCTCTGATAACCACTAGTCTATAGTCAATGTCCATGAGTCTCTGTTTGTTTGTCCTGTTCATTTGTTGCTTTTAGATTTATACCGACATATAAGTGATATCATATGATTTTCAACTTTTTCAATCTGGCTTATTTCACTTAGTATGATTATTTCAAGGTCCTTCCATGTTGTTGCAGATGGCAGTATTTCATCTCTTCTTATGGCTGAGTAATATTCCATTGTATGTAGGTACCAACACTTCTTTAGCCAATCATCTATCATAGGACACTTTGGTTGCTTCCATGTCCTGGCCACTGAATAATGCTGCTATGAACATCATTATGCAAATATCTTTTCAGATATGGGTTTTGAAGTCTTTGGGGTAAATACCCAGTTAGAGGGATTGCTGGATCATATGGTAGATCAATTCTTAGTTTTTTTGAGGAACCTCTATACTGTTTTCCATAGTGGCTGTACCAATTTGCAGTCCTACTAGCAGCTATGACTTCTTTTTACACTTCCAGTCTTCCATTATTATACAGGATGAGGACTTTGCCCCATGCTCAATAATCAAGATAAGGCACCCAGAGGATGCCATTCCTCTATCTTTATATACTTGTAGGCACTCTGGAAGTTATTGATCTTATATATCTACGTTTATGATAAATTTCTGTTCTGCTCCACTGTTAATTCAAAATGAGCATGCCTAAACTGAAATCCATGTTTATCTTCACTAAATCAGCATTTTCTTCAACCTCTCTTAAATCTAACAATAGACCCATCACTTCACTTCTTCTGTTACTGCCACATTTTATCTAACTCACATCGTCTTGTGGCTTAACAAATTCAATTTCTCCTCATTGATCTACCTGCTCATATATTCTAATTGGGTTAGAAAACTGATATATTGATTGCTAGATTTTAATCCACATCATCGGCATATATATTTTAACATACCCCTCGAATGCTCAAATATTTTCAGTGATTCTTTGCCTCTTAAATTTGTAAGATTGATATGAAGAGTTTTACACAACTCAGGCACAATTTACCTAATAGTGCACTCCCTGACATTGTAAAGTGCTTTTGTAGAGGCTTCATTGTTGTGAAAGCGATTGCCACATTTGAGTTGGGTGATATTCTAGCCCTTTCCAAATATGTTACCTTATAATTCATAACTCTTTGTCCTTAATTTCTTCTTAAACACACTATTCTTGATACAAACTTTGTTTCTGTTTAATTAATATGCACATTAAATATACAAAATGTTTGGAGTATATTTTCTACATATCTAAGACCAACTTATCTATTAAAGATCATTTTAAATTCCACCTCATTCATTCATTCTTTCCTTGTCACTCAATCTCACTCTTTTGACTTTATGATACATTTATTGTCAGAATCTCTTATTTAACATTATAATTTGTTGGTGTGGATTACTATTTGTTCCATCGATATGTGCTTTTGATTAGATTAGAAGATCTTGAGTAAAGAGGTTATTTCTTACATCACTTTATTTCCCCACATCTTATACAATCACATCACACTATGCACATTACAGATACGCACTACATTTTTGTTGGTGATGTTAATAACTCTTTAGCTTCACTACCTGTGTGACTCTAGGTCAGCTTTCAATGCCCAGCTCCAAACCGCCTGCTGCACCAAAACTTGCCCGACTATGAAGCCTAAGACATTTTTACATTCTTGAAAGTTCTTTCACATTTGTAGTTAGTTTCACCTTTTTGTCACCACAATTAGACCATAAGCAACAATCTCCTCTCCCTCTCTCTCTTACTTTCTCACTTTTTTTTTTCTTTTAAAGATTTTGGACACATAATAAGTGCTTATAATAACTATTTATTATTGACTGGTAACTTCTCTGAAAACATTTGAATCTTTTTCCAGGTCACAAATACGTAGATTTACATGAAAGTGTTGTGCTGTGTTACGACTGGGTCATTAGTATTCCTGAAACTTAACAGGAGTGTATATGCAACAATAGAGTATAATCTATAACTCCAAGAAAGTGTGTCTGCACAAAACCCCAACTAAAAGGCTACTTGAATAGCTCAATGAAAATTTGCCAACAGGCTGGAAGATTAAGGTGACTCTCCATTACGATATACTACTTCACGATCTCTGCTCCTGCACTGCTCCTGGGTGTGTGAAGTGGTACACACTTGTTAGGCCAGCCAAAAACCTGAATAAAAAGGAGATAATTCAGAAATTATAGGACACACTGCCAGATTAGCAGTTTCCATTACTGTAGTCCCAGGGATCGCTAATGACTAGGCACACATTTTTTTCATGACTTCATTTACTGTTTCATGCCAAATAAAGACAACAAAAGAAAAAGTTCCATGTAGAGAGCTATGCCAAATGGATGTGGCGCCACTGTTACTCAGCAGCGTCACTCCTAGTAAACTAGGGCTATGAAGACAGCCAATGGGTGGGGCAGCCAAACATAAATATAGATAATATTCATAGTTCAACTCTCACACAGTTATGCAGAAGGCATTATGAATTGGCTTAAAATTTGATCGGGCATTTTTAAAAATACTAAAATATAAATAAGAAATGTGACCTAAATGCATAAATAGGGTCTCTGTTTACCATGTGCTAGAAAAATATCTCAGAGTCTCAGGACTAAAATAAATATGATTTCTATGATGTGCTAAAACTATTGAATTTTGCCCATTTCGAAATTAGGCAAAGCATGAGCATTTACTAGTAAAATTAACTTTTTCTTTCTCTTCTTCTTATAGCTACAGGCAGAGAAGAAAGATGAGCAATGATACAGTGCTTTTAATCTATACATGAGGTCAATTAATTCATTATGGAAAACTAATTTCTCTGTCCTACACTTCTATGTAAAGGGAATTTGTATATTGAAGACAATTACTTGAACTTTTTCACTAGTAAACGCATCATTAGACTGTATAATTGTTTTGAATAGAAAAAAATGTATAAATGGAGAAAAACAATAAAGGAAGAAATATTTCCATGTAAAGATGAACTTCAAATTTTTAAATTATGTTATGGTTCAATATTTTTTTCCAAAAGAGAAACTAAGAATAAAAAGTAATAAATTGAGGGATGAGTCATAAGCGTCAATGAAATATGGTTTCCTAATAAAGATAAGGATATCAATTGGTATTTGTGAGTTTGTTTTTCTACAAGGAAGTAAATGAATTCCTTTTCATCAGGGACAAATTCAAGATTATATGTGATATCTCTAATGTAAAATTTTTTCCTACAAAATTTATAAATAGTTGGACCATGTATAGTATCTTTGTGTTATTAGCTGCTGAAGTTAGTCCTCATATTTTGACCTTTTCTCTCTTAAAAAGACACAAGTTTTCCTTAAAGAGAAACTTTATCTTTTCTAGGGCTAGAAACAGCACTCCTAATGTTGGTATTTTCATGTAACAGATTAGATAATTAAGTCACATAAAATTAGTGTAATAAAAAAAGTACAAGCTTTGAACCACAGAGATAAGAGTTCAAATCCAAACTCTATGCTTTAGGCTTCAGCATATCACTCTTCATTTCTTACATTTTAATTTTTTCATTTATAAAATGATAATAATTTGCAGCTTTGTTGAAATAATTTATAAAGTGCCTGCCTGGTACATGGTAGACTTAAAAACTGGTAGCTCCTATTATGGCATTTCAATCAAAGAGAACTCTAATGCAATTAATTGTTTACATATGACCTTGGGAAAATAACTCACCCTTGCTAATTTTAGTTTTTACAACAACGAGATTAAGAATGTTAATGATACCCAGAATACCGAACTGGTTATAACAATTCAATACAATTATGGATAAATCATCTGGCAAATAATCTTATTAACACAATCCAAAAAGGAAGAGAAAGTTGTGTGGGGAAGGTAGAAAGAGTAAGAAATCAACAAGTTTAAGGCTAAGAGTTCATTTTAAGGTCAGAGTAACCTAATCATTTGTAAATATTCCAGAAAAATCAGGAGTCACATTTTTCCTCTATGGCTTTTCTATTGGTCTAAGATTCTTTTCCCACTTTTTAAGTTAAAAGAAGAGCAGAGATTGAGATCATGGTTATATAAGTAATATGTAAGAACATTTTTTTTGAAAAATGAAGCAAAATTGAGAAGAAAGATGAAGCATTTTAAGTTACCTATATTGACTAAAGAGGTTTAGGTTTACAATATGTTTCATCAAAATAAATTTATAGCCACAGAGTCTACCTTTCTTTGCAGTGTCAGAACTAAAATTCTACAAGCAAAATATTAGAAATATAGACTTTTTTTTTAATATGTAAAAAGTTCATGGTAGCCCTAGTCCATTAATAGATAATTTTTAATTTACTTTTTCTTCTATTTTTTTCACTTTTAATTGTGCTCATATTTCTACTTTTATGTTTAGAAAATATTAGTCCATTGACACACACATAAAAAAGTTACTTGGTAACTATATTCTTTCACCATGTATTCAAATAACAGAAGGAGAAACATATGAAAATACGGAAAGTGTTCCTAGACTTACAAACAGGTTAGAACAGAGAGATCTGTGCATCCACACAGCATGAAAGCACCTCTTAAGCTAACAGATCTTCTAAGCATATCTGCGGGAATTCATTCTGCTCAATGCTCAGTCATGCTTTTATATCAATTAAGATGATGGACTGTATATTTAATAAATTTGCAAAAGAAAATATATATTGTGAAAACAAATCACTAGGGCATGTTTATATTATATTATAAAAACACATTAAAAAATTAAAACACTTAATGACAATAGGAAATGACACTTTGCCATAATTATTTTGATGTTGTGCTTGTTTTATTCTTGGTTGGCATACTGCAGTATATATACTCGACTTAACCTGTGGGCAATTTATCAGCAGGAGACTTAAACAACAGTGAGTGCAACCTTAATGAGAAGATATTATCAGCATCATTATTAGCAATATTTCTATAATGTAATAAATATGCTTAATTCTAAACTGCATCAGCACAGAGTATCCCTGATTTGATGATCTAGCTGTGGGATAATGTTGTTAGAGATCACATTGGTATATGGTTTGGGCCATGCTACACAAATACTTCTTTATCTCTTTGATTTAAATATGTGGTAGCTACTTTCTTGACTGAGGTGAACAAAGTAACCCGAATGAAACCCATTGTTTCTGAATGTCTCAAACTCTGTAACAATGAGAACTAATTCTGATTGTTCATGAATTATCATAATTCACTATCTGGAGGTTGATCATATGGTCTACTGGCCAACCCAGGAAAATTTTGAAGATTCACTGTGGCCCCAGTCCATTAATAATTAAACTGGAAGAACTATAAACCAGACTGTTTCATGCAAAATAGACACCTTCGCAGTCCCCTTTGTTATATGTAAAGAAACTTCATCATTACCTGTCTCTCTTACTAGGTGATGATGTAACTACAAATTAGGAACTTTCAGCTCTAAGATTTCAAGTCCTATGAGCATCTCTTCCCTCATCTTTAAAGTGTGCATAGTAATATGATGGCTATTGTTCATAAATTCTTCTCATGGTACCTGAGAAATAGCAGGTTCTCATTTTATTTATTTATTTTTTGTGTGAGTGTCTTCAAATTGGAGCTATTGATGATCTCATTGAGCAACCTAGTTTATGAAATTTGTAGTCCATAGCACTTGGCTAAAGGTAGGAGATAAAATCTGCACTGTATTACCTTAGGAAACATTCTTATAATTGTGTAACATTGAAATAATAGATAAATTTAAAAAAGAAAACAAAATCCTATTATGTTCAGATATAACACTGGGGAATTCCCACTGCTTTTCCCCACACACTCATTATGCATGTGTTTCCCATACCAGTAGAGGGGTGGCCTCTGATAACACTGCAAGTGGAGGGAAGAATACCCCAGATGCCTCTTCACTGCCAATTCCAGCACATCTTTCCCCACTCCCAGGGGTTTGGCTCACAGCCCCCACTCCAGCCTGCTTTTTCCTTCTGTTCTTCATACACATAGTTTTAAAAATTCTTTCTACATTGGCAATTTTGAATATCATTTTCTCTTTGACATAGGCTTTTCTAACATTTCCGGCCCCCAAGTCTCACTATTAGGCCATGTACCTCAAAATGTCCTCAATGCATTTTTAGGTACTTGGCCTCAGAATTAGAAAAAAAACTTTCTACTTCAGACTTTTCTTTCTTTCTTTTCTTTCTGGCTTTTCCTGCTACTTTTCCTACACTTGCAAAAAAGTCTATTAGAAGTGATAGATTTATGGTTAAAAGCATGACCTCTGGAATCAGATAGACCTGAGTTTGTATCTGAATCTAACATTTATCATCTATGTAGTGATGCAGAAATTTGTTTAACTAAAGTCTTAATTTCTATCTATAAAATGGGGCTGATTATAGTGCCTCTTATGATTAAGTATGAAATGTATGTGCTTAGCAAAATATGTAGTATGTAGCAAATGCACAGGAAATATTACATATTTTTCTTATTACCTGTTTTATGCTTCATTCCACTGGATTCTTTCTCCATTTACCAAATGATACCTACCTTATATAGTACATATAATCAAATTTTCTATCAATTTTGAGATGCATCATTACGTTATGTATCGCTAAAATGAAAAAGACTATGGCTCGCTAAAATATCAGTCAATATACATTATAATATACATTCTAATTTCAAGGATGTTAAAATATAAATTTAAAATGTTCTTTTTAGAATTATAAATATAATAGGCAAATATGTCAAAGCATCTGTTTTGCTGTGTTAGTGGGAGCAAACTAGAATATCGCTTCTTAAACTTTGATATACATAAGAATTATCTAAGAACCTTTTAAAAATGCAGATTATGATTCAAAAAATTATTTCTGAATTAGATTCTGACTCTGGGATTGGGCCTGAAATATATATATATATATGGGTTTTTTTACATATATTTTTTAACCAGGTGATGCTGATGCAGCTGGTTTGGGGTCCACACCTTGAGCAACAAGGAACTAGATTTCTGGCATCCTAGCTAAGGATTGTCTTCTGAAGTTAATGCTCTCAGAACGATAAAAAAAAAAGTATTTTTAAGCTACTTGTACCCAATACTAGGAATATCTATCTGGTAGATCGCATCATCTCTTCCTGTCTTCTCTCTTTTTCCACCAGTCATCTTTTCAATTTCCTCTCTCTAGCTTCTCATTTACACACACACACTCACACACACACACGAAAACACAGTGAACCACTTTTACTTTAGTCCTGATTTAGTCTCTTGATTTGTGTCAGGATGCAAACATTCTTCCCTTCTTAAACAGAAAACACGAAAAAGGAACAATATGCAGGGAAGAAAGGAGAAGTTTGTTTTAACAATAGCATTTTGTTTTGTATTCTAACAGATTTTTTTTTTTTTTTTTTAGAACTAGTGCAGTCAGGGTCAGTAAGAGTCCTTTGTAATTTTTGAAGTTTTTGGCAGTTGACTAAAGCTGACGATGTTTTATTTGAACAACAGATGGCAGTAGTGGTCTCTTTTTTCAGTGTTGGAGTAATCAGAAAATTGAAATAACCTGCTCATAAGATCATTTTAAGAGCACTCATCAACTTTTTCTAGGTTCCTTGAGTTCTTGGCTGACTTCGAAACATTATCTCACTCTTTGAGCACTGGACCACTTAATCACTCTTATAAAATGTAACCCTATTTTCTGGAGACATGCTACCTACCAAATCCATATTTGCCTAATTTAAATGAAAAACCAGGAAACCGTGACTGTCTCATTTCCAATATGCATAATTTTTTTATTTTACGCATCTGGATATTTTGGCTACACTAAAAATACATTTCTTTAAATTAAAAAAGAAAACTCAGAGTTTTGAAAATTACATATGTTTGCAAATGAGCCAGTGTAAATCATTTCACCAACCTCCATCAAAATTCAATTTTTAGAGATATGCAGTTGTACATGTCAAGGATGTCCAATGCGTTTCTATCTATAGTGTCTCCGAGAATATTTATTACTTTTGTTAGTAAATTTTGATATGACGTATATCTACTGAAGCCTGCTCAATAATACTTTTTATAAACCTTCTATTTGCTAATTGGTAAAATTACATTTGAATATCTTTTAATGGAATTTCAATTAGCCGATATAGGAAAAAAAATCCCCTGATCTTCAGTGTTATATAAGAGGGTATATGTGAAATATATATAATTTGCTTAGCATTCTAGAATTATAAACATTTCATATGTATAACTGTTTTCTATTTAACAGCTACTGTTTAACTACCACATGTCTGAGCATCATAATTTTTGATGCTAATCTTAAACTTAAACTCAGAATATCATTAATACATTTAAATCCATTTTTATTCTCTCCTGTAAGTAGCCAAACAGATTTTTATAATTCACCTGATACCTTCTTTCATTGATACCTGCTCTAATTGCTGGTTAGAGCTCAGGATTAGAAAGTTCTGTCTCCTACATTTGTCATGACTTCATTTGACTCATGTTTTGGGGGTCATTTTTCCTTTAGAAGCTTAATTTAGAAATGCAAATAAAACACAGAAACTGTTATATTCGTATCCTGTGAACATTTTAAAATGGATTCATAGAAAAACTGAATTTTCTCATCTAAGTTTATGAGCAAACAAGTTCTCTTCTCACCACTTGCAGAACATAGTCTTGGAAGTTTTAATCATTGAAAAACTGCAAGAAAAAGAATTAAAGACATACAATTTAAAGCAAGAGAAATAAAATTGTTTATGTTTGCAAATGCTATAAATGTCTTTACAGAAAATCCCCCCAATTCTACAAACGTTCTTCTAGAACTGGCAGGTGAGTTCAGTAAAGTTACAGGATACTAGATCAACACACATTTCTTTATATCGCAATGGGTATGTGGAAACCAAAATTAAGAACACATAATCATTTACGATTGCTCAAAAAAATGAAAAAAATAACTATAAATCTAAAAAAATACATGAAAATTACCAAATTTAATGAAATAAATAGAAGACCGAAATAAATGGAGAGGCATACCATATTCAAGGATTAGACAATTCAACATAAGAAGATATCATTGTCCTCAAATTGATTTATTAGTTTGATACAATTCTTATAAAAATCACACCAAGATTGTTTATATACAGAGACAAGCTTATTCTAAAATTTATGTGAAAAAGCATAGAGACTCGAATAGCTAAGAAAATCTTGGAAAAGAAAAATAAAGTTAGAGAATCATTCTACCTTATCTTAAGACTTATCGAATAGTCACAGGAATTAAGACTGTGTGGTACTGAAGGAGGGATAGACATATAAACCTATAAAAAGAATAGAGAACTCAGAAACATATCCACAAAAATGTATCAAATTAACTTTTGGCAAAGGTATAAAACAATTCAATGGGTAAAACAAAACAATTCAAGGAGGATAGCCTTCTCAATAAAAGGGCTGAAGTAACTGAACATCCTTAGGAAAAAAATGAACCTCTACCTAAAACTCACACCTTATACCAAAAATTAAACCAAAATAGACCATGGGCTTAAATGTAAATGTGAAAACTATGAAATTTCTAGAAATATAAATGGATGAAAGTCTTTGAAATCCTGAGGTGGCAGAGAAGTCTTACATTTGTTATCCAAGTATGAACAATAAAATGAGAGACCGATATATTGAACATCATCAAAATTAAAAACTTTGCTCTGAAAAATACACTGTTAAGAGAGTGAAAAGACAAATAAGACTATAATGAAAAAGCTGCAAACCACATACCCTACAAAGGACTACTAAATATATTAGAAAATGCTCAAAATTTAGCAGTAAAAACACAAACAATACAATTAGAACACAGGTAAAATCAATGAATAGACATTCTATAGAATAGGATACATAGATTGCAAATAAACACATAAAAATATGTTCAATATCATCAGCCATTAGGAAAATTCAAATTAAAACCACAATTTGACATTACTATGTATCTAACAGTAATAGCTAAAGTAAACATGTGTATGCATGTATGTGTGTGTGTAAATATATAATATATATAAATGTGTGGTATGCGTATGTGTGTGTAATGGTGAAATAAAACAAAAAATAATGACGACAGCAAATGTTGGTAGAAATGCCTATAATATATTTCAACTCAAACATGTGTAGATACAACAGTCACTCTGGAAAATATTTTGGCCTTTTCTTGTAAAACTAAATAAGCGATTATTATACAACTTAGCTAGTACATTCTTATGCATTTATTCTAGAGAAATTAAACTTAATTCTGTATACAAATGTTCATGGCTGCTTTATTTATAGGATCCTAAAACTGGAAACAACCAGGTTTCCTTCAATGGGTTAATGCTCAACAAATTGTGGTGCATCTATACAATAAAAATACCATTCAGCAATAAAAAGGAATGATACAGTGATGCACACAACAACTTGACTGAATGTTCAGTGAATAACGTTAGTGCAAAAGCCCATCTCGAAAAGTTACAAAATGTATGATTTCATTCACATAAAAATTTTGAAAAGACAACCTTTTAGAAATGGAGAACAGATTAGAGGTTAGGACCAGAAGGTAGAAAGGATGCGGGGCAGGTAGGAGTTAGATATGAAAAGACAAGGAGGGGTATCTGTGATAATGGAACTGTTCTGTAGACAGGAGACAGAATAACACATGTGGTGGTGGTGGTAGATACATGATGCTCCAGATGTGATAAAATTGTATAGAACTAAATACATACACAGACACAAGGGTAATACAAGTCAAACTGGGGAAATCTGAATAAGACATATATTATATCAAAGCCAATATCTGTTGGAGTGTACTATTGTGTTGCAAGATGTTACTACTGGAAAAAATTGAGTAAATGGTATACAGGATCTTTCTGTATTATTTCTTACAACTCTATGTAACTCTGTAACTATCTGAAAATTAAAAGTTTAATTAAAAAATTACAGAAAGAGAAAAATAAATTTAACCAGGGAAGGTCATTGTTTTCTTAACAAAGAATAGTCGCAGAAACAATAACAAAGACAAAAAAAGATTAATTATATGCTAGACGTAATATTGAACTCTTAATTACAATAATAAAAACAATGACTCCTGGTCTTCATCATTTATAAATGAATTTAAATACAAAAATCTCATTTTAATTTTTACAACCCGAAATGTTGTATGGATTTTTTTTTTTTTATTAAAATAGAACATTGAAGATTTCAGCTCAAGAATCATTTTGGTCCCAAAGGAAAAAAAAAATAAAAGAGCTGAGATTTAATCCCAAGAATTTTGTTTTATATATTCTACCTAGAACAGGATAAAGATATTTTCCACTTTATAGTAAGTTTATATTTAAACACATTTATATCACATAACCTCATCAGCCAGCATACCAGAGATCAGAAAGGATTATCATCTTATTATATTGCAGGTGGGAAACCAAAGTGTGGTGAGACGACACTACTTCTTCAAGGGTTCTTTGTATTCCAGAACATCTTAGTTTCTGAATATGTGGCATATCAGATAAATTTCCAAACAAGAGCAGTGAACAAATAAGCTTCCATTTATTAATATTTATGGAGCCATTGTGACATTCTCAGACTATGGGGAATGCTATAAATTACTAAAATGAAGGTGCACAATATACATATCTGGACTTAAAACTCTTACAGTCTGCTTAGAAAGACCAAACCTCAACATACGAAAGGTTTACAAAGAATATTAAAGATAAATAACAATTTTAGACAATGACAAGAAAAAAATGTGTGAGGTGATCAGTGAACGGAATAGACAGCGGCTTGTAAGTCAGAGGCAAGGTAAAGTCCAAATGGGCTGGACATGACAGAAAGGACTTCACACAGGGGTTGGGATTTACTTGGCCCTTGGAGAATGAGTATTGTACAGAGAGTGATCATCATTATTATTTTCCTTATATAAGAGCAGTTGCATAATTGTGAACCCTCATAAGTCTTCATTTGAAAGGACATTTTCATACAGAAGTTTGAAAATAATTCCCTTTTAGTAAGAGTCAAGAGGTGGAGGAGATGGGAGAAAATGCAATTTAAGACTGTTAAATCTTATTTTTCCAATCAGAACTGACTCTACTGAATTAGATATTTTCTTTAAGATTCTCATTACCTGAAATCTTACCCATGCTTAAAATGTTTGCACTTGTTCCATGGGCGAACCCTCTGGCTCCCTAAGTTCTCAGTGCACTATTATGCTTTGTTTCTCTACACAGTCAGAGTAAAAGAGCTTTTTCCCAAAACTTGCTGGTTTTCCAGAATGTCTACTTCATATTTCCCTGAGGCATTCTCCTGGGGGTCAATAACCATTGTGGCCTGGTTGGAATCATGGCAGGGCAAGAGTTAATACTCCTCACCTATCAATTAAAAAGTTGGTGGCCAAAGGCTTTGAGAATAGACAGTTTAAAGTTCCTACCCATCTGAAGACTGGATAGTCAGTTAACAGGGATAGAAAGATTAATTATTACGAATTGCCTGTGGACCCACTCGCTGAGTAACTTCTGAGTAGTAGACTCATATTGGAACAACTCTTCAAGAATGGTTCCCTGACATCTGTGATCCAAATCCAGCATACTCTGAACTTGTCCATTCTCTTACAAGTTTCCCCAAATCTACGCATCTACACAAAAGTTTAATTTTTATTTTTTAATCCCTTCACAAAAAAAAATCCTATTCTTTTATTTTCTCTTGCAATGAGGCTAGGTAACCCATAAAAAAGAGTGTATTTATTCACTAAATGTGAACATTCAGCAATCCAAGGCTATATATTTAAAAACACAGTTGACTTTTGTAGCAATAAGGACCAAGAAAACATGGTAAATCCTCTTTATACTCCTAACACATAAAATTGCTAGATACTAAAAACATATCTTTAAGTCTATTTTGCAAACAAGAAGGAGGAGGAAGTATTTTTCACTTCAAATTTAGTTACTGTTAAGTCAAGAAGAAAGATACAAATGGTAAATTGACATTTACAAAGCAACTGCTAAATAGATTTAGGTATGAGGATCTTCCTCCAAAAGGATATTTGTATTAAATTCTTTTTACAAAGATACCGGACATTTTAAAAAATTATATTATACTGATGTTGTGACCAAGCTAAGAAATAAGTATATAAGTAACTTGCAATCTGTCTAAGGTAATTTACAAAGAAAATGTTTCCTCAACAATAAAAAATACATTTCTACCAGTCTATCCTCATTTTAAAATAAGGATCCCACCATTTATTTTATTACTTGTGATTATAGCAGTAAAGTCCTCTCCAAGAAAATAATGTCTTCGGAAATGTTACTTGTTTCTTATGTATCTATCACCTGGGAAGGGTAACAGGATAAACCAGCAACTAATAAGTATTCTCAGAAGAGTTTACTTCTTAAACAAAAAAGTAAGATCTTAACAGAGTGATTTATAGGACAGATAAGTCTGATTCAGAGGAGAAGCCAAACATGTCTACACAGCAGAAGTGGAACAGACCAATATGAGGAGTTCAAATCTTTGATTCCCAAAATATTTTCCTTGATTCTAAAATTCAAACTTTATTTGATTCATGTAGGCAAATATGAGAAAATCCATAAAATTTAATTTATTTGTAACACTAAGGGCAGCATACTTACTCTTAAGGGCAATTGGGAGACATATTCAACTCAAAAGTATAACTAGTAGTCTTCAAGACAGAATTACCAAATTATTTTGCAAAGTTTCTATCAGATCAAAGTTTCTCATAGTTCATTGGAACTATCAGTTTTCCGGAAGAACACTTTTTTCATGAATCATCTTGATCTTCAGTTGATTACGGCCTTTAATTTCTTATAGCCATGTGTGTGTGTGTGTGTGTGTGTGTGTGTGTGTGTGTTAGGTTACAGTTTAGTTATCGTAGATTGTTTTAGTTAACAATAGAGTGTAAGAGCTGCATATTTTTGGCTTTATACAAATCAAAATTTGAGATGTATACATTGTAATTAAAATAGAAAACATTCATATATCTACTGCCAAAGCAAATACATACATCATCTCTACTCCCCATCTCTTTATGAATTTTAGTCATTTAACTTAAAATATACCATAAAGATAACTATAATAAATGCGGTGTTATTTAAAAATCATGTAGGGTATTGTTTCACAAAATAAAATCATATGGGCAAGTCCAAATTCTTTCCTTAAAAATTAAGTAATTACTAAGTAAATAAACATATTTAAAAAAACATTGGACTAAATTGTTAGAAATAAATTTATTGTAACTTCTTTATCTTATACTTTTTTTTTTTTTTTACTGGAAAATGAGAACACATTAGGTAAGCAGATCTTAGGGTCCTTCACTGTCATTTGGTGAATGGTGATGAAAATTTTTCAGAACTTTGTGGCTGCAGGAAACCAAGAGGCAGCACAAAACTACAAAGGTATAAAAGAGAGGCTTCCAAGAGGAAAAGCTTCTTTCCACAGTGCAGAAGGAAGGACCACCTAAGCCAAACATGGGTGATATCCTAATTAGAAGTGGGATTGACCCTGCTCACCTAATTTTAAAATTTCATAAATTTTTTAGAATTTACTTTTGGCTTTTATTTGTTAGACTGATGCATTAGAACATGAGATCATCTGTGGATGTAGAGAAAAGAGATTTACAGTCCAGATCAGGAAAGTTATAATAGATTTTGATGAAGAGGGTGCTATAAAACACATTTGGGACTAAACTATATGACAGCATTGGAAAAAAAATTTCTGTACATATATGCAGATAGCTCTAAAGTTTTATATGTGTGCATATATTGACGCAAAGAAGGGATGCTGCTGAACATTTAATTCTTAGTTTTAAAAAATGCAGCACATTCTATCTTCTCATGTGTAAGGAAACTAAGGCAAAAACTTTACCAACATGACTTACTAATATCATCAATTCTAGCACCGCGTTACTCAAGGCCAATAAAGACCTCCAGGTTCTCAGGCACATTTCTTACACAGTTTGATCTTTAATGCTCACAGGTAGTGAAACTCTATGGATATGGATTGAGAAAAGGTACATATAAAATGATTTTTTCTCATAAAATTTTAATTTGCCAAAGATAGAAATAACTCTGCATGTCATGAAATTTGTCTTGCCTTAGAAACTATTCAATGATGTTTTCATAAAAGCATTTTTAAGTATCTGCTGAATGAAAATATAGGGCTTATTAATTTGATAAGCAAGATTCAAAAAAGATTTTTTTAAATAAATGGTGCTTATGGTACATAGAATTTTCTTGCTACTAATAGACTTGAATTTGAAGGTTTCTGCCATACTAAAAAATTTTCAAGAGCAGTTCATTTTATTGAAGATGTGAGAATTTATAACATCAACTTAACATCTATGATGGTAATTAGAAAAAAAATAAAATGAAGATAATTATGCAGGGAAATAAGCCACACCGAAAAGTGAGTAGGTCGAAGTGAAATTAAATCTTTCCCTGTCATTTTCTATTTTGTTTTCTTTTTTGGGTAGATAAAAAATTATAACTCAGTATTCATTGACCGCTAATAGGTGCTTTTATTCTAATTGCACATAAATCCAATTAATCTGGAAATATTAAGAGAATTTTCATTTATTTTGTTAGGAGAATTCTAAAATTAAATGAGTTCAGAAGTGCAGATGGACTTGTATAGTGTAGTTCATTAGGGTTATCATTTGGGAGGGAAGGCGGGAGGGAAGAAAGGAAGGAGGTAGGAAAGGGGCAAGGAGAGAGGGAGAGGAATGGATAGTAGAAGGTGGATACTGGGTTAGTAGTATTCCCTGTAGTATTGTTTTCCTTGAGGCATAAATCTCCAGGACTAATAGTGTGATTTTACATTATTTTAAACACACTATTAAGTAGATTCTCTCTACATCACAAAATTGATAAAAACCAACTTATAATAATGAACAGTTGAGAGGGTTGTTTAATGATTTACCTTCAAGTATGTAATGTGAAATCATATTGATATAAAGGACTTTTATTGTGAGAGCATTTTATCACAGTGACGTCCTATCAAAAAGTAATCAATTTTTTTCTTCTTTAGGAAAAGCAACTGTCCTCCATCTGAGCCCATACCTTTCACCTGAGCAGGTTATTATGGCCCTTAATTACGCCCACCTAGACCAGTCAAACTTGCACTAGACTGAATGTGTAAAAGGGTCTTTTGTTTGCCTTAACAAAACAGCCCAGAATCATGGTATTCAGAGCCCTGAGGAAGAGGCCATTCAATTTGTAAGAGAAACCTGGACATAGATCCTTCTCAAGTCCTCCTTCCCCTTCCTTCTACATTCTTCCCTCTACCACAGACACATAAACATCTCAGGATGGCTGAGGGAGATGGGACTTTGGTCTGGCCCTAGCACCAAGTCAGAAGAGAAAGAAGTATGAAGGAGATTTTGGGCCCAGATTGAATCCTTCGATTACCATGCATGCTAGAAGTGGCAGAGGCTGGAACCAAAAGTGTTTTAGGAGTCACAAAAATGCCACTTACGACTATAAGGATTTAGAGCCAACTTAACAAAGCAGACACACCTCACACACATTAGTTTCTTTAACAACTGCTGCAGCCTGACAGAGGCCTCACCCTGCCACCTTACATCATACAGGGTTAGGCAGTGGAATAAAATACTTCTCCAAGTATTTTATTATTTTTCTGGCCAGTCAGCAGGAGAGCTCTCTTCACTGAGAGTAAACATAGGGAGCATGCAAATTCATTCTAGATTATGCAGCTTTGGGGCCAGCACCTCATCCTAGCCTCTCTGGAAACAGGTTATGAAGAAGATTATGATATTTCAAGTACCAAATTTAGGAAATGTGTATCTATTTGTTTATTCTAACTGTTAATGAGAGTTAAGAAAGATCATCAAGAGCAAAGATGTGTTATTAGAGACCAAGGCTAAGATCAAACACATCTTCGTATTCCCAATTACTCTATATGGATGAAAAAGCTGGACTTTGAAGAAGCCTGATAGAAAAAAAAATTGATTTATTTGAAATATGGTGTTGGAGGAGAGCTCTGTGGATACCTTGGACCTTTAGAAAGAAGAACAAGTGGAGCATAGGGCAAATTAAACCTGAAACATCTTTAAAGGGAAAAATGACAAAACTGAAGATGTCCTACTTCAGACACATCCTGAGAAGGCAGGGTTCTTTAGAAAAGACAATAATGCTGGGAAAAAATAGAAGGCAGCAGGAAAAGAGGAAAATTGAATATGAGATGAATTAAGCAGGAAAGAAGCCATAGGCATGAGTCTGCACAGCCTGAGCAGGGCTGATGAGGACAGGACATCGTGGACATCATTCATTCATAGGGTCACTGGCTGCCACCTGCATGAGGCGATTTCTATACTCCACTTTCCAAGCTTTGTCACATGGAAGAACTGAGCTGTCTTTTCTAATCTTTAAGATTTAAAAACAAATCAATACTTTTAAGAAAGAAGAACTCTGATTGACCTCGCTTGATTTGTTCTTAGATCAAGGTTTATCACCTAGGCCTATAAATATTCTGGGCCAGCTAACTGTGCATTGTGAATGGTTGTCTAGTATATTATAGGAGATTTAGCAGCACCCCTGGCTTTTACCCATTAGATGCCAGCAGCACCTCCCATCACTCCAAGCTGTAGAACCAAAAATGTCTCTAAACTTGTCAAATGTCTTCTGGTGAACAGAACTGGCTCCTGATTGAGAACTATTGCCTTAATCACAGTGGCTAAGAATATAGAATCACATTATATCTGAGAAAAGTGGTTAAATGAGATTGGAAAGGAAGATCAAATTCTCAATTTATTATGAACAAGGCAATCTTCTTTAATCCTCAAGTCTTCCAGACCTGCTTTTATCATGTAGGCTCTCTAATCTCCTGCACTGACATATTCACTGGTCTTTGTTGTCACATGGTTATTTCATTGCCATGGAAGGCTATTTAAAATATTTGAATGGAGTGAGGAGTAAGTGTTAGGACTAGGCAACAATTTGCATAATATTTACCCATTTGAAACATGATAGCATGCATGTACAAGCAATTTGTTTCAATGTAACATTAGAAAAAACATTAACCATAATTGGATTTATCAAAATGTTTTCATTCGATAAGAGGGGAAACAAATTATTCATTTTTTAAATTTTCCTTATATAAAGGTGAATCAATTTTTTATTGCTTATAAAAGGGAAGCCAAATAAAGCCTACTCATTATAATTGTGAAGGTTAAGTAAATAGTTTTGAATATTTCACAGAAAAAAAAGCAATATTGTTATTCATTATTAACTAAATAATCTCATACATTGATTACATATTATTTTATATGTCAAGATCTATTTATTAAGTACATTTGCAAGATTCTATTTGAGTCCTTGTTCACAGATATTGCAATTAAATCTTAGGAGTCTATACCATATCATTGCATAGTGTCTATT
Source organism: Pteropus medius (assembly GCF_902729225.1). Taxonomy (NCBI): domain Eukaryota; kingdom Metazoa; phylum Chordata; class Mammalia; order Chiroptera; family Pteropodidae; genus Pteropus; species Pteropus medius. The sequence goes on from NW_024347791.1 coordinate 26,037,585, forward strand.
TATTAGGCTTTGTGAACAAGGATGTAATAAAGCATAGAAAAGGGTAAGCATGATAATTATGGCTCACTGACTTCACAGAATCAAAGAAAAAACCTAATCCACCCAGGAAGACTTCAGAAAATGATCAGAGTGTATGTTTTGTCCTTGAAATTTCTGCTATTCTTTTGATTTATAAGCAGTCTAAGGAAGAATCCTATAAATTAAAACATATACTCCTGCATCTTAATTTTTATACAGACCCCAGTGGTAGATTTACAGTCATTCAAGACCTACTCTATCATAATTAAATTGTACTTGTCAGCTTTTTATTGCTATTCCTAGAGATAAATCCTTATCTTAGAGATTTCCACAGTGATTATCATCATAGCCTCTTTCTTTTGTCATGGAGAGGGGATTCTGACAGAATCATAACTCCTGCAGATCTTATATGACTTACCTTTGGCTTCATATCTTCATCACAAGACACCATTATTTTTTTATCTAAAAATATTCTGATTGCATTTGTTTCTTCAAAGTTTTTTTTGAGCTTTATTTCTCGTCTTTCATTTCCTCTCTTCCTTCCATCATTCTCCCCTACCTTCTAGGAAATAAAAATACATATTACTTATTTTTAAAAATAAGTATTAATTTTTCTTCACCTTGTTAATAACCACACAGTTTCTTATTCTTCACTGTATAATGGAAGCTTGTCCCCATATTATGCATTTGATAAATATAACTAGAATATTTATCATTCTCAAATGCATAATATAGATAGTTTACGATGTGATAGTTTAAGATGAGGAAAAAAAATCCCTTATCCCCAATCTGCCCATCACAAGAATAAAATTATATAGGCAGTCCTTTCATTCTCTTTTTTTCTCCCTAAAAACTGTTTTTTTAGACTTTGGTATAGTTTATATATAATTTTTCAGAGAATTTCATGCCAGAATCGTCAAATAAGGGAAAGCAAGAAATATTTTTGTTGTTGTTGATTGTTGTAGTTTGATAGCCTGTTTAAATAAAATAAAAATATTTTATAAACATTATAAAATGATTCCTGTTTATTTTATATATTTAGGCGGTGAACTATATAGCAAACCAAAAACTAGGGGAAAATATTTGTAATACATGTAATAAATAACAAATAATAATCTTAATATGTAGTTTTAAAAGAACATTAAAGTTATAATAAATGAGAGATAAAAGTCTGAAATGGGAAACAATTCACAGAAGAGGACATAAATGTCTAGTGCACATCACAAATGTCTAACTTCAATGAAGTCAGAATAGTTCAATACCATTCTGACATTTTAAATTAGCAGATATTTGGAAAATAATGCTGTATTAGTTTTCTGGACATGTTATAACAAAGTATCACAAACTAGATAGCTTAAAACAACATAAACATATTCTCTCACAGTACTGGGGGCCAGAAGTCTGAAACCAAGGCAATGATAAGACCAGGCTCCCTTGAAGGGAGAATGCTTTTTGTGTTTCTTCCCGCTTTCGGTAGCCCCAGGCTTTCAGTGGCTGGTGGCAGCATAATTCCAGTCTTTGACTTCATCTTCGCATGGATGACTTTTCTCTTGTCTGTGTCTGTGCCTCTCCTCTTTCTGTATAGATACAAATTGTATTGAATTAGGGTGCCCCCTAACTCGGTATGACCTCATCTCAACTTGATACCATCTAATCCTAATTCCAGATAAGGTTATATTCATAGATAGATCCTAGGAGATAGTACTTCAACATACCTTTTCAGGGAACACAATTTAACTCATAACAAATGCTATCCCGTGCTGATAAATTAATAAAGCCTTTCTGAAATGTACCTTAGTTATATGTTTTCTTCTGCTAATATCTTGTTGGACTCTACTCAAAGGATAAAAAATATATATAAATTGTAGTTATGTACAAAAGTAAAGGAATTATTTAGAAGCAATCTGAACGTTAAAAACTGGAGAATGATTGAGTACTTTTGGTACCTATCTAGGGTGGAATATTATAAAGCCACTAAAAATGACATTTATAATTTTTAAATATTCAGAATCACAGATAATATAAGAAATACTAACATATAGCAATAAAGTTACATTTTCTATTATAAAAGTCAAATATAAAAACAAACAAACGAACATACAGTATCAACAATAAAGCATCATAGGCGAATTAATGAGGAAATAAGCATTCTTCTACACTGCCAAGGATGATGTAAAGTGCTAAAAAAGATTCATGGAAGGTCTTTTGGCAACACATGTCAATGCCTTAGAAATATTCCTGCCTTCAGTTTACTCATTCTACATCTAGAAACTTATTTAAAAGAAATAATTTTAAATATGCACAAAAATGTATCCAGGAGAGTATTTATTGAAGTAAATTTCATTGAAAAATTACAATCTAACTATTCAATAGTAGAAAGTAGGTTAAATAAGGAGTGAGACATCCAGATAATAAAATACTGTATATTTAATGACAAGTGAAGATGTGACATAGACATTTCAAAGAGAAAAAAATCTAATTACAAAATAGTATTTATAATATTATCTCATTTTTATAAATTTGAAGCCAATTTATGAATGTAAAAGAGACTATAAACTCATAAATTAAATTATAAGAGTGATAAGATTATGGGGACTACACAGTGCTCTTATAATAAAATAATTTAAAACAATTTTCAAAAGAATATCATTTCTTTTCTTGAATTTGTTCACCGATTTAGAAAGGATTTTGTCACAATTTTCATGTTGGATACATTTGTAGTAATGGAGTGGATGAATACTTAAAGTATGTTGATATTCAGAAGTGGGAGGATCTAGAAAGAAAATTTATTTTGTTTTGTTCTCTAGGTGACACTTAGAACTCAATCAGGAAATGAGAACTTGAAAGTTTGTAATATTTAGTTTTATACATAGAAAAAAATAAATAGTAATACTATCCTGGATGGTTATCATGAAAAAAGATTACTCAATTGCTAAATATCCAAAGCTAGAAAAACACATTTTAAAAATAAATAATACCTGTAACAAAGTAAAAAATTTATATTTAAAATATGTTAGTCTAAAAATTGTAAAGCAGTTTTCATTTAAAGATTACTTACTTGATTAAAAAGTTGGGTACACATCAAAAACTTTAGGATATTTTTCTTAGAAATAACCACAAGTTGGGTTCTGTGCAACATCATCATAATGTTGAAATTTCTTTTCCTGCTCTGTTAAATTTGTGGCTCAATTATTATAATTTCCAATATGCTATACTTTATTTTTATTGTACAGCCCTTGCTGTGTGGTCACGGTTTTAACATTGCTCTTTTGTTCCAAGACACACGAATTCCAAAAGGACTTCAATAACTCCTAAGAAGACAGTGTTTCACTCTTCTTAGTCACTGTTTCTTTCCTTAACTAACAAAACTCTTTGTATAAAATTAGGAATTTGGCTATATGTATTTTGGAACAAACCAGAAGAAATCTTCATAGATACATGTAACAGATTTTTATGCTCACATAAGGTTTATCTTATTTCTTCCAACAGCTTATTTTGTGGGCAGTTGCTGTACACTTAATATGGTTTGTTCTTTTGGACATCTCCTTTCATGAAATAAGAGCTAGAGGTGAGCACTTTTCATTGAGCCCGTTAACACTGATTCCTGGCTTAAATTGTCCGATGGGATTTTTATGCTCACACAAGGCTTATCATATTTCTTCCAACAACTTATTTTATAGCAGCTGGTCACTCACCAGGTGGGCCTTTTCATAGGCTGCCTCATGACATGGCAGCTGTATGCTTCCAGGCTGAGCAATCCAAGAGAGAGTATAGGATAGAAACATTGCCAAATAGAAGCCACAGTATTTTTTTTCATAACTTTATCTCAGAAATGACATCTCATCTCTTACACAATTTTCTGTTCATTAGAAGAGAATCAGTAACTCTAGATCACACTCAACATGAAGGAATTACACAAAGGTGTGAATTCTAAGAGAAAAAAAAAAATCATTGGGGCCATCTTGGAGGTTGCCTAAAACACAAACCAAAATTTAAGAACACTGTGTTAGGTGGCATTCAAAAATCAAGTGAGATGAATAAATCACTTAAGAGATATTTATGTAGAAATAAATTTCAATGGATATATTTCTGGGCCCAGGCAGAAGGACTGGACAGAACAAGGTGTAACTCTGGTCACAGAGCTGATATTGTAAAGAAGGCTCCTATGTCCAGATGAGTGCAGAAGCATTAAGAAAATAAGCATCTGAGCACAGGTGTAAGAACTGGACACATAGACAGGGAGACTTTGTGACTCATAAGCTAGTTTAGAAGCCATTTGGATCTACAAGAACAACTTCTACTAAACTCCATTGTGTCAGTTCAAGAACTCAGTGAAGAAGGGAGCCATGAATCTAGGAAGCTTCACTGGCTCAGTTTAGAGAATTAGAAAAAGGCTGATATGAACCATTAAACAGTGTTCTCAAATTTTGCTTGGTATTGGAATCACTTGGTAAGTTGGTAAAAATGTGAAGACGCAGGCTCTGTGTTACTTCAGTAAGCTTAATGTTAGTCATTAATGTTCTAGATAATTATAATAAACATCAAAGTTTGAGAACACTTGCTTTGGAAGGATTACTTGTGTTTCACAAAGACTTTGCCATTTACTGGTTCATGATAATTCACTATATTAACAGACAAGCACTAAACTCTGACACAGTTCATGGTAGAAATATAAATGTGCAGCCTTGTGGTCAGAAATGAAGAAAAAGATGGTTATAACTAAAAGCATTCCAAGGAAAGTCGTGTGCCTTTATGCTGGAAGAACAAATTATGGCTGGCACTGATTAATTGATTCTGCTCTCTCAGGCTGGCAAAATGCAAAAGAGTTTTCATTGCCAGAAATAACAAAATGGACACCCAAGCCAGCATCTGGAAGTTATTCTTAAAGAAATATGGCATTAGCTAAAATTGGAATGATGGGTCAGTTTCATTTACCCATTTCACTGGTCCATGCTGACTAAAGGTTAACACCACTTAAGCTAAAATCTTAATCTTATTTTTTATTCTCTTTCTTCTTTTTGTTACATCATATTTATTACTCAGTCTGTTTGACAAACATATATTGGTGGCAGTCTACTAAGACTTAGATGAACTAGGAACCTCAATTATTGTTTTATCAAATAGTTCTACGTGAGAAGGATTCTAGCATAGAATACATGTGATTTTTGAGTCCAAAGAGACCTGGCTTTAAATCCAAGTGATGCCACTTACTGACTATGAAAACTTAAGCAAGTAACTCAACTTCTCTAATCTTCTTTATTTGTGTATACATGGATCACCCAATTTCTTTGAAGCATTATTGTTAGAAGCAATGTATACAACATGCTCAGCCTGTAGTAGGTACTCAGTAGGCTGAATTATTATTACTATTAATGACTGGTACTTTGATGTAAACATCAAAATACATTAGAACACAAATTTGTTTGGGATTATGTGCAGCTTATGCCCACTAGAGTGTATTTCTAATTTTCTGTTTTTAAGTAAGAATTACAGTGTGGTAATTAAAAGCACATATTCTGGACCCAGTCTGCCAAGTTAAAACCTAGATTTTTCGATTCACTAGCAGTATACCCTTGGCTGACTTACTAGAAAATTTATTTAACCTCTCTCTGACTTGCTATATTTATCTTTAAAATGGGGATGATAATGATGATGATGATGATGATGATAATGATAATAATAATAATAATAATAATTAATAATGTACCATGGGAATTTGTAAAGATAATGAGTATTTGTAAAGCACTTATAAGAACAAACATAATATGTGTTAGTTTTCATTAATTTTTTTAAAATTCCTTTTTTAAAAAGCCCATTCTTTACCTGTGCTTTTACCTTATCTACCAATTATAGATGTCATTTATCAAAAAAAAAAAATAATGATGTAAATTGTCTTTTTGTACAGATTTCAATTATTTGATGGGATAATGATATCACACCTTTCTGGATTGTTTTTTAGGCCTTACCTTGATTAGAGGATCTAGCTCTTCCAAGCATGTAAGCTGCTCACTGAATGCCAATTACTTTTGAGAGCTGCAATTAATTATTCAAGTCAAGAGAGCTGCATTCATAGAATGACTTTGCTGTCAGTAAACTAATTAATACCCATGTGATCTGAACAAATGAAGGCACCATCCTGACATGCCAGACTGACTCTCAAGGAGTAGCAGTCCCTGTGAGAACTTTGCTCAGAATTGAAATAATGAGAGAGGCTGATCAAGTTTTTTTTTTTCTCTGAAAACATATAGCCGTAGAATGTTCTATGTAGTAGATGGCCACTATATGTGATTAATGATAATAGTAAAAATATAACAATATTTTCCTATATATGAGAGAATATCATAGCTTACCTTGTTTTCATGTTTTTTAATGGAGCTAGTTACTTCAAAGACTGCCTTCTTCTTAAAACAGAAATTATACCAATATGAATGAATAGAGAAGTTTTTGAGATCATGAAATTTGTGGTCATGGCCCTTTGATTGGGGGGAAGTTCCTCGGGTGATCTTAGGAATGTCATTTTTCCTGAGTATACCATCGGCGATGTTAATTCACTCTCTAGGGTGATGGATGATAAATCTGTGTGGCCATGAGAAAACTTTCTATAAAGCATTTTCTCCCCTGTGTATTTTTGAGCATTTATTCTTGAAACGAAAATGTTGCACATATAACACACATTGAAGTGATGTTAAGTATCAAAGTTTTTTTGATGTTGCACAGCCCTACAGATAGAAAGCTACTTTGATTTCCTCTCGTCACTGTGACATGAGTACTTCAAATGAATGAAGGAAAATATTAAGTGTAGACAGTTGTTTGGATTCCCAGGGAGAAGACAATTGTCTTCTCCGTGGCTCTCACTAAGAATTTAGAGGCTTCTTGTCACAAACAGTGAGTTTCCTGAGGTCGAGAACATCTTGCTAATTAAGACATGAAAAGGTCTAAACACAGAAGTTGAAGAACTGTGTGAGAAAGATCAGTCACTGAGTGGGAACAATATTTTTTGACTTGCTCCTTTGGGCACATGGCCACAAAGAGTGAAGCATCAGTGCAAGATAGATGGCACCAGGAGGGCAAGGGAAAGCTGTGACCGCATGGACAGAGAAGTATGTGGAAAGAGAAGCTCAAAAGAGAAAAGCAGCTTCAGTAGAAATATATCATGTTGTCCAAGAGAGACCATAAAAGCAAAGGGAGAGTAAGAGAACGAAAGTAGGGAAGAGAAAAGATAAGCTTTTCTAAATTCATTTCCAAAACTGTAGGACTCTGGCAATGTCATCACTGGACATTGAGTAAGTACAGTGGACACACACATAGATTTAATAGAAAAGGAAAGTAGAAGACATTTTTTCAAGAGCAGGAATGACATGTTGATGGAGTCATCTGTGGTTAAACAATAGTTACAAACTCTCATCGTGAAGCAGGCTTAGTATTCAAACTTAAACTCATATTTATCTGATATGCTTGTAATTGTGTCAGATTTGTTTTAACTCTTCACTAAAGTCAGTTAATGGTTTATCTTTAGTATATAATTATGTCACTTTTAAGCAAATTCCATTTGTTTTACAAGTTCAAATAAAGTTCTTTACTAAAAAAAAAAAGTATATTAATTAGGCATGTTTCCTTATTAGTATCTTTGACATTAAAAAGTAGTTGTTGAAAAAAAAGTAGTTGTAACATTTGTTCACAGTGTTATTGAATGATAAAGTATAAAGGTATGCACATAACTAGCAGTATGGAACATCTGCATTTCTTAAATCTCAGGGGATGTACATTGAGGTAGAACTACTCAATATAATCAAAATCTGAGTGAAAAAAAAATATACTATCTAGTACCTTCAGCTCATGGCATTAAATTGTCCAGGAAAGACCCTTGTTTAAATTATTTGTGGATTTCCTTTTAATCATTCATCACATCATTAGCATAGTATAAGATATATACTTATAAAATGTCTTCTATTTTCTATCAATCCTTTTTTTAGAGAATGTTATTTGTGACATTACACAGTCCTATTTATGTGAAACAATTTTTTCTCAATACCTGAAAAAGCAATGAGCAACTAGTTCAATTTTATCTTTTGGGCAATTAAGTCATATACTTCATTGTGTTTCCCACTTTGCTTGGCTTCTACAGAGTTTTAGAGTCAAAATAGTGGTCCATCTAGATCACATTCCAGATTTTAAGGCATGCATTTCATGTACTAACCTCATCTCTGGTTTCATTTTTTTCTACCCTCAGTTTTTCTTTCATCTAATTTTTTTCTATTTTTTTTTTTTAATTGCCAGAATCTCTAGCTCTTTGGAAGCCAGGTAGGCAATAGATTAAATTGATATATGTCTAGATGTTTACTGACATCGAGGTGGGTCCAAGCATCCTATCTGCAGGCCTCCTGATGTAGAGGAAGGTCTGTGTTAGCAGTTCAAAACAAGTCAGTTCCACAAGTATTCTAGTTATATTCATTTATGATGATTTATTTCTGTTGTCGCTCCTTATAGCTAACAATAAGATACCACTAACATCTTATTTCTGTGGGTTTCTTGTTAGCTTTCTTGTGTTTTTAGAACAGAATTTGTTGCTTTCTGGAGACCGTGCTTCTTTCTGAAGTGAAATGTTTGCGCGTTTTGACTAGAGGCCACTTTGACTTTATAAGCATTTGTTGGTGAAAAAGATATGAAAAAAACAAAAAAACAAAAAAAGGTTCTCTGCCCTCTCCTGACATTATATTTGAACTGTATCAGTGTGAAGCAAAGTACTTTTGGTTGATCAAATTTTATCATTTAAATTCACCTAAATAAATATGTATTTAACTTATGTCTTAAGTGAAGAAGAGGAAAAGATTCCAGGGCTTATAGAACAGTTTATTAGAAAAAAATAATAAGGTAATATATTACAGTAAAATCTAGTAAGTAAAGTTTTCCACAGTAAATTAAACTAATAGTATTGGATTTAGGTACACATAGTTTGACAAAAAATAAAGTTTTACTTAATGGTAATAGATTTAATAGTAGAATTACTCCAAGAACCAAACAAAACTACGTTGCCAAAGTATTTGTTTACAATAAAAAGAAAAAAGAATACCAATGTGTTCAATTTTTTTCTACGTAATACCTTTAAGATACCAAGAAAGCATGTACATATGTGTTTCTGGTTCTGGCCTAACCCCGAAACTCTAGCCTCTTATTTCTAACTACACAACTTTTTCAATGTTGAAAAGTGCCTGGTTGTCAAGTCCATACACTTCCTTTCTTCTGCAGAGGTGGCCCTCTACAGTTCTTTGCAGATGCTTTTAGTTGCTTACTCTGGATGATAGAAAAGATTGAATTACAAACATGCATTTGGGACAATATTCTCAATGGCTTCATCAACAGACTCCCATGTGTATCTCTTACCCAAAATTCTCTCTCATGCTTTTTACTGTCATCTGGGACAGAGGGACTTTTGTGATCGAGTCATTAAAAAGCAAGAGATAGAGTGGTCACATTTTTGATAGGAAGTATAAGAAAGCTGTTATGACCTGCACTCTGATAAGTGCAAGCAGTTCCATTTTTAATATGAAGTCACAATCACCGATAGAAAAATACCAGAGAAATCAGAATTGATTTAGGAATTCAAAAGCTGGGCATGAATACAAGTTTCATATTTTAAAATACCTTTATATACCAAATACAATCAAGTAAAAAGTACTGGGAAATCTGAGAATTTCTAAGTCCATGAAAAGGGAGGCAATTCTTGTGGAAAGGAGGCATCGGAGCTCTCACAATTCCACCCTCTTTAGTCCCCTCTAAATGTTTTCTCACGAAAACCATGAGGAAGTGGTGAACTGAGGATCTGATGGATGGGATCTTCTCAGAGTTTTCCCTGAGTGGATTCTAAGGCCAAGAAAAAAGCATGGATTATAAGAGAAACCTCATATCTTTTCAAAAGCTAAGTCCAGAAATAAATACATAACGGCTGCATCTGACTGTGTCCTGAGTTTATCCTTCGCTATATAGAGTCTGAAATATTAAAGGAAAAATGAAAACTGGAGGGAGACATATTAAATTAAAACCAGAATAGACATTAGAATCTTCTTTGTTTTGACTGAAAATAGGGTGAGAGAAAATAAGAACAAAGAAATCACAAGGAGAGGATTATATCTGGGGAAGTTTGAGAGGGTACTAGATTTATTATTTTTCTCTGAGGCCAATTCATCTTCATTAATTCAATAAATATATATTGAGAAAGCACTATATGCCAGGCACTTTTTGTAGGTATTGGTATATAATAGTGAGGGAGAGAAAAAAAATGAAATACCTCCTTTGATGTAGCTTATATTCCAGTAGAGGAGACAGACATTCTCAGTTTCAAATTTTAAGTAAAATTCAATACCTGAATAAAAACTGCACATATCTCAAAAGTAACTTTCAAATAACATTTTCATGGACATTGACTCTTTCAATTGATCCTAGAGAACAGAGCCACAGCCACATTTTTAACTCAGTGACAGTGAACCTTCAGAATTGTCACACTGAATATGCTACATAGAATGATTTAAAATGCAATTAAGGAAATCTAGAACTTATTACTATACTCATCTATTCCTTCCATCCACATCCGAGCTCAAGGAGTATAACAGTATTATCTACAGGGAACGTTGCATATATTATGGTTTGCACCATGCATGCCGAGGAAGAGGAAACAAAGCAACAGATATTCCTGTGCCACAACTTCCTATACTTTCAGCAAGACTGGTGGCCATGTCTCTTTCAGTTCTGATTTACAGGGGCTACCACAATTCTGCAAATCGAATATCCATCTGTCAGACTGAGTTGAACCAGACTTCCATGATGTGGAAAAAAATACTCAAGAGAGTTGTAGATAAAGCCATCAAAATTATGTTCCACCTGTGGCCATAGCCAAGCAAAACTTGACAATTTTATCCCATGGCAGATCAAGTGACAGCTCTTATCAAATGGCTCTGCTTGCTTCTTTCTGCCTTTCTAAATTTCACTCCAAAGCTGGATTTTTTTCCAAAGGTCCTATAGACTCAAACATCAGGTGAATCCAAATGCTGAGAAGTTCATTGAAAAGAATCTAAGCCTATTTCACATGCATAATTCACATTTGCAATGCTTTTATTCTGGTGGCTTATTGAATTCTTCTCTTAAATATATTAGGGTTTCTGTGTGTGTATATGCCTTGGCAAAATAGATTTATCTTACACTTTATAAATACTCGAAGTAACTATCAAGAATTATCTCACATTAACAATTTTTTTTAAAGCTATATCATAGATGTTAGGGAAAATATAAAATTTAAAACTTGTGAAATATACTTTTTAATTTTTATCTTTCCCATTTTTAACCCCTATCCTTGATACTTTATTAACAACAAGAGAAAGACTAAGAAAATTTAATGTAGTTGTTTTTGTAACATATTGAGAGCTGTAAGGAGCCCCAAACTTTAAGGTTGGAAGATAAAATTAATTCAAATGTACAGTTCTTTTTTTGATGTAAGTATATTACTATATATGTGTGTGTGTATATAACATGCATATGCATATACCTATATATGCATATTATATACATATATATAATATCTATGGTTATATGTATATAGGCATATATATATATGGGAGTGTATGCGTATGAGGTGGTTGGTTTAGTTTAGAAAGTAAAAAGGAGAAAAACACATTATTAATATTTTATTCTGATTATATTTTTAACACTGTTTGTTATTGACATGTCCAACAAGTCCATGCCTTACTTTCTTATTTGTAAACTAGAACTAGAGGAATGGCATGCTATTGCAGGGGCCTCAGTAATTTTACATAAGCATAGAGGCCAATAAATATGGATGATATATTTTATAGGCTACACTATTATGTATAAAGTATCCATTGATTATTCTACCACTATGAAGCTGAATCTTAAAATGCCAAAGTAGAAAGAAAATCTGAATCTCATCATTTGTTATCTCCAGGTAAGCTTCAGCTCCTTAATATTGACAGATGCCATCTTAAACTCTGCTGGAACCAGGAAGAAAATAAATAAATCCATTCACAGATGCAGATCTTTCTGAACTTAAAAGAATTTCAGGCAAGAGGCCAATTTAGGATTTGGACTAGAATTGACAATATGTCCCTGGTAATGTTAATAGCTAACATTTATTGAGCTCTTACTATGTGCCAGACACTGTTCTAAATGCCTCACCATGTCAACTCATTTCGGTTACATAAAAGACAATCTGTATTTTAGAAATGAAGAAACTATTTTCTAGAGAGGTGCTGTAACCTAAATTTGTCCCCCTAACAAGTAGCAGAGCCTGAATTTAGAACCAGGGAGTGTGAGTCCTAAGTATTCTTCCTACTCCCAAGCTAGTTGCAGTCATTCTCTACTGTTAGATTTTAAACCTATGCTTTTCTCTGTGCTCCTTAAGATGGTATATGTTTAGTTAAGTAATTTGGCACCTAACTTTATACTGGGTCCAAAGTTTCCATGGTATATCCCTGAGGGCAGAGATTTTGTCAGTTTTGTTTTAACTCTTACATTTAACTTTTTATATTTTAACTCTTACTTTATATAAATTAAACCCTAATAAACCTGGTGTTAAAAAAGAATATTTAGCAAAGTTCCTAGTATATGAAACACACACTATAGATATTATATATTCATATTTTTCTTTCATTATTGACTTTTATTATTTTAAAATAATATACAAAGACTGAGTCTAAACTAGAATAAAACTGCTTTATTACATGAGTGGCTGTTCAATGGTAGTGATCTCCAAGGCACTTAGTACAGAACACTTTCAGCAACAACTGCAATTGACTTTTGACCTGATCTCTTGTGAGTTTGGGACCCCATTTCAGAGGTCTTCACTGTATTGAATAATCTTGACTACCTGTCTTTCATCTTCAAATAATGAAGATTATTATTTCCTCAGACTGCATTCTTCATTGCTATGGTTCAGAAAAAGCTACTTAATAATATTCAGTTGAAATGTGCATTTTTACTCTCTACTTACTGCCAATGAGATTTTATTTATTAATTCTTTCTGATATTTTAGACCTGCCATATCAGTCAGGGGCTTGGGGAAACAGCCAGGAGCATGCAGTACTCTGGGACTATCAACATGACAAAACCATCACTACTAGGTTTGAAGGGGCATGGGAAGGAAGTGGTTCCTAGAACTCAGGGAGGATAGCGTAAGGATGAGGCAGATTGACTGGAGCGGGGCCTTTGGAAGAATTTCATAGCCAAGCCACAGTGACCCAGCAAGAAGGGAATTAGAAAAATGCATACCTGGCTTCACATTTCTTCTTCCCTCCAAGCGCCTTGCTGGTGACTTCCAATGCCAAAGGAAAGAGAAGCCAACATCCCAGGACACAGGGTGAATACAAGTAAAGAATGGACCCAGGCAAGAAACTACAAGACAGCAATTTAGAAGAAACAAAATCCGTGATTTAAAAGAAAATAATTTCAGAAAAGATAGCGCTATAGTTAAAGACTTATGTAACAGAGCTACCTCTGAAATTTCTTTTTTTTTTAAGTTGAGGTATAATTGACATATAACATTATATTAATTTCAAGTGTGCAACATAATGATTCAATATCTGTATATACAGTTGACCCTTGAACAACGTGGGTTTGAAATGTGTGGGTCCACTTACACATGGATTTTTCAAAATAAATATACAGTTGGCCCTACATATCCCCAGGTTTTGCATCTATGGATTCAGCCAGCCATGAATCAAAACAGTATTTTCTGTCCACAGTTGGGAATCTTTGGATGCAGAGGGCCCACACTATATGCATTGTCCTATGTCGTTTTATATAAGGGAATTGAGCATCAACAGATTTTGGTATCTGTGAGAGAGGGAGTCCTGGATACTGGTGCTGCTGACCCTGTGTTGTTCAAAGGTCAGTTGTATTGCAAAATGATCCCCACAAAAAGTCTAGTAAATATGTATTCCCATATTAAGTTATAAAAATTATGTTTTCTTGCTATTGAACTTTTAAGATATCCTCTGTTAGTAACTTTCAAATATACAATACAGGATTATTAACTATAGTCACCATGCTGTACATTACATCTCTGTGACTTATTTATTTTATAACTGTATCTTTTGACCCCGTTCACTCATTTCACCCACCCCACCCTTTGCCTCTGGAAATCACCAATCTGATATCTTCATTTATGAGCTTTTTTTTTTTAGATTCAACATGTAAGTGCTATCATATGGTATTCATCGTCCTCTGTTTGATTTATTTTACTTAACATGATTTCCTCAAGATCCATCTATATTGTCACAAATAGCAAGATTTCATTCTTGTATATGGCTAGATAATATCCCTTGTGTATGTAGATACACACACACACACACACATCACACACACACATACACACAAAGTTTTCTTTATTCATCTGTTGATGGATACAGGTCATTTCCCATAGCTTGGCTATTGCAAATAATGCTGTAATGAACAAGGGGTGTATGTGTCTTTGTTGAATTAGTGTTTTGTTTTTTTTTTTTTTGAGAATACTCAGTGAATTTTCAAATATTCATGTGTTTAACAATGAAAATTTCTGATAAAATGATGGTCTTTAAGGAAAATTACTCTCAACTACCAGGTTTAGGTGTCATTTTGTGGCAATTTATGAGATCTCGTTAGCAGGAAAGTATTTCATTTTTGTAAAGGTAGAATATATTTCTAAATGACTTGCCACGTGTTTCTCGTGTATTTGTAGTAAAAAAAAAAATGTATTTATTGTAGTACCTGTTTTTTTTTTTAACTGGGATTCTAAAGAGCTAGATGTACAAAATCAAGAATATATGTTTATAACTTCCATTTTAGGTGTTTGTTTCTCTTTACTCCTCAGGAATATGGATGGGTTCATGAAGATATATAATTTATGTTTTAAAATTTTTTATGGTTTATTATGAAAATTTTGAATTTTACCTTAGTAATAAAAAGGTACTTGATTATTGATTTTGTTAATAACTATCAAATTATCAAACTCTGTTATTTTTATGCAAATTAATTTAAATGACAAAACTATTGAACTATTTGTTCTCTAAGTTTCATTATGAATTAAATTGTATTTCACTGAATTGGCAACATTTGGTTTGTTTCATTAATTAAATCATGATGGAAACAATTACAACACATTTGTCAAAAAGCATGAATATTTCTAAGGTTTTCTCTTTAAAAAATGACTCTTCCTTAGATAATTTCTCTTCACATTTTTCTCAAGATATTTAGGGAATCCAACAAGATCTTCTTTACACATAATCTATAATGGGATTGTAAGAGATGAAAAATTAGTCTAGTTGATATTACAGTTTATAGAATTGTTTTTGATTGGTGCAACTTAAATTGTTGGCAGCATTTTTTTAATTTATTTCAGTTAAGTTTAACAATAAAAAGAATCAATAAAACAAAGTAAGTTCCATTACAGTAGTAAATTCCATTAATCGGTGACTACCTACTAATTTATGGAACAAAATATGTATTTGTAAGATCTGATTTCAAAGGAAATCTTATGTATTTGCTCTGAATAATAGTTTATAGCAACTGTTTAATGAACTATATCTGTCTAAATATCTGTGAATACACAAGTTATTTTTTATTTGTTCTTCTCTGAGTGCTCTAGACAACAAAGTTCATTTTTCTGAAGTTAGGCTATTAATTTAAAAGACTTTTAATGTGCATTTATGAATATCAATATTTGTCTTTGTGTTGAAAATTAAGCTAATTTTGCATATTTTCTAAAATATACACTCAAAAAATATACACTCAAAATAATAAAAGTTATTTTGTGTTTTGAAATGACTACAGATTATCCACACCTGTTTTGTATTTTCTAAACAAATTTCAAAAACAAAACAATAAAAGTAATCTTCAGAAACATCTTGTCTTCTTGGTGCATAAACAGAAACGATGCAACTTCATACTAAGGATTAATAAATTAGATCATAAATAAGTTAGAAAATGACTTTATTTTTAAAGTAAACTCTACTGTATGCTTTCATTGAACTAGGTTACAATTTTATTCACCATTCACCACATAACTCTTAATTATAAGGAAAAAATTATTTTAAGCTAATTTATTTATGAACAGAGAGTAAAACCTAATATTCATTCATTTATTCACTTAATATTCATTTTTTTGAGCACCTATTGGAAGACAGGTGTTGTGTTAGGCAGTGAGATAAGCAGATGAATGACCTCCTCCTTGAAGTGTCTACAAACTAGTGGACAAATTAATGACACAATTATGAACAGGATTTTAGGGGCAACTCAGGTGGGCATTTATCTCAAGCAAAGGAGTTGAAAACTGAACTGAGTCTTGAAGGATAAATAAGAATATGTATGTAGTCAGAAAAGTGAAACTTAGTACACTCTAAAAACTAGGAATAGTTTTTTTTTTTCTTTCTTTCCTTCTTTATTTGTTTTTCTACCAAAGTTCTTTGTAGTGCTCCTTAGCCTGAATGCTGAATTGTAGCAACTGCTGAATGATATCCAAACTGATTTTCTGAACCCTGTCTGGAAGCTTAATGACATTTAACTGAGGCAGCCAAGATAGCCAAGGGGGTGAGGGGAAGCTTTATTTGGTTACAGTATATTACCAACAATTAATATGAAGTAGAATTCCTGTGAATTTTATATGTCATATTGACCTCTTAGTATACCTGGATTCAAAATCTCTAGGCTTTTCTTTAAAGATAGATGTCATAAAAAAATGATATCAAAAACAATTAATGTAAAAGTAGCAGCTTAACATAGTATTAAAACATATGCCCAATTAATATAAAATCAATATATCAGTATATCAAAATTTCCTCTTTAATTTCATTAAAAAAATTAGAAATTTATTCTTTTGGGTAAAAGTTTTTATCCAAAATATGATAACAATATATTTCAAAATAAATGTATATTACATATTGATAGTTAAAAATAAAATGACTTTAATGAATATTTTTATTAATAACATCACTTAAAAATTATAAGTTGTAGATATTCAGCATCTTTGTTTAGACCATTGATTCAGCATCTTAAAGGAAAATAATTATGTGCTAAAATAGGTTACACTATATTCACTGAAAAAAATTACTTTACTAAGAGGTAATAAAAGCAGCCCATGACATTCAGGAACTGGTCTGACACAGCAATTCCTTAGTGTTCTTAGAAGCTGGTCTGTCCCTCACAGATAGGCCATGTTGTTCTCCTTTTGGACATAACAATCTCACAGAATATCAACATCAGACAAGGTCACTCTAAGATCATGAAACAGTGAGGGAGAAACAAGGCCATTTCATAATTTTGTTTCAACATAGACAAAATTAAAGTCATTGCGCAAACTACAAAATACCAAGCATTTTCCTCTCCTGGCTAACTTGAGTGAGAGCTACTTCATTACCAATTACATCTTTATCCTCACCTTTCTCTTCTTATACACAGCATTTTGAGATTAGATTTGCCCCTGCTTTCTGACAGCATCTAAACTAGAGTCACCCAACCGAAGCCAGAACACTATAACAGGCTCAGAGACGCCCCATGTTTCCATGTTCTTTCTTATTGCAATGCATAATAAATCTTAGTTGTTCTAAGTGTGTCCCTAGTGGTCTTTGGTTAGAAGGAAGTGACTCTACTTAAAACCCTGCCCTAGATTCCATTGCAGAATAACGTGATCACATTACTAGTTTTTGCCATACTATATCTAAGTACAGGACTTTGTAGCTGTTCTTTTATTTAAGAGTATGAGCTCTGGATCCATATTCTCCAGGGTCAAGTTGCAGTTCTTCCACTCACTAGCTATCTGATTCTTAGAAAGTTATTAATCTCTGAGTCTCTATTGGTATATCTATAATGTTGAGATAATGTTAGTATGTCTCTTATAGGTTTGTTATGGGATTAATAATTTCTGGAATATTATCAATGCTTAATAAATGCTAGCCATTATTTTTAGAAATGATTAATATTAAAAAAGAAAAAAATATACCTAAAATACAAATATAACAATAATGGAGATAATGTTAAACCTGACTTACTAAACATATTTTTGTTAACATATGATGATGAAGATGAAACTCAATATAGATCAATATTATGTGAAGTAATCTTAAAGATGCTGAATGAAATTAAATGTTCTATATTAAATTGAGTCCTGAATCTATAAATTCTTTAAATTCAAATTTTTTTCATGTGGAGTTTCTCTCTGGCTTTCCATATACATAAAGTTTTAATTTGGAGTCTGATAATAACTAGTCTTCAGAGATGGCCCCCAAATGAAACATGCGTCTTGATATACAGGTCTTTGCACGGTCCCTTCCTCCTGAACTTGAACTGACACTGAGAATAAAAAAGGTAGAATATGACATCATAGAATATGACAAACAATGCCAAATGATTTCTGAATCTGAGTCATAGGAAACTTGCTTATTGCCTGGGACATTCCACATTAAAACCAAGGTACAAGCCACATGGAAAAGTCGGTCTAAGTACTAAAGGCTACAATGCTAGCTGAGCTCCCAGGCAGCAGATTTTATCAACTACAGCCACATGAGTGAACCATTGTGGTTACTTAGTCCAGTTGAGTCTTCAGATGACTGTACCTCCAGTTAATATCTCACTGCAAGTGCACATGAGACTTCAGTTAGGACCATAACGCTGAGCTCAGTCAAGCCACAGATTCATTAGGTTAATAATAAATTATAATTTCAAGCCACTAAGTAGGGATATCTTGTTATGTAGCAATAAATATCTGAAAATGACATATGGTTTTAACAATTTGTGTCCATTTGAAGTTTTGAATAGAGTAACATAAAGAAAAAATTTTTTGCTAGATAGCATATTTTTGATGTGGTCACTAATTTAATAACAATAACACAAAAAGTCTGACACCTTTGAACATTCTTCATGAGTATTTCCTTCATGATCAGTATTCAAAGAGTTTCATTCTCATTTCTCTTTTACACTGATATTTTAGATTCTGATATTTATCTTTTCCATATGGCAGAAAAGGAGCACATCATGTTGGAGAAAGGGGGAAAAATCCATGACTTAAGCAGCACAAGAAGCTGCTTATCGTTCTTGATAGCTCTACAAGAAACAGATGTTACCACAATGACTTCCTGCTAGGGAGAATGAAAGGTAAGAGGAATTCTGGGAAAGCAAATTAGATAACAAGCTTGTTGTGTTCACATAAGTGTGCTAATGAATCAAATGATAAGCCACATGTTAATTGCTAAAAAAAAATAGAACAAATTCTTACTTCTTCTTGTGAAATGACAACTTCGATTGAAATACTTTATGTCTAATGGCCTCAATCAACTACATATGTGCCTTATAGATGCTGAAGGGGAAAAAAAAAGTACTTTGCAGATGTTTTTAAACACAATTGGAATTTCTCTAAAAACTACCTATTAAATTGTTGGTCTGATTCACTACCCAATTATAAGAGATTCATATTGGCATCAGAGACTTCCTAATGTTACATAGATGAAAATCTGGATAAGAGCAATGAAATACTGAAGAGTCTGTAAAACCTCAGAATTTAGACAAACGGTAATTAGTAAAACAAGATGGAGATGTTTAATAGTAGAAATATATTGAAGAGAACTGTAAAAACATTTTCAGTAATTACCACAGAAGTAATGAATTCTAGTCTCTCTCTCTCCCTCTCTCTCTCTCTTCTCTCTCTCTCTTCCCCCTCTTCCCTCCTCCTCTCATACTGTTCCCCTCTCTCAAAGAAAAAAAAATTGGAAATGTGATGATAGGTAGATAAATTCTTTTTCTTAAAATTGTAATTTTTAAATATGAATCTTTCTCATTTTATTTCCTACTTTTTTTTATGTTTATCGAAATTGACAATCTCTCAGTCACAAAGCTTTTCTGAATAAGTAGCATTTCGCATATGATTCCATCATTGCTACTATTTCTCCAAAATATTCCTCTCCATTAGTAAATCATGTTGCTTTAATCTAGTTTGGTTTTTACCAGACCATATATTTATTTTATTTTTTTGATTTACCCCTTGGATTCTCTACATCTGTGAAACACTTTCCTGTTTACAAGCCCCGAGTATAATTAAAGGAACTATGGGAACATGCAAAGAATGCAGAAATTCTGGCTTCAGTTTCCAGTCATAGTTCACTTCACAGTCACACTTGTTATTTGCCGTGTTTCTGGAATGTTATGTGAGAGGTGATATGTTCTTTTAAAAAGATCTTGGATTGAGAAATCTTATCCATGTGAAAATCACCAACGTAAGGAAAATGATGACACACTTATTGCATTTCATAAGAGCTGCACTCTGGTGCTCCTTCAAATAAATGGCAATTACTTTTTAGAAGTCCTGACAGCAACCACCCCTCTTTCTTGTCTCCTTTCTCCATTTCTTTTATTATCATACAGTTGAGCTTGCTCACCTAGTTCCCATTCCAAGGCCATGGGCCATAAAGACTGAGATATGACTGTGTTTTCTTGTCTGGCCTGAATTGCTATTATTTCCTGCAGTTAGAAAAATCCAAACCCACACACCACTGGCAATTCAGCCAAATTTATTGAGGCCTGGTCTTTTAAGTGTTTCAGGCCACACATGGCCTTAATAATGAAACAATTCCTGGCTTGATCTCTAACTTCAAAGATTAAAGATTCGGTCTCACTAGGATACATCCCAATCTCAGCCTTTCTTCCCTTGATTTATGTTCCCAAATGCCCACTGTATCTTTCAAAGCACGTGTTTACACTGTTTTGCATTTGGAAATTGTCAAATTTTACAATTTTTAATTCATCCAACATACTGCTGCCTGAGTTATCTTTAAAGCACAGACTTTATTTTTTTCTAATTATGGTACTTCCTAACTCAAAGTCCATTTGAGTGATTATCTCTCTAAATCCTTCACTTGTGTTATAGCCCATTATAGCTATGGTAGATTTCTTTAATGTCCTAACCAGGACACATTTAAGAGTAAAGCAGAACTTATCAATTATTACAACACAATAATACATATAAACCTGGAGTTATGGTCATAATAACTATAGGTCACTCTGCTTCCCATAATCTAGCACACTGGATTCCTCACCACTCCACCACCAGGCATTCCAACATCCCTAGTACTTTTTCTTTTCCTCGAAACAATTATAATGGCTAATATGAATATATTAACTCTTTTTATCCTCACAACTCTGTGAAACAAAGTGTAATTTTTCTAATTGTGTATATATGAGGCAGCTAAGGCACAGAGAAGGTAAGTAACTTGGCTAGTTAGTGATGGAGACAGAATTCAAACAACACAAGCCTGGTTCCAGAGCCCTTGCCTGTAAACACTACTTCATAATGCTTTCCTGCATTATGTATTTTTTTTAAATTAAATTTATTGAGGTAACATTTGTTAATAAAATTAAATATTTCAAATGTACAATGCAATCTAATACATCATCTGCATATTGCATTGTGTGTTTACCACCTAAAGTCAAATCTCCTTCTTTCACCATATATTTGACCCCCCTTTACCCTTATCTAGCTTTCCCCTCCCTGCTTCCCTCTAAACTAGTCTGTGTCTATAGTTTTTGTTGTTTGTCTTGTTTGTTTGTTGCTTTCAGTTTTGTATTCTGCATATGAGTGAAATCATGTGGTTCTCAACTTTCTCTGCTTGACTTCTTTTGCTTAGCATGATTATCTCAAGATAATCATCTATATCGTCACAAATGGCAGTATTTTATCTTTTCTTATGGCTGAGTAGTATTCCATTGTATATATGTACCACATCTTTTTTATTCAATCATCTATTGAAGAAAACTTTAGTTATTTTCATGTCTTGGCCACCATGAATAATGCTGCAATGAACATCAGGGTGCATATATCTTTATGGATAAATGTTTTCAAATCTTTTGGGATGTACCCAGAAGAATTGTTGGGTCATAATATGGTAATTCTATTTTTAATTTTTTGAGGAACTGCCATACTGTTTTCCATAGTGACTCTACCAATTTACATTCCCATCAGCAGTGTATGAAGGTTTTTTTTTTTTCTGCACAAGCTCTCCAACACTTGTTGTTACTTGTCTTGTTGATCATAGCTATTTTTACAGTTGTAAGATGGTAACTCATTGTGGTTTTCATTTGCATTTCCCCAATATCTAGTGAAGTTGAGCATTCTCTCATACGTCTGTTGGACATTTGTATGTTTTCTTTGGATAATTGTCTGTTCAGATCCTCTGCCCATTTTTTAAATGAATTTTTTGTTGTTGCTGTTGAATTGTATGACTTCTTTATATACTTTGGGTATTAGACCCTTATCAGAGTTGTTTGCCAATATCTTCTCTCATTCTGGGATGTATTTTCATTCACCTACTTTCTAAATCCCCATTCTTTAGGAAGACTAGCATAGTATTTTAGAGATCGAGACTTGAAGTCAGACTCCCTGGTTTCTGGTTTGGACTCCACCACCAGTATGTCCTTGGGTAAGTTATGTAATATTTCTGTGACTTAGTTTACTAAATTGCAAAAAAAAAGTGATTATAGAAACACCTGTTTCAAGAGTCATTATGATGATTAAACAAGTTAATTCATATAAAGATTTAAGCATATAGTACATTCATGAAGAGTAATTTCTATTAATATTAAGTACTACTCTTCCTCAAAAACTTTTCTTTTCCCATTGTCTTAACACTTTGTTTTATTGCTGTTAATGCTGGAGAATCACTCACCTGGGGAACACTTAGAGAATTCTGATGCAGCACAGATTTAATATTAGCATTTCTGGTGGTGGGGCTGGTCATTAACAATTTTTAATAACTCTCCAGTTGTTTCAAATATATAGCCAGTGATGAGAAACAGCATCAAATCCTTTCTGATATGAAAAATCTTTGTACAGTATTTCTTCTTCATCCACAAGGTTGCATTTCAAACCAGTTGATGCCTAAAACTGTGATAGCACCAAACCCTAAATATACTATGTTTTTTTCCAATACAGGTATACCTATGATAAAGTTTAATTTATAAGTTAGTCACAATAAGAAATTAACAATAACTAATAATAAAATTGAATGATTATAACAATATAGTGTAATAAAAGTTATGTGCATGTGGTCTGTCTTTCTCTATCTCAAATATCTTATCGGCAACTCAGCTTTTCACTTAAAGCACTTTATGGGTTCTCTTTGGCATATTCAAATTGCCAGTATCACTCCTCTGCCATTATTAAGTAAAATAAGGGTTCCTTGAACACAAACACTGCTATACCTTTACAGTCAGTCTGATAACAAAAACAAACACTTAAGTGACTAACTGGCGGGGTTTGTATATTGCCTGAATACACTGAACAAAGAGATTTTCACTTCCCAGGAGAGATGGAGGACAACGGTATGATTTCATCTGTTACCCAAAACACTGTACAATTTAAAACTTATAAATTATTTATTTCTGAAATTTTCAATTAATTTAGATCTAAGTTGACCATGGTTTTAAAATTGAAACCATAGAAAGTGAAACTGGATAAGGGGATAATACTGTATATTTGTTTGTCTTTTTTCACAAATTTCGAGTTTCATTATTGCAAGTTCTATGTCTAATTACTCATTGCATTTCCAGTGGCAGCTAGTATAGTGCCATACATGTATATATAACTATATCTATATCTATATCTATATCTATATCTATATCTATATCTATATCTATATCTATATCTATACACAAATATATATTTATATATACAAATATATATATGAATATATAAATATATATTTGACACCATATATATATTTGCCATATATATATTTATATATACAAATATACATATTTATATATACAAATACATATATATTTATACATATGAATATATATTTATATATATACAAATATATAAATATATATATTTGACACAAATATTAATTCCTTTGAATTAAATAGACATCCCCAAAATATGTTCATTGTTACAGGATAAATGGAAAATTTTTTTCATCAGCAGTAATTAACTCAATAGGTATCCTAATCAGAAGTTGGAAGGATCTAGGCAAAAAGGGGTTGATGGGAAAGTAGTAGGAATGTAATAGTAAGACAAAATTTTAAATTTAAAATTTTAAACTAGTATTCTGTAAACTTGGCTGCAATTTATAACCACCTGGAAAAATTTTACAAAAATATCTGAGCCCTTCTGTTCCCCAGGAGATTTCAACTTTGAATCAAGATTGACTGCTGATTTAAATGGCTCACAACAGAACCCCAAACTCTTTTTTTCTATCACAAGATCTGAAAGTCAACTTTTATGGTTTGCAGGTAGGTACCACGAGAATTAAAAGAATGGAGAACATGCTCATATATAAAAGTATCTGGATACATAAAAGAAACAGGATACTAGGATGGAGAAATACGTATATATGCATGTGCAGACACACACATATGCCCTAATATGTTTTAAGTTAACCTTCACAATAATTACGTAGTGAGGGAGTATAATATCCATAATGACAGTATGTCTCAATACACTGTTAATTGTGAGATAATTTCTTTTTGATGAAGAATTCAAGGAATAAATAGCTCCTCCAACCCAGCCACCAAATACGCAAAGTTGTTTTTAAGAAGGCCATTGACTCTAACTACATAGTGATCTGTACAGAAATCAGATTACTGTAACTTGTCAACTTACTTTAGAATTATGAATTTCTAGTGTTGCTAAGTACTGGCTACCATTTTTATCATGTTTCAATTTTAATTAATTGTCAAATGGAAAGATTTTACATTATTACATTGGCTTAGTTCAATACTCTGTTATTTTAATGAATAATAAAGACTAAAGAATTAAAGATGCAATATAAGCATAAAATAAGAATTTGAATGCTTGTTCTATAATGTACAAATTGTTAGTATATTACATATTATTTGAAACTTAAATAAAACCAGTGCTCATACTATAAAATTCTATATTATTTATATTCTTTTAAATTTTTATAAACTTTCACAACCTGTCACATTTTTTTAAACAATTACATTTAAGCAATTCTTAAAGGCATTTCTTTCTCTTTTCCTCATAAGATATAGAAAACCAAAGGAGATAAACATAATGTTTCAATAATACATCATAATATTTTTTAAATTATAATTTTTTATTCACTTCCAAAAATTTCTTAATAATACATTCCCTCAAAATGGTTAGTCTTAAAATGACATCTTTTTGGTAAAGAGACCAACTATACACTGTATAAGAAGATAATGTTATTGATTCATTCATAGAATAATATCATAACAACTAAGATATGTGGAGTGCCTACTATCTGCCACATAGCTTTAGCTGAATTACTACATTAAATCTTCAAAACATTCTGTAAAAGCAATATAATGTTAATCTCCATTTTGTAGATGAAGAAATTGAGGCACAGAATATTTAAATCACTCACCCAGAGCTCAACTAAAACATAAGGGATCCAAAACTTGACTTTAGAGAAAAAGGACCCAGAGCTATGAGCCTGTAATTAGATTTAAGTTGCTATTTCACTCCAGTACATGACCACAGAGGGAGTTGGTTTGACCTACTTGATCCTTGTCACTTCACTGGACCCTCTTCTGGCTACACTTAACACAGTCTGTGGCTATAAGACCATGTTCTATAGATACATGTGGCAGCAAATGTTTAGTGCTCTGATGATAACATCCTAGAAATTGGGAATCACGGAGAGAGAAATCTTTCTCCCCTTTACTTTTCTCCTTTGCTCCCTTTTCAGAAGTTTATTACAACATTTTTTGCCCTATTTTAATTTTGTAAAAAAAAAAATCTGTCATGAAGATTATGATAGAGGAGTTATGGGTGAAGGGTAGGCTCTAAAATAACTTAAGTGATGGAGCTAGAGTACAAAAGAAATATTTAAAGCCAGATAATGCTGATCTGTAATAGGATATTCTCATCACATCCTCATCACAAATAAAAATAAGTAAAATGTGATTTACAATGAACTTCTCATTGTCAACTGTAGCATTTCAAACAAACAAAAAACATAACTTCTGACTATTTCTTCCTCTTTGTGTCCCAAATAACTTTATTTGTATCATTTTAGTTCTTATTAACACTTCTAGGTGTTATACTGTTATTAAATTACAAACTACTTGAGTAGAGAGAATATATCTTAATTATTGCTGAATTTCTTGCAATTCACAACAGAGTGATTTATATATACTATGTGTCCAATAAATATTTTATTGAATTTAGTGTAAAGCTTTTTTAAAAGACTGTCATGTTCTGACCTTTTGTTAAAGTACAAGTACATCATGGTGACTATAGTTAATAATACTGTATTGCATAATTGATAGTTGCTAAGAGAGTAATCTTTAAAGTTCTCATCACAAGAAAAAAAGCTATAATGATGCATGGTGACAAATGTTTACTAGATTTGTTGTGGTGATCATTCTGCAATAGGTAAAAATATCAAATCATTATGTTTAGTTATGCACAACTAAGACTAATATAACTGTTGAATGTCAATTATACCTCAATTTAAAAAAAAAAAGATGAAAAAAAGGGAAAGAAACACAACTTCTCAAGTCCTACTCAATGTCTGCTGAATCAGAATCTCTTGGGTAGGACACAGGAACCTGTGTTTAACACCCCTCCAAGTGATCTTTATGTGTTCTAAGGTTAGAGAAGGATGACTTCACATCGATTACTTATAGTAATAGGTAATGCATAGCAAATATGCAGATGATCCAAAATCTGGAGATGATAACCCAACATTAGTTGGGGAGAAAAATAAAATTCTGCAAACCAGAACAATTGATGTATCTAATGATATATATATTTTTAACATTGATAAATATAAGGCCATTATATCTTAACCACGTATTTATTCAACAGCAACTGTACATCAAATACAATGCCAGATAATGAGATAGGTAGAAATATATTTCCTGCTTTTGAGAAGAAATTTTTAGCTAAAGAGACAGTTCTCTATACAAATAATTAAAAACACAGTAAACTAAGTGTGCCAGTTATTAAGCTATTGTCTCTCAGTTTCAACACCCACCCCCATATGCTTCTTAGTAATTCTTGGGCTGGGACTCTGCAAACCACATTTCTGGATTGGCAGCTGACTTCCTGTTAAACGTTGTGAGTGGGATGTTAAAGGGAGGCTGAAAGCTAGAAAAAAAAGGACTTCCTGTTTCCTCTTCACTTCCATTGGCTTTCTTTTGCTGGTAGCGTCTCTCCAGTTTTGCTAGTTCACCCTGCATGAATGGTATTTCCAATATCAGAAGTTGAATCCAACTTGCAGTTTTTTGAATATTTATAGAACCAGCTTCTTTAGCAGATCTTCAAGACACCAAAAACAATGGGCTAGTGTAATGCCCGCTCCTCAGAAGTTTGACTCCAGCCCCTCAAGTTCTCTCTCCTGAGCTAACAACTAGCACTAGCTCACAGGTCCCTCATCCAAACTTCTAAGTTTTAACAATTCCACTCTCTTGTTTGTTTCTCTGAAGATGGTAGTTTCTTCTTGCACTTGCTACTTCCATGATGATTTAGTGTTCCAAATTTGCCTTGATAACTTTATCATATTTATGTCTATTAACAATTCGTTATCTCTGTTAGAATAAACGATAAGTTTTCTGTCTCTTCCCCAGACGTTGACCAATAAAATAAGTGATAGAAATAGTGATTGTGAAATGGTTAAACAGAAACCCCCTAAACTGTTTAAATCAGGGAGTATGCTTAATTACATTTAAGTTTTGGGCTTGTTGGGAGACTGCTTTAGTTCTGACCTCAGTTTGGACATTGCTTCCTTTGCCAAATCTGGAAAACACCCATAACGTAATCAATGTATCATACTGAAACAATGAGACATCTATTTGATGTTCCAATATGTAGAAGGGAAATAAGAGAGCATGTTTCTTCAGAGAGCAAAGCTTGAACTAATAGCATTGGTGACAATTTTATTATCATTTTTTTCCAATGATAAAAGTGTTCCCTGAAATGTGTAGAATGTGCAAAAGTAAAGTACGGGAGTGCAATGGACTGATGTTTATATCCCCACAAAATTCGTATGTTGAAACCAAATCCCCAGTGTGATGGCATTTGAAGGTGGGGCCTTTGGGAGGTGGTTAGGTCACGAGGATGAACCCCTCATGAATGGGATTAGTGCCTTTATAAAAGAGATCCCAGAGAGCATTCTCAACTATCCTGTCATGTGAGGACAGGGCGAGAAGATAGCCATCTTTAAAACTGTAAGTAGGCCCTCACCAGATACAGAATCTGCCAGCACTTTTGTCTCAGACCTCCCAGCTTCCAAAACTGAGAGAAATAAACTTCTGTCATTTATAAGCTACTCAATGTATGATCATTTGTTATAGCAGCCCGAATGGAGTAAGACAGGAAGTAAGATAAGGGTTAGAGAAGGGCATTTGGAACATGTGATTAACTGAAGCCTGGAGGTAGTAAGGAACTAGAGAAGGGCAAGGTATTAGTAAAGTAATTGTAAAGAACTTGAGGAGGTAGGCTAGAAGAAATCCCTCCTACTCCTCTCTCTTTCAATCTTAGTAATAAGCAAGGTCGAAAACTCCTGTAGTTGGGGTTTTGTTCTTGTCTCAGGTTTCATAGCCTATATTTGAAATACTCTGCTCCAGAACAGCATGTACACATGAAAAGTGCTTATCTGTGAGATGGTTACTTTTTCAATATATATATTTTTTGTTTTCTAAGATATTTACAATAAATTTGAAACTATGTTATATTGGATCATAATACAAAATGCTACTGACGTTTCTAACAAAAATATTAGAAAATATTCTACAATATCGTTATCAGCCATGACAACAGCACAGCTTATTGGGATACATCCCTTTAAATTTTTGCCCATACCTAATAAATAGACAGCAGCAAGAATTCTTAGTGTTTATGAGATATTAGAAACACATGGATGCCAATATCTATAAATAATGTAAAAGGAACAATCTTATATAAGATTGGCAGCTGTGCTGGGATGAATTAGAAAAACCTGCTAAATTTTAGATGTAGTAATTTTGTAGCTTTCACATGTAAATATATTCGAAAAGGTGGACTTATATTTATGAGGGTAGTATTACCATTACTTTGCTTTTAGCCAGACAACGATAAAAGATATATATTAAAATGAGATGGGAGACAATTATACCAATTCTTTGTCTAGAATATGCCAAATATTCCATTATTGAGGAATATTTAGATGTTTAATATCATTGAAACTCTAATATTTAACTAAGAACTAACCTTTCATTTCATATCTCAGTGCTTTAGCTTCATAAGTACATAATAATCAATACGAAGTTTTACTTTTCCAAAAACTAGAGCATATAAGTGGAGTCGGATTACTTCTACATGAAACAAATGGCAAAATTTCTATTATGGAACAATATTAGAATTTTCTGGATACTAGATATTTATTGCTGTCCATCTAATTTTTCTACCAATCAAATTCTCTGACTTTAGTAAGAAAAGGCACAGAATTATTTTGCTTAAAACATTTCAAGGGACTAGATTTGAAAATCTCAAGGAACAGGATTAAATAGTTTTCCAAATAGTTCTTAAAGACTGATTAATCAATATATTAAGATTCAAGACTATCTTTTCCAGCATACTTAGAAATGTAATACGCACAGTTTAAAGGGTCACTGAAATGACATTGCATGGGCTATGACAAGGGCCTGTTTATTTAGTTTCATTTATTATTATTTATGTTGTAAAAGTCTCGTGATACTGAGATGTCTTTGCCTATAGGTGGAAATCTGAAATGAACAATTATATGTTTAGTTACATATTTTGGCTATCATAGTCAATTCCATATTCCATTCCCCTAAAAAATGATAGAATACAAACATTTCTCTGGACTTCTATAGAGAGCTAAATCACACAGCTAAGTGAGGAACTTTTTAAATTCCTTATGTCAATGATTAAAGTGAGGCATAACTTGATAAAGTCTGTGTTAGAATTGGAAGTATTTTCCAGTGAATCTGGATATCTTAGAATATCTACTCTGTTAAGACAATACAAGTACAACAAAAATGAATTGTTTTTCACTTTTTGATGGGTTCTGATTACAAAAGTACTAAATATGTTTACTTCTCAATGGGAGATCTGGTTTCCATGGGGACCAAACCAACCTCATCTGCTGTTTTGCAGACCATGCTCCATTCACCACCTCCACTTTGGCAGGACTGGAGAGTGGCTGAACACAGCTATCCTGGCAAGTATGCACAGCCATCTATACCGTTTCTCCCCATTTTCCACCCCCTTCCAACAACAGAGCCCAGGAGGAGGCTTCAAGGATGTGCAGCTTTCCTCCCACTTTCAAGTTGCATCACTTGTGATGCTCTTTGAAACTGGAACACTCTACATGATGATAAACATCCGCCATGTGTCACAATGTTTCTTCAAGTTAAGTGTCGAATTATCTGGCAACATCAATAGCTGCCTATTTTTTATTATTGTTATGCCTTTATTACAGATTCTGCACAGCTCAATGGTATTCTTTTTACACGAATTGATCAAATATCTGTAATGTACTGGCAATTTGCCCTATTTAATATATGCTTGCTACTGATTCATATGTTCATCATACACTTAGTATGCTTTATGTGGTCCTCTCCTAGTCTGACAGTCTATGTTATGTTATGTTATGTTATGTTATGTTATGTTATGTAATGTTATTTATTTGTTTATTTATTTATTTATTTATTTATTTAAGATGTTCTATTTTAACAGATTCAAAATGAAATGTTAGCAAATTAGTTTGAAACATTTTGACTCCTTTCAAGTTAAAGCTAATTTATTTCAAATACCACACTTTTCCCATTATTTTATTCCCATTACCTTTTCACATTCACTATTAGTAGCTTATTGAACATTTAGAGTACTGTTTAGTAAACATGTATTGAGGACCTATATTGATAAGATAGTTTCTCTGTTCTAAAGGAGGATACAGCCTTGTAGTGTGAGCATATATCATTAAAATAGGATAAATTTTATTTCTTAGAAAATAGGCTTTAAGATCATCCTGCTAGTTATTTACAGTAATGTGTTGGAAGTAACAATGCAAGGAGCAACATTAACTTTAAACATCAAGCCATTCATTAAGAGAGAGAAAAAAAAAAAACATGACGGATAAAAATATTTAACTTTCTTTTTTGAAAACTAAAAAAGAAATATCTGGTAAGAGGAAAATCCAAGATTGTGAGTGATTTAAGAAAGTCTTAAGAAGTGTTTTGGCAAATGTTATTAGAATATTAAAAGAAAAGGTAAAATATTTGTCTTTCATCTGGTATAGTAAGAACTATTATTCAATATTTCAAGTTACAAAATGTGTGGGCATTTGTGTGTGTGTGGAGGGGTGCCATTCAGTTCAGTCTTGGGCAATTGAAATGGCTAAATAACACCCATATGGGAAACAGCTTGGTACGCCCAGTATAAAGGAAAAGGTGTTGGCAGGGAATCTGAGAAGGAGGCATTATTATTTTCACTCTAAGAGGTGATGTAAATGTTCAGCTTCCAGGGCTTTGTTTCTTTAGTTTTTATTTTTCTTTTCTTTCTTTCTTTTTTTTTTTTTCACTTTTCTTTGTCTTTTGTTAATATGTTCCACTTTGGCTTTCCATAGAATGGCATATTTTTCAATATTTAATGCTCATGCTTGAAAAACATTAGTTGCCTTGGAGGGTAATGGAAGGCAATCTAAATGTTGAGGTTTATATATCAGGAATTAGTTTCATTGTAGATAAGAGGAAAAAATCATAAAATATGATTTCTGTCTGATAAAACTTCCTATTCTTTGTAAGGCTACATGACATATGTGAAGCAAAGATAATTTGATAATAGTAGTTTTCATATGAACTGTTAACATATATTGAATATTTGTTATCTGTCTGGGCTCTTTTTAGTAATCTCTACGTATTGTTGAATGGATTTCATTTTATTCCCATAATGTCTATGAAATTAGCATTGTGATGATTCTGAATTTGCAAGTATGGAAAATGAAGAATTGAGAGTTTAAGGAACTTAAACCATTAGTGTGGGGCTAGCAATCACATCCAGGCAGTCTTGTCCCATAGCTCAACTTTTCACTACAATGGCAGGATACCTTTATGCAACATTTTTATATTACGTGAAACATTTCACAGGATGTGGGGCTAGGAAACATATTTAAGACCATAATATTTATATTGGATATAAGGAGGAGCTTAGAATCTGAAATCCGGAGGATGCAGCTTCAATTCTCCACTCTGCTAGTGGCGTGAGGCACTTAGCTTCCGTAAACCTCACCTTTATCTATAAAGTGACAGTATCATTCCCCGCTTGGTGTTGCTTTGGGTATTAAATGAGATTATACAAGTAATATATCTAATTAATAGCTGGCATGTGGTATGCTCTTAGTGAGCTGTTACTTTTTTAAAACAAAGATCTAAGGTCTACAGATTACATTGTCACAAATCGGTTTACCGAAGCAAAATGAAGTTTCAAGGATCAAATAATTTCGAAGTTTAGCCTTCTAAACTAGAAGATAAGCATTAAAAACACTTGTTTTTTGTTTCATTTTGGAATTCAACAGTAAATATACTTAATTCTGGTGCAAGGTAATGATTACAATTCTAAATTTCTGAGCTTAGAGACTTCAAATTGATGTTTATCGAAGAGTAAAAATTGAATTGGTTGTCTATGATACATAAAGCAATGTTCTTGAACACAGAAACTCAAACTATTAACATCAAGAACCTTAAATATGACATCCATGCCAAATCTGTAACTCTTTTTGAGATTTTACCTGTACTTTTCAATAGAATTGATTTTTTTCAATTAAATGTTCATCCCTAGAAAAGTTTCTTAATAATTTTCATAAAAGTGATGTAGAAGACAACTTATATGGTTTGTTTTTATATACATCAGGAATTAAAACTTTAGAATATCACAGAAAATTGAGATTTAAAATCTGTCCATTTTAAACATATTTTGAAATATAACATCCCTAAAATAGTACACCTTTGAAAATAATGTTCGTTACTATAAATTACTTAAACCAAATGACTCAATAACATTTTAAAAACATTTTTCTATTTTATTATGCTCTTAATGAATTTTTAGATGTTTTAAGAGAGCACGTTCAACTGAGACCAGGTAATGATGTCTGCAATAAAGGGATATCTTTTAAAAAGGTAACTGAAAGCAATTAAGCATTGTATTTAGTGGGAAGAGACTGTCATAGGCAATCGGAACATGAACTAACTCTAAGAAGATATTCTAAAAATACATTAAGAAAGTGGAAATCTAACAGTAGGGCTGATGCATTACATAAACAGAAAAAAAAAACATTACGTTCTTGCTTTATTAAAGTGTAGAGGTTTTATGTATTTTACACTTACACAAAATAAACTATTACTGTCTTAGATCTAAACAGTTATGAATTTTTACCTATGAAGAGTCAAAATCATGGACTTTTCAGAATTTAGAAACTTCAAAAAACTTCTAGTTTCAAGTCTGTGGCAACAAGGGAATTATCAGGGCATGCAGAAGTATCAATATTATGTAACTAATCTTTTGGACAAGTATAGGAACAGCCTAGGATGTAGTTTGAGACAGCCAGATCCCATGTGTCTTGGTTTTTGTACAGTATTTATCACCGGGATAGGTGAGCCTCATCTTGAAATATGGGCAGAATAATCTCTTCACTCAGCATGCAGAAAGGCTATGTGGCAGGGCTGAAATCAATATTCACACATGGCCTGTGAAATTGAATCCATTCAGTTTTCCCTTCGTGATATTAGCAATGGTGAAAGATAATTTATCAAGGTCCATAACCGCTTGGAATTCATGAATTTCAAATTAAATTTGACTCTTCTGTAGAAAATAATCTTTAGATTACTACAGAGTTCTCAGTCTGGGGTGCATGGATGGACTTCAGAGAACCTAAGAGCCTGGGACCATGGTGAGATTGTATTCTGTTTCATGTGTGTGTGCATTTTTCTATGAAGAGGGTCTTTAGCTTTCATTATATTCTCCAAGAGATCCATAAACAGACAAACAAACAAACAAAAAAAAAAAGAATTACTGTGTTGAGAAAGAACTCCAAACATCCATTATACATTTTAAAGAGACTTAAAAGAATTGGACTAAGCTTATATTTTGTGTGTCAAAAAAATATATATATATTGTAGAGGCTTTCTAAATAGTATACAGAAATGCCCTGATGAGATGATCTGGAAACTATTCTTATTTTGATGAATGATCTATGCCTGAGAATCTGAAATGCATATTCAGAGAGAGAAGTAAGAGTTAGAGAGTGAAAAAGTCATAAACATGTATTTAGTAAGTATTATGCATGATGCACTGAGCTAGGCACTCTATATACATAAATATACGGGGATCTCAAACATCACATGGCAGTTAGCACATTATTCTCCTTTTATAGATTAAAACGAAAAGCAGAAAAGTTAAGAAACTTGATCAAGTTCACACAGGTAGTAAGAGGGAGAGCCGGAGTTCTTATCAATGTCTGACTGTACTATTTTCAATATATCATTGTTTCATTTTTTTTGTGTGTTTAAAATAAATCTTAGCATTTTGTAGGTAGAAAGTGTTAAGGATTTTGTTTTATTTACCAGTATTTACAGGTAAGTTTGGTGCCTAGAACAAAAGAGGAACTAGTTAATATTTGTAAAATGAATACATCTAGCCTAAACTATCATTTAATTAGTAAAGGTATGAGACCAAGAGAGGTGAAGTACTTTTTATTACTTTTTTTTTTTATTAAAGGTTACTTTTTTACTAAAGGTCACTCACCTAGTTAGTGGAAAAAGTCATGGAAGCCCAATATAGAGTCTCCTAGATAAAAATTTTATCTATGACATAAAAGTAGTAAAGCCAGTTTCAGAATTCTCTCTCCATCCCTGGATCAGCTCTGGCTCTCTGAAATAAATGACTTTCCCTCTCTCTCTAGCTTGGGATACAAAGAGATGGTTCTAAATAATCACACACAAGGACAGTTAAACGAACACTCTATTCTTAACAAGTTTTCACTCTATCCTTAAAAAAAGAATAGTCTTTGAATGTGATAAAGGTTTCTTCAGCTAATATATTTTTCTAATGTTCTTATTCTGTCTTTTCAATCTATAAAGGACCAGACAATATTTCCTATCTTGATTTGTAAGTTCACCTTTACTGTGTCTCTAGCAACTAAAATAAGACATGCCCCAAACTAAACTCTTTTCAGAGCTTCCTTAATGGGAGTATGATTTGTGCTGGCCATGGGGTCTAGTGCTTGGTTTAATGTTCTGCTGCCACTGTCTTGAAATTCTTAATAAAATTTTATTTTGAACTGAGCCTCAAGAATTATATTGTCAGTCTTGCTTCTTATTCTCCTCCTGCCAACCAGTACAAATCTGTTCTTCATTCTTTCTTCTGTATTTTTGAAGGACACCGCCAACATCTCATGATGCTGGAAACAAGGATTCATCTTTAACGTCAGCTCTTCTTGACCACCTCCACAATCAATTGTTGGCAAAGTTCTTTGAATTCTGACCTCACAAGGTATTTTACAATAAATACCTCTTTCCTATTGCCGCCATATTCAATAGGAAAAAAAAAAAAGCTACTTTAACAAAACTCAGACTTGATTTGAAATTGGGTTTCTGCCATTTATACATTGTAAGACTTTTTAGCAAGTCAATTAACTTCTTGAATGTCTATTTTTTCACCTATAAACTCAGAAGAATAAAACTTACCTTGTAGATTTAAAACTAGAAATATAATTGAATACTTTAAATAGTGCCTATTTTTAATTTAGAGAGGAGCTCATAAGACTCTAAATTTTAACTTTCTCCCAATTTCTAAAAATATTTTATCCTGATGTTAGTTGGCAGTATATAATTTTGAGAAATATATTTTACCCACAAATTATTATCATTCAAAACTTATTGAGTATTCATTTCTGTAAATATTTAAAAACAGTGCCCCCAAATTTATTGATAACTCTGATATCAAGAGATGAGGTATTTGTCTCCTAATCTTAAATCTGGATAGGTACAAAACTGCTTAATCAGTTGAGTGGAAATGACATTTATGAAGCTGGATTATAAAAGGGCATGTAGCTTCTAACTTCTTTGCTGGAATACCTACTTCTGGGGCCCTGAGCCACCAAGTAAAAAGTCCAGCAACCCAGAAACCATGCTATGAAAAAGCCAACCCACATGGAGATGCTATGTGTAATCACTCAGTCACAGCCCTGTTCTTCAAGTTATCCTAGTCCTGGCACCAGGTACATAAATGAATGAGCCTTCTGATAATTCCAGCCCCCAGCTATAAAGTCAACCCAATCTTCAAGTACTCTCAAATGAGGCTCTAGATATCACGAAGCAGGAGCAAGCCACTCTCTCTGAGTTTTATCTGAATTTCTGAGCCACAAAACCCATAAGTATAATAAAATGATTCTTTTAAGCCACAACTAAAATTTGAATTCATTTGTTATATAGTCAAAGTAAGTGGAACAACACCAGACTAAAAAAAAAAAAAGGGTTGAAAGAAAAGAAAAGAAACTCCATATATTGCATATGACCTGGCTCCCACTTTCTCTTCCAGCCTGTTTTGTTCTGTGAAGTAGACTGAATCCTTGGCAATAACCTTGGCTTTCCAAAGTTATTTCTCTTATTTACACTGCTATTGTTTGTTGGAAAGCTGTTCTCTATTTTCTTCACTCTCTTAAGACTCGGTTTATGTGCTGTTCACCTGCTATGAAATGATTTCTCATTTAATCCTTCAGTCCCTCCAGCTATATCATTTATTTTTCTTCTGAATCTTGATAAAACTTTTTACCTCTCTTTATACTTTAAAAAATTACCAAGCATTATACTTAGTCTTGTTTATGTTCACATTTAATCTTTCCTGACAGAATTTATATGTGACTTTATACCCCATTTACAATAAATGTCTCTTTGTAGGTATTCAATGCTTCGCTAATAACCAGCATTGTTCTGAATTAGAGCTATGGCACTGAGATGCTTCTAGCCTTGAAAAGTTATTTAGTAGCTACAATATTTATGGGAACCAAAACTCTTTCTCTGAACTATTATCATGCTATCTTCTTTGTCCTTTTAGTTTTCCTTGTGTATCCTTGCTTGTTCTCTGCAGAAATATTTATTTTATAATCTATTAGTTTTTTAGTTACCATTGATCTCAACTTCCTATTTTGTCCTTTAGTTATCATTCTCCCAAAGATTCTGTAGACATAAAACAATAGTTGATTTTACTATCTACTCCACCTGACATTGCTGAATTACAATTATCACCAACTTTCACACTATGGAAACATTATAAAACAAAACCACATAGGTGCCAAAAAAAAAAAAATCCACGGAGGCATATATTATGCTTTAAACTCTGAATTTTACTTTATTTTAGATACCATTTTCCCCCTAACTTTCAAAATATTGAAAGAAACAGAGATTGGTTTACTTTTTAAAAATTACTTGTATTGTAATTACCATGGATTTTTCTCTCCTTCCTAAGTGACAGACATTTGGCTTTAGGAAGAAAGAATGGAAAAGAAGGAAATATGCATTTACTGTATATGCCAGACACTCCTGAGCAAAATCATACTACTTACTTCATTTACTACACTATTTTAATATAAATTTCCTTCAATAGAAGGGAGATTGTTAATAACATCAGATGTTTCTGTGTCTAACCTAAATATATCAAATAATATTCGAACAGCTGAATATGAATGCTACAAAAGAGTTAGCTAAATATATGTATTTAATAATCCAGTAATTACTGACAGATAGGCAACCCTAAGAAACTAGTCATATAACGCATATGGGAGTAGGCCCATAACAAGAATCCTTGATATTTGCAGATGTCCTGCAGCAATCTGAATTCCCATCATGTTTTTAATCATGATTGCTTCCCTAGCACCCATCTGGGCTGCTATCAACATAGGCTCATGACTTCCAGGGAAGAATAAATAGAGAGTCAAGTGAATTTTTTGGAAGCTCCAGTTCTGTCTTGGTACAGATTTCTGCATAATAAAATAATGGAGTGAAGCATTAAAAAAAAAAAAATTCAATTGAAGCAAGTATCTTTAAATAGATTATTTTCCACAAGGAATTGGTGATTGCTAATGTTCCCTTATTGGCTATAAAATCACTGGGGGAAAAATAGTAATTACAGCATCACAACATAGTTTAACCCTTCTAACTTAGATATAAAGAGAAAAAATAAAAAACTTTTAAAAGATTATCTTTAAGAAGGCAATACCATTACTATGGCTATTCACAGGTTTCCAACTCCTTCACTCTCTCTCCAGAAAGGGAGCCATAATGTCTATTGATACCCTTCCAGGCATAACAACACGCATTACTGTTCATGAATTTTAGGGATTGAATATGTTATTAATCAAAAGACTTCCTGTAGTTTCATTGCTTCTAGAATCTCCTGGGGCATTGTATACAGCTGCATTCAAAGAAAATGAACTGTTATAAACTTGATCATATTCATCCCTTGGGCTCATCTGAATACAAAATTGCCCAATGAGCTGTTAATGGAATTTTCAACCAATTAGTTAACCCATACATTGGGATTTCTTTCTCTTCTCTTTTTTTTTTTTTGCCTTTTTCTTCTGGCCTGTAAATATATAATTTCTCTTTTCTCTAACATCATGAACATCTCAGTATTTGTTGAGTTGCCAAAACACTCAAATCACATTACTAAAATATACCTTTTCTCATATCACTCTTCATATGAGGGGAATATATTGTGTACAATTCTTTTTCCATATTATTTTTTTATTATCTCCAA
Organism: Pteropus medius; assembly: GCF_902729225.1. Lineage (NCBI taxonomy): Eukaryota > Metazoa > Chordata > Mammalia > Chiroptera > Pteropodidae > Pteropus > Pteropus medius. The sequence goes on from NW_024347791.1 coordinate 26,076,370, forward strand.
AAATAATATAGTAAGGAAATACATGTCATTCTACTATAAATATTTCTCATGAAAGTTGCTTCTTCTCCTTCTCCCTTCCTCCTCCTTCTTTATCTTCTTTTTCTTGTTCCTCCTTCTCCTTTTCTTCCTTTTCCTACTACCTCAATAAAGTATCCTGAGCTCTCAGACCGATAAGATCTGGTTGTCTGATTTTACATGTTAACAAAAGATTTCAAATACTTAAACTACCCATTTTGGCATTGTCTCTTTAGCAGAAGTGCCTTTACACTGGGTTTTGTTTCGCGACTAATGGAACTTATAGGGCATTTCATTTCTTCTTCATAGGAAAGCATTATTTTTTTAGAATTGTTGGTACATATTATTGATTTCAAATCAGGGACATTAAAGAGCAACACAATTCAATTCAGGAGCTCAGAGAGATACCTGTGACTCCCAGATCAGCCAATTTCCTGAATTAGTGGATGAAGATTTAAGAGTTCTTCAGGACATAGTTATACTGAAGAGAAGAAACAGAGACACATTTTCAGTAAAAGAGAGTGTCAGTAAATTCTTTAGAAGGTATATTTCTACCTTATTGCAAATTTATCCCTAAAATCATAGAGTGAAACATTAACAAAAAAGAAGAAGAAGAAGAACAAGAAGAAGAAGACGACGACGACGAAGATGACGACGATGACGACGAAGAAAGAAGAAAAAGAAACCTTTGCTCCCCATCCAGAGAGGGGTTCATTCGGCCTTGTTCTGGCTTCCTGTTGGAATGCCAGACACTCTAAAATTTTCTTAAAGGGAATTTTCACAATGTCCGAAGCCGTTGATGTCCTATTAATGAAGGAAGAGTATTTCCTCAAATTTCTTGCAGCAGGAACCCACATAGGGTTCCAAATGGAATAGTACATCTACAAAAGGAAAAGTGATGGCATCTACATCATAAATCTGAAGAGAAGCTTCTGCTAGCAGCATGTGTCACTGTTGCTATTAAAAACAAGGCTGTAGTCAGCAATAATGTAATGGCTATGTGTAGAGCCAGATGGACAATGGAGTAGTCTGGGGAAATTGTTTCATAAACTATATAAATGTCTAACCAATGTACTTGAAACTAATAATAAAATTAAAGAAATGCTAAAAAAAAAAAAAAGAAAAAGAAAAAAAAAACACCAAACAAGCTAAAGTTAGTGTCATATCCTCCAGGAATATTGGTTAGTGGGCTCTGCTGAAGTTTGCTGCCACTACTGGAACCACTTCTATTGCTGGTCTGGTTACTTCAGAAACCATCACCAATCAGATCCAGGTAGCCTTCTGGGAGCCATGACTTCCAGTGTTTATTGATTCCAGGGCTGACCACCAGCCTCTAACAGAGGCATCTTAGGTTGACCTGATACTATCGCTCTGTGTAACACAGACTTTTCTCTGCACTATGTGGACACTGTCATCCCATGCAACACAAAGGGAGCTCACTCAGTGGGTCTGACATGAACGCTGGCCTGTGAAGTGTTGAGCATGCATGGCACCATCTCTTGAGAACAGCCAACAGGAGGTCACATCTGATCTCTACTTCTGCATACATGCTGAGAAAATTGAAAAGGAAGAGCAAGCCTCTTCTGAAAAGGCTGTGGCTGAATAGGAATTTCAATGCGAATGGATTGCTCTAGCTCCTGAGTTTACTGCTACTCAGCCTGAGATCGCAGGCTGGTCTGAAGGTGTGCAGGTGCCCTCTGTGTCTACTCAGCAGTTTCCTACTGAAGACTGAGGTGCTCAGCCCACCACTAAAGACTGGTCTGCAGCTCCCACTGCTCAGGTTTGCTGAATTGGTAGGAACAACCTCTAAGTGGTCTTAAGCTGTTTCTCCAGATGTTTACACAGAAAATGGAAATAAAGTTGATAGAAAATAAAGTTTTTGGAGAAAAAATTAACAAAATAAAATATTATAAAAAAGAATATATCTTTCTAAAATTCATATATCGAAGCCCTATATTATACCCCCAATGTGACTGTATTTGGAGACAGGGCCGTTAGGCAGGTAATTAAAGCTAAATGAGGTCTTAAGTGTGGAGCCCTGATTCCATAGGACCGGTGTCCTTATAAGAAGAGGAAGAGACACCAGAGTTCCTGCTCTTTTCATAAGGTCAAAGAGAAGAAGTCTTATAAGGACACAGAGAGAAGGGGCCATCTGCAAGCCAGGAAATGAGCTTTCACAAGACACCAACCCTGATGGTACCTTGATCTTGGACTTCTGACCTCCAGAACCATGAGATAATTAATTTCTGTTGTTTAACTCATCTTTTCTGTAGTATTTTGTTATGACAACTCTGGCAGAGTAATATAGTAAGAGATTACTTATTAATCTCTAAATAGATTATTATATAGGAGAGCAAGGATGGTTTTCCTGATGAAAAGAAATAGGTGGTGAAAAATAGAAGAAAATATATCGTATCTAAATAAGTAAATAAAAGTGAAGTAAGAGCCAATATGGTTTGTAAAAGTTATATTCTTGCAGGGATAATAATAACAGAGTGCTACATATTATTGCCTGTTTCTCTCAGATGTGGAATAAAACCAAAGGTTTGTGCTGTTCACATGTCACAGAACTTTTCAGAACCCAGCATACTTCTCTGTTGTCTTTTAACTGCCAACAAATGACACCATCCTTTTCCTTAATGCACTTTGATTGAGATGCTGCAATGGATAGTGTGAGAATGGCATAAAAGCTCACAGTGTATTATGGAGCTGTTATTGGTTTGGAGAAGGCCTGTTGTTTGGGAGGCCACAAGACACCCACGGACAATAGGTGGTCAGTTCATGATGTTACATGGAATAGCACTATCTTCAATGTCTTATCAGATGCCCAAGTAGATTTTTATGGAGAGTTAAAAACATTATAATGAAATGATAAGTATGAGAGTTGTAAGAGTGTGGGAAAGTAAATAATACGATTGCTGGAATCAGATCTAATAATATTCAATCCCAATAAGATATTTTGTCTTCATGGAACAATATCTTCTACATAAAAGAGTCTAGACATCAAATAATTAAATTATGGAAATTACATTTGTAAAGTTTCCAAATGATGATTATCATTGGCATAATTGAGAGGATACCCCAGCATTCTATTTCCTAGTTATATGTGTGTGATCCAAATGTCTCCAAGCGCCCTAGACTTTTCCTTGAGTAGACATAAGTCTTATTTCATGGGAGATGCAACACCCATCACAGTATTTTGGACAATTTCTTAAGAGGAAGGGTATTTGTATTCCATGCCTTTTCTACTACTTTGGGTTCTCAATTCCCTTTCACCATCATGTTTTCTTCAGCTGCTCTTCTCTTTACATGTAGCTCCAGCCGCTGCATAAATGAACAGAGGCCATGTCTTCTATATTCACCAAAGTAATTCTAAGATGAAACTTGGATACAAAATGGAATTTTTGTTGAAAATTTGGAAGTAACAAAGAAGTGATGTCAGCAAAAAGAGAGGAAAAATATGTATAAACTGATATTTTCATGTTACCTACTCTTGCAGCAGAGAATTTTCACTGGCTTGCCCTGTGGTGGTGGGGTGTTTTTATGTTTTTGGCAACTACTCCCTTCTTCCAGCTCCTGTTCAAGTCTCCCAGTGTTTTACTTATGTAGCCAGGAGACAACTCCATAATTCCAATTATTTTACCAAACAAAATAATTTTGCTCTCATTTTGTTTTATGTTCTTTCATCAGACTAGCCCTGAAACCTATCTCTTAAATTATTATTTAGTAAAATTACTTTTTTTGTGTAATCTTCTATGATATTTAGCATACACACACATTTTTGTGTGACCACTATAGTAAACAGGATACAAGACAGTTCTATCACGCCACAAAAACTCTCTTCTTCTACCTCTTTGTAGAAATACCCTCTTCTACCCTAAGCTCTGACAACCACTGATCTGTTTTCTAACACTATAGATTTTTGAAAATGTCCTAGAAATAAAATCATAGATTATGTAAACTTTTGCAGCTCTTTCCTTTCATTTATAATAATGCCTTGAAATTCATCCAAGTAGTTGCATATATTAATAGTTCAAGTCTTTTTATTGCTGGATAATATTCCATCGTGTGAATGTACTCTAGCTTACTTATTAGTTCATGTACTGAAGGGCATATGCATTGTTTCCTGTTTAGGTGATTATAAATAGAGCTGCTATAAAATTTGTGTGGAAGTTTTTGCATAAACATATTTTTTTTCTCTAAGATAAATATCCAGTAGTGGAACTGGTGGGTCTTTACGTAAGTGAATGTTTAATTTAAAAGCAAAACAAAAACAAAAATAACTTGTTTTCTAAAGTGGCTGCACTATTTTTACATTCCAACCAGCAGTGTATACAACTTCTACTTGCTCTGCATCCTCAACAGTACTTAATATAGTCATATTTTTTCAACTCTTCTAATAGTATGTAGTGGTATCTCACCATGACTTTAATTTGTATTTACATAATAGCCGCTAGTATTGAACATTTTTTAATGTGCTTATTATCCATCTTCATTTCCACTTTGGTGAAGTATCTGTTCAAATCATTTGCCTATTTTTAAACTGGGTTGTTAGCTCTTGTTTAAGTTTCGAGAGTTCTATATAGGTTAAAATTTGTTCATTCTACAACATTTTCTGAAAATTGATCTCCAAAGGACAGTGATTCTGATATTTTCTCTTGTTATTACTTTTTTCTTCCTTTCAAATTCCAGACTCAACAGAAATCCCCTTCCTACTTGCCAATCCAGCCTAAAACCTGTACCTATGGGCTTCATCTTTATCTCTTTACTCGGTCTACATCTATCATACTCCTTCAATGAACTTTCTTTATTTTTGGGGGGATGGCTATTTTTAAAACCTCCTTTTGCATTATCCATTGTTTCTTTTAATGTTAAATTCTCTATCTCTAATTTGAAAAAGAAACTAATATATGATTCCTGTCTAAATTTCCACTTCCCTGCTTCCTATCAGTGCTATGCTTCTTGAAAAATGTTCTGTATTTGCTGCCTTCTTCTGTCCAATTTATGCAATCCAGACTCCGTTGTTATTATCATTCTGAAAACAATCTTAGAATAATCACCAATGACTGGCAGCTTCCTCTGCTGGTGGACTGTCTGTGTTCATTTTATTTATTTCTCTTCAACACCTGATATTTTTGTCTACCACTTCTCTCTAGATAATGAAAACATCCCAAAGAAATTAATTATTGTAGTCATGAAAAAAGGGTGAAATAAATATTTTTGGAAGAAGAATATTAGCTTTCTGAAAAAAAGAATTTTTATAAAAAATTCATGTAGATAAAAGGTGTGGGAATGCTCAAAATTTAGCATTCACATATAATTTAACTGGGTGTATTATATCTCAAAGGCATTTATATTCATAGTATCTTGTTTCACTTAAATTTACTTGCTCTACTATATTGAAATATGTGAATTCAGTTCACTAATATAATATTATAGTGCACTGTTTCCTAATTTTTAAAATAGAGATAAAAATAGTAGTTAACTCAAAGAAGTTCTATAAATATTATGTGAGATAATGAATATAAAGTACTTAGAGTACCTGAAATATAGAAAGCAATTAATAGGTGAACTAATTAATTATTTTTTTCTTTTTCCGTAGTTCTCTAATTAATTTCAAAATGAATTTTAAACACACACCAATTTATTCATCATGAATTTTCATTCAGTATTAACACTAGCAATTTATAAAATAATTCGTTGGACTTTGGACATAGGTTTTCATTTTTTTTGTTTGTTTGTTTTGTTTTTTGACTGTGAATCTGTGAATGTCTGGACATAGAACAGATGACGTATATGTGCTTTTTACTTAATTTGGGTAAGTAATCTTTCTATGTCTCTGCAGAGAACCTCTATATAAGTCAGGTTTGTAGAGTTTAACCAAGTCAATGGGAATTCTACCCTATGAGTGTTCTAGTGCTGATAGGCAAGAGACTCATGAAGTTGTTCAATGACTTCGAGTGCTAATTAATGAAAAGATAGTACAAAATGCTCTGTTTAGTTATATTTTCTTTCTTAAAAATCAGTTATATGCAAGATATTATTACACAAGTTTGTGCATATAGTTCAGTTGCTAAAATTTTGCTTGATGCTTTTCCATGTAATTCTATAAAACACTCTGCATTAATGTCTTAAGGCACTATTGATTTATTTACCATAAGACAATATACACAAAATGACTTTCATTTTGCCTCTCTTCTTTCGTAGACTATCTTGCTGAGATAATTCAGTAGAGAGTCTATTGTATAAACCATGGTTTTCTTTATTTTTATTGTTGAGTATCCATCTATGCTCTTATAACTCTAGTTTGTTTGTTTTTTAAAAGAAGCAGGGCCTAGCAATCAAATTTAACTAAAATAGCTCTTTTTTTGGACCATCTCTTTTGGCAAAGCAAAGAAGAAAATCACGTAAAAGGAATCCATTAGAATCATTATACCTAGAAAATAACATGTTTATGGCTAATTATAATAATGTCTCTTGGTAATATTTTGATTTTATACTTGAATACACAGTAGAAAATTGCTCAGTGTTCTTACTTCTCTTCATCCACTGAAGATGGAACAATTATTTCAAACCAACTTTTGTGTGCATGTGTAGTACATGTGTGTGTGTAGGGCAGGTGCAATCATTTTTCTTCCTAAAAATGTTATCAGGAACATATTTATTTTAACATTCTTTTTAATAAGTTTAATTTGTTTTTTTAAAGGCATACGAGAATCTTTACTATATTGGGTGTCACCTCTAAGTAATATAGAAATATTCAAGTTTTAATTTAATTATTTTTGATGTTGGTTCCAGAATTTGCACAATGGAATATAATATGTTGTTTCCATCTAAATGTATGTGTCATTTAGTTCATTTTATGCATGCTCATGAAACATTCAAACAATACAGAGTAAATGAAGCCAATGGATTTCATTATCATATCTACTGGAGATAATAGAATATGGCTGTATCTATGTCCACACATTAAAATTGAACTGAAATATAATTTTTTTCTTACAATTTATCAGCTCCTTTAGATAAAGGAAATTCAAGTGAGTAACATTAATTTTAATTAAGTAAGCAAGATATTTCAGCTAGAGAGGGGGAATCTCAGGTCAAACCTCCTGTAGTCCTCTACTCTTTCCTTCTCAAAATTTAGCGTATATACTAATCACCCAGTGTCTTAGTCCATTTTGGTGGCTATAACAAAAATATCATAGACTGGGGGACTTAAAAAAAAGTTTATTTCTCAGAATTCTGGATGCTAAGAAGTCCAAGATCAAGGAAGAATAGGTGTTTGTCGACCACCTCCTAGTTTATTGACCTCTAGTTTCTGGTGTCTTCACATGATGGAAGGGGTGAAAGCGCTTTCTGAAGTCTCTTTTGCAAGGACATTAGCCCCATTCATGGGGCTCTACTCTCATGACCTAAACACCTCCCAAAGGCCCTGCTTCCTACTACCATCATAATGGGGGTTAGAATTTCAACAAATGAACATTGGGAAGACATAAATATTTGGTTCATAACGCCTAGGGAATCTTATTAAAAGGTAGGCTGTGATTCAATATATTTGAGGGGCCTGAAATCCTAAATTTCTGACAGACCCTTAGGTAATACTGATACTGCTGGTCCTGGAAGCACATGCCCAGTGAAATAGTTTATATTTTTTTCCCCACACTCTTTTAGGTTGGGTCCTGTTTAAAAAAAAAAAAAATCATTAAATGAGGCAGACTGGTCAAGATGTCATAGGAGGTAACCACACCACACCAACATTATAACAAAACTATAGAGCAACCAGTAAGTGGAGTCACCTGAGATCTAGCTGAACAGAAGCCCTACAACTAGGGAAAAAAATAAGATGTCACTTCAAACCGGTAGGAGAGGCAGAGATGTGAAACAGCCCAGCCCCACAACCGCGTGTGTCAATCAAGAATCGGGAGGGCTATCTTGGCTGCAGAGCCACTCCCCCACTTGAGTGAGGGATACTGGTCCCACACTGGGCTCTTTATGCCAGGGTTCCAGTGCTAGGAAGAGAAGTCCCCACAACCTTTGACTGTGAAAACCAGCGGAGTTTGTGGCTGAGTGAGATGAAGCATTGTGGGAGGTGCAGATGTTCCTTTTAAAGGGCACACTCCCAGCCTTACTCAGTGACAGATTCACTTGCTTTGAGCTCTAGAGCTGAAGCAGCTGCTCGAGAAGCACCAGGGACATACAAGGAGACACTGAGTTGTTGGGCTAAAGAGCAAGGGCTGAGGGGCAGTTTCTCCCAGACAAGTTCTGGCCATGTTCATTGTTCCTCCCCACCCCCATCCTGTGGATACAGGTACCACCATATCTGAGTCACCATCAACCTGGATAACACAGGTTGCTCTACTCAGGTGATTTCTTGAGACTCCTCTCCCAACTTGTGGGCCCACCCTAGCCAATTCTTGTGGTTTATTCCATACAAAAGGTCTGTCTTGGTTCCTGCTATAGAGTTTCTAAAACTTCTAAAAAGCTCACAAAACACAAAGAAGCAGTATCTGGCCTCGGCATGCCCTGTATCTCTTGCTCAGTAACCCCAAACTCCACACTAGCAGCAGCTGGCCTCAGTTCCTGGCTTGACTTCTCAAAGCACCTATAAACCCAGCATAGGTAGCAGTCACCTTTTAATTGCTTGATGACTTTTACCAGGTGGCCCTGGAGGTGCACAGGCTGCAGCAGATCTTAGCCTGCAGCTGGACACATCCCAGGACTGTGCTGCTGGGCCCCACAAGATGTCTGTTACATAAGCCCATTCTACTAAGACCAAGAGACTTAGGAGCCCTACATAATACATAGAAACAGACACAAGAAGGCAGCCAAAATGGGCAGATAAGAAGTATGTCCCATATGAAAGAACAGAACAAAGCTCCAGAAAAAAATTCAACAAAATGAAGACAAGCGATCTACCAGATGCAGAGTTCAAAACACTGATTATAAGGATGCTCAATGAACTTAGGGGAAGAGTAGATGAACTCAGTGAGAATTTTAACAAAGAGATAGAAAACATAAAAATGGAGATGGAAAACATAAAAGAGAACCAGTCAGAAATGAATAATATAATATCTGAGATGAAGAGTACATTAGAGGAATAAACAGAGTGAATAAAGCAGAAGATTGAATCAGGAATATACAGGATGGGGTAACAGAAGCCACATAATCAGAACAGCAACAAGAAAAAGAAATAAAAAAATGCAGATAGTTAAAGGAGCCTTTGAGACATCATCAAATGTACCAACATTCACATCATAGAGGTACCAGAAGGAGAAGAGAGAGAGTAAGAAATTGAAAACTTATTTAAAGAAAACTTTCCTAACCTGGTGAAGGAAATAGACATATAACCCCAGGAAGTTAAGAGAATCCCAAACAAGATGAACTTAAGAGGCTCACATCAAGACACATCATAATTAAAATGCCAAGGTTTAAATATAAAGAGAGAATCTTAAGAACAGCAAGAGAAAAGCAAGTAGTTACCTACAAGGGAGCTCTCATTAGACTGTCAGCCAATTTCTCAACAGAAACTTTGTGGGTCAGAAGGACTTAGCACAAAATATTCAGTTATAAAAAGTCAGGACTTACAACCAAGATTACTTTACCTAGCAAAGCTAGCATTTGGAATTGAAGGGCAGGTAAAGGCTTCTCAGACAAGAAAAAGCTAAAGGAGTTCACCACCATCAAGCCAGTATTATAGGGACTTCTTTAGAAAGAAAGAAACAAACAAAAAATGTATCAAAAATATGAATAAAGAATGGCAATAACTACATATCTATCAACAAGTATTTCAAATGAAAAAGAATTAAATTCTCCAATCAAAAGGTAGGGTGGCTGAATGGATAAGAAAACAAGACCCTTACACGGGCTGCCTACAAGAGACTCATTTCAGATTAAAAGACACACACAGATGAAAAGTAAAGGGATGAGAAAAGTCATTTTATATGGAGCTAGAGGGTATTGTGCTGAGTGAAGTAAGTCAGATAGAGAAAGACAAATGCCATATGATTTCATGTACATGGGGAATCTAAAGAACAAAGTAAACAAACAAACAAAAAAAACAGAAATTAACTCACAGATACGGAGAATATTTTGAGAGTTTTCAAGATGGAAGAGGGGTTGGGGGAGTCAGTAAAAAAGGGGAAGAAATTAAGATATACAAATCAGTAGTTACAAAATAGTCATGGAGCTATAAAGTATAGTATAAGAAATATAGTCAATACTATAATATAGTTAATATTGTAATACCTATGTACCATGTCAGAGTGATACTAGATTTATTGGGGTGATCTCTTTGTGAGTTTTATAGTTGTCTAATTACTATGTTGTACACCTAAAACTAGTATAATATTGTAGACAACTATAATTCAAAAATTAAAAAAATATTTAAAAAATAAAAATCAAGAAGCCATTTAGAGTTGGCAGAGTGAACAGGAGTGGCAGAAAGTTCTAGAATAGGCATAAAAATAATAAGACTTATTTTCTGGGCACATACTCTGTACAAGGCACCATATGAGTGTTTGCTTATGTCATCCAATTTAATCCTTACAACAATCCTGTAAGGTAGGTGCTATTAACACCATTTTATATTTAGAAAGCTGAACCTTGTAGAAATTAACTAACTTTATTCCTTTATTAGGAAATATTTAGGGTTTGCCTAGTCTGGGCCAGGCACTGTATAGGCCCTGAAGTGAACAAAACAGATTTGACCCCTACACTCACAGAGCTTGCAGATAGTGAGAGGCAAGGCAATTAACTGTGACAGTACAATATGGAGAGAGAGCCACTATCAGAACAGTTCACAAGGCCACCTAATCTGAATTTGGTGGTCCAGGTCTAGAAGCAATGACATTTAAATCTAGGCTAGAAAGATGAGTTAGATATCAATTTGAATAGGTTAATGAGTGGTGAGGGAGGAGGAAAAGAGAAGGCAGAGTATAGGAAAATGAAATGGAAAATTGAAAATCTCAAATACACATGTGCTTAAGAGAGGGCTGGATGATTTCAGAGCATAGTTTAAGTTTGAGAAAGGCAAAAGGCAAGGCTGCAAAAGGAGGCGAGAGAAAGGTGGTGAATAGACTTAAGTCTTGTTAACATCTGTGCTTTATGCTGAGAGCAAGGGGGAGCCATCGAAATGCTTTAAGTAGAGCTACGACTAGGTCAGAATTGTCCAAAATTTACTCTCTAGTAAATTGTGAAGATAAGATTTGAACCTTGATTTTCACTACTACCCTAGAATGAGAGAGATTCCACATTCAGTACACAGAGCAGTTTCATTCTATAAAATTATTGGTTAGGTATTTCAGAGAACAATAAGTTTCTTTGAAAATTACTTGTAAAATATTTTCATTTTCAGCCTCATATATTTTCTGCCTTTGAGAATTTGATACACTTCTATATTATAGTATTCTACAGAGGCATTGATCCATACATCATCATTCCAAGGAGGAAAAGGTGTTCCTTAGCTCTCTCTCCTCTCATTTAAACACCAAAATGTATTTATTGAGTATCTATATTTTCAGGACAGCAGATACAGGTGAGCAAGGCAGGTATACTTCTTGCCTTCAAGATCTTTTGAGATGTTATAGACTAAATTTTATGGCCTCACCTATGAAAAGGAAACATTTTACTTTCAAGATTGATGTGAAGGATGAGTATTATAATATATTGTAAACATTTTGTAAATCTTAAAACTATATTATGTATTTCTTTTTTATTTTTGCGTATCTCCCTTCAATAGAGTGTGAACTCTATGTAGGCCAGGACTGTCTTGTATCCTGCTGACTCCCAGCATTAAGAACAGCACCAAATTTGAGAACTAATAGAGAAACAGTGTTGGAATGGTGATGTCTTGTTCAGGCCAAGTGCATGCCAAGCTTCAGATTTGTCCCTTTAGTGACATAAATCGCCATGATTGTTTATCAAAGACAATGGTTGTCTCCAAAATGTTAAAGAAAATATATATATACATATTTTATATATATATATATATATATATATATATATATATATATATATATATATATATATATATATATATATATATCTCAAGAATCACCATGTTTCTGACTTCAGGAGTTGCCAGAATATCTATAAAATCTCTGATGCTATAGGTTTCTCTCATTTGCTTTGCTTTGAATCACAAAATACTGCTTGGGGATGACGTAATAGCCTGAAATGACTTCCAAGCAATGCTAGTTTTGTGATGTTTGCCTAAAAGAATTGGTACAAATGAAACCCAGAAATTTAACACAAATTTAGTAACTCCTCTTGTGGTGTTGGAACTCACAAGTGTTGGAAATGTAAACAAGTCTTTTTAAAGGATTGCTTATAAATAAAACTAATTTAAAGTAAAAAAAATGATTAACGAAGACAATTCAGGTGATACAAGCAAACTTTATTAAAACTTCATGAAATGGACAGTCTTCATATGGAGAACTGAAAAATGAGGCAGAAGCCAGGGAGCTTTTAGAGGATAAAGAATAAAGAGCAAAGAAGTGAAAAATGCAAAATATCTAATTGGCTGAGGTCACACAGTCAGCTCTTTTGGAGTGAGAAGGAACAAGAAAATAAGTGTAGAGCCCAGAACTGGCTTGGTGGTTGGGGGTTGGTTGACTGGATGGATATACTGTGCGTGTTGTCAAGTAGAGCATTTACAGTGCTCTAAGTTTTGGTTTGCTGATATGGTATTCCAGGCAGGAGTGGCTCCATCTGGAGCCTAGAAAGTTATTTCAACAGTACTTTTGATTATCCTCCAATATCCTGCACTTTCTTAGGTGGAGTTAAGGATATCTGGTAATAAACAGTATTAAGTAATACTCTATTACTAATAATGTTTGTATTTTTCTTTTCCCTTTCAATATGTAGAATGCATAAACTTTTTGTTTTGGCCTTGACTGTTAATGGCAGACACTGGGGAGAAAGGAGGTATAAAAGATCCAAGCCTATTTTTGTACCAGAATGCCAGTAATTCCCAGATTCATTTGGATAGAACTTTCCTAAGTTATTCTGAGTAAGTGCTGCCTGACACAAGAAGTTAAAGGACCTCATAGAATGGTGCTTAAAGTGTTCTGTGCTATTCCAATATTGCTGTTGGGCAGATTCTGGCATCTTTGAAACTCTGGGGGTCATAATTACCAATGGAGGGAGATTATATCACCCTGCTAAAAAAGGATAAATATTTTAGAGAATATGGATTTGATTGTTCAAAGGTTCTCACTGTTTTTTTTTAACAGTTTATTGATTCAACAAACATCCTATTATCATTTCTAGTCCTTTATAGATTCTTAAGTAGTGCCTAACTGAGGCTAGTACAGATGCTAATTCTTTCAATAACAGCTGGACCTGGATATCCTTGTCACTTCTTTTAAGTGGAGAGAATAAACATACAGAGAAAATATAGAAATGCAATTTACATAAAATGAGGAAAGGGACTTTCTTGACATCTAATGAAAAATAAAAAGCAAGAGATTTTGAAAGCTACTAATGCTATTGCTCTGCTTAAGAGATTTCTTATATTTCCGTTGCTATTCCATTTGCTTTGTTTTCCCAGAATGGCTTGTTATTTGTGGGCAATTGTCTGGAAATGATGGAAAATTATTTTTAAATTGTAGACATCCATATGCTACAAAGCTTTTGCAATAGGCACTGGCTTATATAAATTTATAAAAATAATTATATTGTAAAGGAGCCAATCTCAAAGAGTTTGAATCATCCAAATATTTTAGATAGGAACTCAGAGGTTCTTGTACTTGTAAACACAAATACTAGTTTAAAAGGCTTTGTTTTGCATGAGATTGTTGAATAAATTACTCCTTAGTAGAACTCAGAAAAAGTTATTGCTCCGTCTTTCCCTGAAGAAATATTTTGAAGAAAAATTAATTAATAGTACCTTTTAAATACCACAGAGCTACAGGAACATCACAATGTCATCATCTTTAGCAACCATATTTCAGTGTGCTTTCTATACTAAACTTATTTTTGGTTAGGAGAGAATCTAAGAGGCATTGTACTTGGAACACTTTGTTAAAAGATTTGTGAGAGGCAATGTATTTGCCTCCCACACAAACATAGTTTTGGGGCCTTTGTATTTCAAAGATGAGTAAATAGCAAAGCAAAAAAAAAAAAAAAAAAAGGGGGGAGATGGACATATGTTATAAACTAACAACCAAAATAAATACTTTAAATAAATCAATTACTATCACTGCCATATCAAAAATAAAAATTTCTATCATTTCTAAAAAGAAATGACATGTTAATGCAAACATGCAATTAGGGAAATATCTCTAATAAGATACAGTACTAAAGATCAACTAGCACAGTATCCCTCATTTTTCAGTAAATTGTTGTCATTCTCAGACCATATAAATGGTCATTGCCTGTTTCTTCTCTTTGTCTGTTTTTATTTGCTTGTTTTTGTTTTTCAAGTGAAATATAACTAACCACAAGCTGGGAATACTTCATTTCAGATCATGATGTGAGGATAACATATTGGAAATTTTTTTCTTGGTGGAGTGACCAAGTGGCTAAGATTTCTGATTCATCTTAAAATTAGGCCCATGGAAATGTAGTGAGCTAAAATTCAGCAGATTTTGTTATATAGTTTGTGACTCCAGTGAGGAAAGAAATTATAGATTTTTATCCTTTTTTAAATGTCTTTTTATGACACTGTTCTAAGTTAATAAAAAATAAAATTTTACCATAAATAAAATGTACATACAAAGATAGACCAATATCTTCCATGGAGCTTTAAACTTCATCTTGTTAGTGAAATCAAGAGTTATACTTACTTGAAGGATGTTGGCATTTCTCTAGTTAAGCATGTACCTCAATCACACTATGAAATATTAATGCTAAGTCATGTTCTCAATTGCTATGATACTTGCTTCTTGAAGTTCTTCTGCAGAGAATACAGGCATTTTCAAGAGGGAATAGAACGTGAATCATTGAAAAATTTTCATTGATAAATATATTTTATGTATATTTAATTAGTCATCATCATTTTTAGAGATAACTGAAGCAATAATTATGCAATAATGTTTGGTTTATATAACAATGGACCTCTTGAGAGCTCATAAAATATGATACAATTTAAAGTATATTAAATATATTAATCTTCCTGAAATCAGAAAAGAGTGCAAAATCCAAGCTAAAGCAAAAACCAATTCAAGAAATCATTCTTTAAAATAAAATTTGACTTTATGTGTTCATTTTGAAAGATAACCAGAAGTAAAACTTGGGGAAGAAAGATAAACAATGTCCTTCTCTTATAGCATAATTATTCCATATTAGGGGAAATAAAGAAAATATATGAAAATATTTTAAATATTTGATATTTGAACCACTCACTAAAAGACTGATAACCTATTTGATTTCATTTCATAAAACTTAAAAAAATCAGTACATTATTGAATAAAACTAAGGTGGTGAAATTATTATTTGGCTAAATTATACATTTAGTGTCATGCTGGGCACTTCATAGGCGTTTAATAAATATGTGCTTAATAAATGGCAGTTGAGTTCTCGAGTTTCTCATGTCTTACAGCATTTCTCTGTGTGTGTTATGTAAATAACAAGATTTAAAATTGATTTTCAAAGTTTAAAATTCAAAATAAGCATATAGATATACCTACTTATAAGAAAAATAACTATGCAAATTTTAAGAGTTGATGAAGTAGGGAAGTAATTTATTTCTGTTACTAAAAACTTACATTTAAGGAATTTCAGTTCATGTGATGAGACATTTTATGTCTATGTAAGCTCTGTAAGTAAATAAATACATTTCAAAATTGAAAATTCAGAATTTGTTTTTAACAAACTTAGCCACATGATAATCTCCACATTAAATGGAGACAAAGGAAGAAAACTACTGCAGGGAAAAAAACAACCCCCCCAAAAAAAACCTGTTCTCTTGAGCACAATAAGAAGTGAATGATTGCCAAAAGAAATGTCAATTGTAACAAGTATATATATGTTAATCCCCAGGATATACTGATTGGTGTGTTAAAACAGCAATCATATAAATCACCTTATTAAGGCCCTTGTTATCATTAGCTTTTGAATACAAAACAGGAGATTCTTTTCCATAAGAAAACATCAATAATTTTATCCTGGGTGGGAGTTACCTGTCCTAAGCAGCTTTGTTAAAAGATTGTATCTTGAAGACAGTTTTATGGAGAACAGGAAGGCAACTTGTCTCAATGTAATGATTTGGACTGATGCGCATTTTAGTAGACAGCCTACTGATATATAGTAATGTATATTAAACTCTAATTGGGAGATAGTGAGTTAGAAAGATAGAGATCACTTTTACAGAGTATTTGTACATGGCACAGAGGTATACTGTAACAAATATATAAAATATATCATATCAATTAATATTTTATTTTAAGAAACATTGTTTACTTTCATTATTTTACTTAAAGTGGCCATATATCTAATGCCAAATACCTAAAATATTGACTGAAGAATCTATATCATGTATTATTACTCTAATGGATATTTTGTAAAATTTATGAAACTGTTTACTCATGATTGCCTGGAGCAATCAAATAAGCAGAGTGCCTCCACAGATAATTCTAAAGAGTTACTATATGCTCACTAAATTTGTTTTCAATTAGATCTGGGGTCAGCAAACTTTTCCTGTAAGAGATTAGATAATAAATATTTTAAGTTTTCTGGTCAAGATGCAAAATTGAGAATATTATTAAAGCACTTATGTAACAATAGAAAAACACATTTTTGCTAGTTTTCATAGGTTAAGTTCAAATAATAATAATAATAATAATAATAATCTAGTACAAATATAGAAATATTTTAACAAAGTTAGTCTTTAAAATCATAAGTTGATTGCAAATGTCCACCTGTTAATGCTGATTTGAAATTATATTTTACAGATTTCATCAAATTGCAGTAAAACATTACCAGTGCTAATCCATCATACTGCCTTGTAGTATGACAAGTCAGAATATTCAGCTTCTATTTCTGACAAAAAAAAAAATCACAGAACTACCCACCAGAGTGAATTAAATTCACAATGACACTGCTGGTTTAATAACATGATGTACTGAATGAAATATTTTGTGGTACTTGCTGATGAATAATGAAATGAATATAGACAAACACATCATAGTTTCACAAGCTTTGTAAATTTATCCAAATTTGCCTTTTTCTGCTCCACACATATTTTTCCCAGCATCAGTTGCAATACATCTTAGCAGATTCTACTTCAGGTTTTACTGAATTAGTGTTTTCTCAACTTCTGAAAAATATTCTCTTATAGTTGTGCCAGCTGACTGTTCACAGAGAATGATTCTTCAGTCACTTAAAACTCTGCTTTGATTCCTCACAGAAATAACAGAGCATTATTAGTAACATCTGTCGATTCATACAAAAACATTGGAAACCATTTACCTTGTTCTTTAGTTGATTATTGATGCTTCTCTCAACTCTTCAAGCTATTGTTCTTGTGGAAAGAATAACTGTCTTTATAATGTAAATGTGTAATAGGCATACAAGTTCTCTGGCCTTACTAAAACAGGTGGCAAGCTAGAATTGGCCCATTGGCCTTAGCTTGTGGATACTTGTACTAAATGATGATTCTGAAAGATACACAGTTTTTAACACAGAGTGGGGCCTGGATTAATTAAAAGGACTTTTAATTAATAGTCATTAGTTACATATATATTCATATATATTCGTATGTATCAGTACATATTCATTTTGTTTTTCTTTTTTCTTTTTTTTTTGTATTTGAGTTCCAATAAATGTAGATACAATTGGAATTATAAAGCACAAAACCTCTCTTTGTTAAAATGTATATTAAATGTAAATGTGTGTTAAGTTTGTAGCCACTATAGTATGGATAATGCTCACGTTCACGAATAATATTTGAAAATTATTATTCAAATCAGCACTGAAAGTCGATCAAGTCATAGAGTGAAATTCTGATGTGTATCTTTGTTGTTTCATTACTCTTACTCATTAATGTGTTTGAAACTATCGGAGGGCCGTTTGGTGACCATTCCTAATCCATCATTGATCCCTGAGGCCGCCCACTTGGGCACTGCCAGGCTGATCCTAGCTTAGTCACCGGGCGTTCGGGGTCTCCGCTAAGGGAGCGACACCAGAGGAAGAAAAGGGGAAAACGCAAAGGAAGAGCCTTCCCAGGTGGTCTTTGTCACCGTCCTGATAGCGCAGAGCTCGGGGAGCAGTGGAACCTTCATAAATATCAGCTTAACAGAAACTGAACAATTAAGAATTCAAACCCTCAGAGAGTGGGAAGTGTGCGCTGCACGGTTGCTGGGGATCATGCAGCTCTCTGAAACGCAGTCATAAAACCCTTGCAGAAAATTTTCTCTCTCTCCTCATGGGAATGGGTCATCTCTGTCACGTCTTGCCCTGAGACAGACTGAATGTCAAGCCCAGGTCCAAATCCCTCTTTTGACCTTGGGGGCGTCCCAGGCAAACTTGGAGCTCGGCGGGTCTGGGCGTGAGTGGAGAGCAAGCGGATGAAAGCCAGGTTCTGAGCTCCTGCAGGCCCCTGACTCCCCAAACCCTTCAATCCCGTACCCTCTCTTTGCTCCTCAGGTGCTCACGAGACAAGAAGGCACGCGCCATCATCACTGAGCGCTTCCTTCAGTTTGCGTCCTAGCGCCGTGTTTGCCTGACCCTGGTCTCACCCTCCGATGGGAGCGCAGCCCTTTCTTGGATGCTTGGCACCCTGGAGCTGGAAGGTGCCTTTTCCCTTGAGAGGAAGGGAGGAGAGGACATCTCAGCCACCATCGACATGCTAGGGCTCCAGGGAGGCGATCCCAGGGCTGTGGAGCTGAACAGAGAGCCGGCCCCTTTCGGATGTTGAGTGCGGGGCCCCTAGGTGTTCTCCAAGTTACGTCGGCTTAGCTCTCAAAACCTCCCTATCGCGTATCCAAAGAGAAAATAACCAAAACCCCACCTCCCTCGGTCCTCAGGGAGGGCCCAAGTGGACAGGAACTCTCAAGGATGCCTGTGGGACTTAGCCCCATGACTCTCAGGAATCTCGTTCTCATAGCAGCCACCTGCGCCTGCCCTCAGCTTCCTCCAAAGTGGAACCAGGTGCGGTGGACTCTTGAGCATCGCGAGGCCGCGCACATAGACCTGGGTGTGAGGCCTTGCAGCAACCTGTATTGTGACTTCCCCTTCCCAGCCTGAGATGACTTTTTCTTTCTTCTGGGCTTCACTCTTGCTCCCAAACCCTTCCTTCAATTTCTCAGCAGAGTAGGCCACCTCTCCCACCCAGTCTTTCTGTTTCCAAACATCCTTTCAATGTTTCTTCTTTGAAAGTATCTCATCAAATTTCAAAGTCCATTATGTATCCTTCGGTGCCATTAAAATGAGGTCAGTATTCACTATTAAATTAGTCCAAAATATTTTTCATATTAATATTTAGTTTGAAGAAGTTTGATGGCTCATGCCGGTTCTAGGAAATAAGGGAGTAAAAAGCAGGACAGTATCTGGATAATAATTGTCAAAATATGTACTTAAAAAATACTCTTGGACTTACTCCATCCTTTCCTAGGATGTTTTTCCAGAAAAATTTGTATGAAATCCTGATGAGTTACAAAGACCTTCATCACAATATTATTTATAAAATAAAAACATGAAAATAAATAACCTACAACAAGGAACTGGTTAAATAAATTATATGTTCATTTTATGGACATAAGTTGTCGGTAAAAAGGTAGACTGATCATGCCATCAAAGAAAAGGACAAGAGATAAAACTACATTAAAAAAAAATTTGCCTGTCAAAATAATCATTGAATAAATTAAAAAAAAAAACCTTATAAAAGTTTAATTAGCGTTCCGCAAGAGTATCACAGTTTAAAATATTAAACCATAGAAAAAATGTCAAAAAAGGTGAATAAAGGATTCTCAAAATAAATTTCAATATACATAAGAATAAAAACCCTCAAAAAGTAAATTAGGTGATTATTTGTAAAGATCAGACCATTGATATTAAAATTATCTTAATGCCTTATATTAATGCTAAAAGCACTACTAGCACTCACGAACATTATGTACATTGTTAAAACCATTCTGGAGGACAATTTGTCAAAGCAGGTTTATCCATGAAATACTTATTTAGTCTTCATTATCTGCCATGCACTGACAAAGTTCTTTCTAAGGGTGATGCAAGGGGAGAAGCTCCCTAAGGGAATATTATCTGTATCTGCAGTTTTCACTAGTGGGAAGAGTTGAGTTGTCTGCTCCATTGATTTAGGCCGTATGATTTGCTTTTACTAGTGGAATATGGACAGACATAAGAGCAAATCAATCTACATCGAGGCTTTAATAAGTGTGCTGTGTTCTGCTTGCCCTACTGTGCTTGGGACATCCCCCATGAGAGGAAGATGCCTATGCCACTGTTTTACACTAGGTCCTTGAAAAGGAAACAAAACCTGACTGAATGGCACAAATTGAAACCCAAGCCCAGCTAAGCTCAGGGAAATAGTGCTGATCTAAAGAACTGCAGTTGAAAAGTAAATCCTTGTTTGTCATAAGCCCCTGTATATGAAGTTTGTTTCTTATGCATCATTGTTACTGCAGCAAAACCAGCATAAGAAACATGTACAAGAAAGAACTGTCCCATTTAAATGCCCTAAACAGTTTCCATTTCCTGCTCTAAAAACATTGAGAATAGTAAATGAAGAAAAATAGATCTCATCTCGGATTACATGGAGATGAGACAAATAATCACATGATAATTACATGATTGCATATTGTCATAAATATTAGCCAAGACAATTAGAAAAGCATAGGGCTTAAAGATAAAGAGGTACAGGAGGAATTAATTTTAATTGGGAAAATAAATAAAAACTTCTCCAGATATATCCCATTTAAAACATGAAAGAGTAAGAGATCGACAAAAAATAAGAAAAAAAAAGCTTTTCAGGCTGAAGGAACAGAGTGAACAAAAAGGAAGAGAAGCTTGGGGCCCTGAGGCACTGGTGGAAGGCCAGGGAGCTCAGAGCAAACAGGAGATGGGATCTGGGGAACTGGTGGGGTCCAGCCCACATAGGGCCTTGCAGTTCACAGTGAGGTGTTTGGCAGGTTTTACACTAAGCACAATGCAACCCTTGAACAAGTACATAATTCTTTTAAACTAAAATTTACTTATGTAAACTTATTAGTCTCGTAACTAGAATAAATTCAGTCCTTGGTATATACAAATGGACTTGGAATTTTGAGTGTCACCAAATGTGAGAATGTCCCTATAAAACTTTTACCTCATGTTATAGGGAACTTTATTACACCATCAGTCGAAATACTATCCATATGCTATCTAGAAATAGGAAAAAAGGAAATAATTTATTTACAAAATTCACTTTGAAATAAATAAATAGCAATTATGAAATAGTATTCTAAGAACTATAATTTTTGTCCCCCTTCTATTTGGGGAGCTGTATAATCATTTAACTAAAACAGTAAAGCTAAATAAGAAAATGAGAAAGACAAAAAATTTGCTGTTTCTGGATCAAAGAAGAGTCTCGCTAAATATTGACAATAAAAATACTGTAATTACACTATCTAAAAATTGAATAAAATAAAAATTTTTTCCCATAGGATTTTTAGTCATATAATATACATTTATAAACCATTATCCAAAGAAATGTAATCAATGAAATTTCTATTTGAGCTATTGGGTAATCACTTAAAAAATGGCAGTAATATCAAAATAGAAAAAGTTCAAAATTATTTTAGAAGACAAAAAATCTTGCTGTATTTTGGATTATTTTAGTAGACTTGCTGATGACAACAAAATATTATAATTATACTAAATGTAAATAGAGTAAAATTAAGCAATTACAAAAATTACCTTTAGATTATCTAAAGTTATAAAGCATTATCTTAAAACATAATTCTATCAAACTTTTATTTCAATGCATAATGACTTAGCTAATAGCAATAAAACTAAGAGAGGGAAAAAAACTTTAGTAGAGAGAGAAAAAAGTGTCTTACTGTGGTTTTGGATGTTCAGAAGTAATCATACTGGAAAGCAAAATTGACTAAAACACTGAGACACTTCTGTTTCAAGTTGAGAGGAGAGAAGAATGAGTTCCGTGCTCCATGTAAAACAATTAATTGTTTCCAATGGAGGATGCCCTGTATCACAGAGTCCTTTGAGGTAGGCTTGCTTTTTAGAAGAGGGGGCTGGCCAGCAATCCTCTTCTTAGGAATTTCCCCTTGGATTTTTTTTCTGTAACATATAGCCTCTGATGGGAGGATGAGGTAGAGAACCAGACTCTTCATTTAGATGGGAGGATTAAATCAAAGGAAGATCCTCATGTATTTCATGCAAGAACACCAGGAAAAACTCTGTCTCATGGAAAAGCTGCTGCATCTCCTTCTCCTGAGTTCCTGACCCCATGAGAGGTGGCATATGGTCCCTATAAGCCACGGGATTTTGGATCCCTGCCCCATTACAGCTTCATGTACCTTCTTAGGATCCGGTCATTCAGAGAATCCCCTGGTGGTCTTCTAGAGCCTCTGCCAAATGTTCCTTTTAAAACATCAGGAACATAAAGATACTTTTCAAAATGTTCTCATTAAAATCTAATTAATTTTTATTTTTTGTCCAGAGTTTCCATTTTTTCTTCCTTAAGTCATGAAAGTAACTCTCAACCACCTATTATCATGAGCTTTCATGGGAAATATTCTGACATTGATACTTAACAGCAATATTTCCCAATTTTTCTGAAAGATTTTGGCTTGTATTTTATGTGTCTAGCTTTTCTCATGCATGGCTGATTTTTTTTCAATCGCTTTGGAAAGATTAACCTTTATCTTTCTTTGTGTGATAAATTTACTCTAAACTGAATACTTCATGAAATGCCTTTTTTTNGTTTTCTGATAGCTGCACAAATTTCCATTTTGGTGACATTTAATATGATCTTTAAGAGAATTGATTTCTTTAACTTTTTTAGCTAATTTTGTGTACATTTGGTTTCTTTTTTTTCTCAAGACATTTTAAGGAAGTGTATTAGTTTCCTATAGCTGCTATAACAAATTTTCACAAGCTTCGTGGCTTAAAACAACACAAATTTATTATTCTAGACATCAGAAATCTGAAATTTGTTTCACTGAGCTAAAATCAAGGTGTCAGTAGGGCTGTTTCCTCTAGAGACCATAGACGAGAATCCATTCCTTATCTTTTACAATTTCTGTTACCTACATTCATTGGCTCATGGCCATATCACTTCAGCCTTTTTCCATCATATCATTTCTTTCTTTGACTCTTATCCTCCTGCCTCCTTTTTTTAAGGACCCCTGTGATTACATAGGGCCCACCCAAATAACCCAGAATATTCTCCCCATCTCAAGATCTTTAACTTAATCAAAACTACCAAGTCTCTTTTGCCACATAAGGTTCTGAGGATTAACACATGGACATCTTTGGGGGGTCTATTATTCAGCGTACCAAAGAAAGTTTTACTCAGCCACATCGATCTATTTTCTTCTAAACTTATACTAAAGGGGTCTCTTTTTTCTGATACATTTGTTTTATGGAATTCTGAATTCCCACAATCTGTGTCATCTCCTCTAAGAACAGCATCACTCAACTTTAACAAATGTTCACCCAGAAATAGGATCTTACTTTTAGAACTTATTCCATACCAGTTTAGAGTTTTGTAGCATTGCATTTTATTTGATGTTTACTTACTCTTCATTTTCATCCTTGTACCTGTCAAAGGAGCTTTATGCTTTCTTTAAGGTTGGAATTTCTATTCAAAGCATTTTTTAATGCTGTCTGTCATTGTGCTTTTTTCTTCTTATCTGTAATGAAGGAAGTTTGTAGCTACTTGACATTTTAAGTGTCTCGATGCACCATTTATCATTTAAAGACCGACTCTTTCTTGGTACAGTTGCCACCAACCCAACTTGTTCGAAACAGTTACATTACTCTCAGTCTTTTTCTGAGCTTCTTTTCTTAAGCCCAAGTAAAGAGTTGGAGATTCTAGGTTCTTATTAATGGCTTCCAGTTTTTGTATTTTAATTAAAGTGTTCTTAAGTCCGGTTGCCATTAAAGTTAATTCAGTTCTTGCAAATCCCTCTTTATGAAGCTAAGCATCTCAAAGATGAACTCTTTTTCCCTCAGAGGGGTAGACACTCTAGTGGCCAGTTCTTTGTCTCTAACTGTGCAAATTAGGGTTCTAATGATTACAGAATCCTAATATTACTAAAATTGTCACCCTTTCCTATAACAATCTGTAGAGATCTGGGGCTGGTCTGAGATCTCTTGTCAGTACTGCCACTGTCAACTTCAGTCTCTCAAGGACCAGACTGCTGCAGAGTATCATAGCCATCAGATGACTCACCATGTCCCCAGAAGCCACAGCTAAAACCCATCATGTTGCCAAGCCAGAGAATTCTGTAGATATTCTGCCTGAAACCACACCAGTGCCCAACAACCTAGAACAGACCTTAGTATAGGTGGAGAAGAAGGGGAAATAACAGTAAAAGAGAACCTCCCAACCTTTTTAACATGGTGATATAGGCAGGAATACTATTACATGACTCCAGGGGACATAAACTAAGCCCCCAGAAGCCAGCGATAGTGCTCTGGGGCTCTGTGCTCAGTGCCCCATGCACACTGGGAATCCATATCTTGTTTGATCTATAAACCATTCAAAGGCACTGGTTGGGATGCTTCAGTTGTGAAGTATTTGAAGGATGTGAAGGTTGTGAAGGATTTGCAGGTTGCCAACTAGTTGAAAGGATTTGCAGGTTGCCAACTCTGGCTAATATTCCATCTCGTAAATAAATTTGTTACTCTATGATCCGTTTAAGATAGCCATACTTAGTAAATAAAATTATAGGGTGTTCAGTTAAATTTGCATTTCATAAAAAACGAATAATATTTTAGTATAAATATGTCCCATGCAGTTGTTATACATTTATAATAAAAAAATTTTTTGTTTATCTGCAATTCAAATTTAACTGGGTATCCTGTGTTTATCTGGCAACCTTTGTCCTGGTGGTGTCATTCTGACCACAATGGTAACAGAAAACTCACCGCTCTCACTGCATCTTCTTGTTTTGTGCTTGGCCAGCCTTGAACATGTATTGGCAGAAAGATTATAGAGGGCCCAACAAAGAGTTTCAACCAGTGCTGTGTTGGAGCCAGATCCTACCAGCTGGTTAGAGCTGATTGTCAGCATTTTTTTCCAGCCTTGTGTTCAGCAATGTCTCATTGAAATGGGCTATGGTTGGCATTTACACCAAAGAAATAGATAAACACTGAGGATGAAAGTTGTGTCTATCTTCCAACCTCCTAAGCCCCCGGACAGTTGGTTGTTTTAATTTACACACTTCTGACTGTGATCAATCTGCTTTAACCACAAACTGTCATATTTTTAGTGTGGGAAAATCACAAAAGCCAGTTTTCTCCCCTTTACAAAAGGTGAATTGAGAAATACCATTGCCACCAGAGGTCACTATTAACCTCCTGAATCCAAAAGCACCCAAGCTACAAAAGTAATCTCCTGGCACACAGAATCAGGAAAGGCATTTTTTGTACCATAAAGTAGATAACCTAAAATTTACTCTACATTTTTAATCAATCTCTATGAAGTTTCCATAGAACACAAAATAGTTAAAGCACCAGTTATAGATATTAGTTAATATTACTTTTCCACTGACTGTCAAGTACACAAACTTATTCATTATAGTCTCCTCCCTTCAATGCTATTAAATAAATAAAGAATATTAAGAGATGGAGGAAACTGTACTTCATTAAGCTTTAACTTTAATGCACAGTCTCAGAGATAGAGTGAGTACATAGAACTGATGAGGAGACTTCAGTAGAGGTAAAACACCTTGAGGACTGCTTGATCAATGAAAGGCGAAGATTCACAGATTTTACCATAAGACATGGCTCTACTTAAAACTAGCTCTGTTCTACCTATGTATTCTGAATATTTATTATTTAACAAAACTAAAAGTATTATTAGGCACTGTCTATTAGTTGTGTGAAATAAATAAAATATGACGATTTTCTGAAGTCTGAGTCTAATGGAAGAATTATACATGTATTTTCAAATAGTAAATAGTGTAGTAGAGGTTTCAATGAGGTACTACGAGAACTCAAAAATACAGTGAGTCATTGTATTGTTTCTCTTTTCTCTTAAATTTGTTGGCTGATTTATGGCCTGTCACCTTGGCATGAATAAGAGCTTACATTCTATTGGGGGAAAGTATTAAAAAGTAAAGAATTAAATAAAATTTAAAACAATTTCAAATCATCTTAAGCACTGCAAAGAAACTAACATGGAGTAATGAAATGGAAGTGGGTAGGGGCTCAAGTAAAATTGGCCGGTCAGATAAGGCCCCTCCTGGGAGGAAACTGACATGAATTCTGAAAGAGGAGTTAGTTGTATAAAGATCTGAAGGATGAACATTCAAGGCAGAATATTAGAAATTTAAAAAGCCTCGAGGTAGGAACTCAGGGAATCTTACAGAAATAAGAATTAATGGACTTAATAAAATAGTTAAAATATACAATTTGTTGGTAAGCATGTCTGAAGGAATATCCTTACAAATACAATGGGTATACCTATTTAATTAACTCTCTGCAATGTGAATTGAATGGATGACTTTGTTGCTAGATGCAGTCAATCTCCTGCAAACTTTGGAAAGAGAACATGCACGTTCCCCAAAGAGAAAAGGTAGAACACCTTTGCAGGAGAGCAGCCTGCTCCAAAGCATGCTCACCATCACATCTCGTGTCAGAAGACTTATTCCTTTTCAAACAACATGGGAACTTTAAAACCATCAACTTGTGTGTAGCAACTCTAGGAGCCTGTGTAATGTTGTACTGAAACTGAGTGACACTAAAGTTAGAAAAGGACTTTTTTCAATATTTCATGTTATGAAAGATTTCTAAATTTTGAAATCATTGCAAGTATAATTATATAAATCTACAAAACTGATAGAGAACTTTTTAAGACACCCAAAGGATAAACTTAAGCTCAGTAATCATGTGCAAGTAGCTTTTAAAATTACTTTCAAAAGATATATACAACTAATTAAGTATAATAAATTAATAATAACTTGTTCACTAGATTTAGAAAGCTGAAGAGAATTTTTTTTAAGAGGATGGCTAAGTGGAGGACCAGGAGAGGGAGAGAGCAATTGGGGGAATCGTTTTATGAACAACACAGATGTCTAACCAATGTACTGATACTTGAAACTAATTTAAATAAATTTATTTTTTAAAAAAGAGGATACAATCGAATTTTTTAAAATTTAGATCAGTTTTATGAATTCTACCTTCTGGAAACAAACTATTTCCTTATATAAGACTACATTTTGTCTATATAAGGCTACTCATTTTGTCTCTCCAGGTCCTTGATGGCTAGAATGTAGGCATGAGAGACAGAAGCTTCACTGAATGTGTACACCTGGAAAGCAGAGATTGGGGGCAATCGTAGGGTGCAAGTATCTTTTTTCCTATAAATGTGTGGGTATAAATTGACTAAATAACTCCTCTGTTTTATTCATTCGTTTATTCACTTTTGAATGATATTGACATAGACTTGAATTTTCTTTCTTTTACATATTTTCTATGTAGCCTTATATAAGTTATGTAGCTTTATACAAGTTATTTAACTGTCTAAAATTTAATGTCTGCCTACATTATTTAATGGTTATTGAGATTAAATAAGAATGTGCATAAAGTCCTAACACAATGCTTTGGGCCATTGCTCTGATTAAATGATGGATTGCTGCTGTTGTTTTTATTATTCGTTTACTAATGAAAAACTATTTATTAACTACATTTATAAGTATGAGAATTGTGTTAGATTCTGAGGATAAGGACAACACATAATATAGTTTATTTGTATAATATAGTACATACATGTGTCTAACATATTGTCTAATTTATTACACACACATTCATATATGATGACAAATTAGGTGCTGTGTTGAGTATATATAGAGAAATAACTATAACAATGACATCTATCATGATGAAACCGAGGCCCAAAGAGAGTAATGACTTTTCCCAGGTGGCATGGTTCGTAGCAGAGCCAGAGTTTGATGGCAGTTCTGCCCAATTCAGTGCTGTTTTTTTAATGACCAACACCAAAGTTCCTGTCTTGTTTGGCACAATAAAGACCGGTTAGTTCCTGATGGGTTGACTGTTGATGGGTGATAGGCTTAAAGATTAATATCCAGGGTTCTTCTTTCTCTTGTGAAAGATACCATGCACATGTACAGATTCAGTAAAATTGGTATGCTAAAACAAAACAAAACAAAACAAAACAAAACAAAACAAAACAAAACAAAACAAAGAGTGCTGTCCTTTAAGTTTGCTTTGAAAAAAAAAAGCATATGGTTATCAGATGGAGAGCAAAAAGGGAAGATTGGGAGAATTAGTAGCAGAAGGGGAAGTTAGCATATTCTTTCCATCAGAAGTGGAAAATAAAAAGCCTAATTCCGGTAGTGGCAATAACAGACAATTTTGAATTAAAATCTTTTTAATTAAAGAAAAACAGGACTTAACGTTTTAAAATCAGTTGTAAAGTTATCACCTACACTTTTGTTAAGGACCTTGTAGGTAAGCACACGATAAATCCCACAACAAAAGACAAACTCATTCTTTTTAGTAAAAGTAGGGAAAGAGAAGTTTTGTGTGTGTGTGTTTTTAAATTAGAGTTTACTCAACTCAATGGTTAATAAGGACAAATATAGACCGCATATTTTGTCCCTTCTTACCACGTGACTTTCGTTGTTGGTTAGGCTTGCAAAATAAGGATTTCATGACTGTTAGGTCAATGTAACATGTCATATACCTTTATATTCTGAATACTAATAGGTTATGTAAAAATTTGTGGGAAAAATGTGTTGGTACTACTGTTAAAAGGTGTCCCATGGTTTGTTCAAACAAATGTCTATGATTGCTATACTAAAGCAAACACAATGTGAAATATTTTGAGTCAGAAACATATTCAGCATTTCTGTAACCACTCAGTCTATCACACAATTACTTGATTCCTACCCGGCTGGGAATCTATGGCCAACTACTTTGATGCTGCCTATTTTTATATCCCCTTTGATTTTTCTGGAAACAACTTGAAAATACCAAGTCTTGGTTGGTGTCACTTTCTGGTTTTCTCTTTAAGATAAGAAATATTGCCAGAACATATTACTATAGCGTCCCAAATGTGCCCACTAGAATTCAAATTTTCTAATTATAGCTAAGTTCTCATTGTTGTCAACAATTCTGCTTAATGTTAGTCTATTTTCCAAATTCATTCTTGCCAGGTTTGTCTACTGAACTCAGGCACCTTATTTCTCTTCTCAATTCTACTCCATTGTTACTGCTCTTACTTCATTGTTTTACTCACCAGAAACTTTTCTGAATATGTTTCACCATAAACTACTTCCTCTCTAATGACTTATAGTTTGGTTTTCGCTTATTTCCTAGTAAGTGGAAGGCAGCATAATGTGGAAACAGGACCTGGATGTTAATTGCAGTTCCACCCTTTCTAGATCTAAGTTACCTCACATGTGGAATAGCAATAGTAAAAATGCACTGCACAGTTTTGTTGTGAGAGTGAGACCATATAGCATATAAAGAATCTATCATATGCCTGGTAGAAACAAAGTGCAGAATAAATATCCAATTCTTGACTTTCTTTTCTACTTGTTAATGTTACAGATTTTGCTTCTCCTCTTACTAGTCTAACCATTTCTTCTATGTCTCCCTTGAGGGTGCCTCCTCTCACTTGAATGTTTTGATTTTAGCCTTCTTCTCTTCATTGTTTCTTATAATAATTATACTCACATCAAAAATTTGAAGCATCATTTTATGCGTATTTTCCCAACTACATATTTGATTTAACAAACCTTGGATTTGAAAGTAGCCTTATTGATCATCTTATTAAACTTCTTTATTAAGACCCAAGTCTCAGAGAGATTAAGTTGCTTTTCTAGGAATTAACAGAACCTCTAACTCCTGACTTTCAGACAATTAATCTGCCAGTTCTTTCTTCAAAGCTTCGATGTTTCATTTTGAATCATCTGACCACCTCATAAGAATCTTGTATTTCTCATAATAATCAAAGTGTTTTATCCTTACCATCTCAGTATCTCCAATTTTCACTTGAGCTGACTGATGCTCAGTAAATTTAAACTCCTCAGCTTGCATGACTAGTTGTGACAGGGCAAGGATGAGATGCAAGTCTTGTCTTTTGTCTCCCAAAAGCTCTGACACTTTATTTGTAAGAAATCTGGCTTAAGAATCCAGGTTCATGCTGATCATGCCAGGTTTAGTCACTGTTTAAAATGCTGAGAAGGTAATTTCTGAATATCACCCTCTCCAGCTATAAATTTAAGACATTATACCAAAATCACATGTAAAATATTATTAAAATATTTTAAGAGGCATAGGATTATAATCCATTATTCACTACACACACACACACACACACACACACATTTACAGTGACCAAGATATATATCTATATCTTGATATCTATAGATATATCTATATCCAGATATATATCTATATATATCTATAGATATATTTTCTTTTGTTTGGATTCTGTTGCAGACAATGCAACCAATGAGTTGCTATGTGGTAAATTTTCTCAGAGATAATTGAACTACGCAATTCCCAGACACTTTCATGTAGCTCTCAGATATACTTTAATGTGAAGCAGTGACAAAGATACCTTTACTCAGGTTATAAACTGATACTAATAAGACATAGCTAGTCATGGGAAGTACCGTGGGATGTTTTGCAATGAGGTGATTGTACAAATTATAAGTAGTAAAACCTGGTTACATTGTGATAGACTAAGCAGTTTAAATATTTTTTTCCAATCACTATACACAGTGGGAACATAACATTCATTAACATCATGTTCTCCAAATACACCTGCTGTTATTTTCAGAATGGAAGCTTAAGGTCATTTTCTTTGAAAACATCTTTATTCTCCACAAACTGAAGTTGAGCAATATATTTGCCATCATTTAAATTTCAATAAATATAATAAAATATTATGTAACTTCAAATTAGTTTCTCAAGTAAATTATTTACACATATCTGCATGTATGTATAATATATATTACTAGAATTATAATATTAATATAATTTACTTATACATTAATAACACACATTATATATAATTCATTAATAGTGATCAATTAACTGTTTTATTATTAACATATATTTAATATATAATTTTTATAATTTATTATTCTATATTAATCTATGCACTTAGGAGTTATATAATCTGACTCAATATAATCAAAGCATTCACATCAGTAAAATTATTCTAACATATATTATATAATATGCCAGGAAAGTAATAGCATCTAGGTCCAAATATTAACTACACACTGTGTCATGACTACCAATGAAGTAAATGTGATATTAAGCTACTTTAATAAATGCTTCCCAAGTTTTAAATAAAGCAGAAAATAGTCCCACCATACACAGCATGTGAATCACATATGGGTGGGTGTTGGCTACAGACACCACATTTTAGAAGAAACATTGGCAAACTGTAATGATTACAGAAGAAACTAATGAGAATGTAAAACATTTGCTCCTTAGAAATGGTAGATGGAATGATAGATATTAAGGCTAAGGAAAATAATGCTGAGGTTAGTGAGAAATGAAGAGGAAGAGTTGAGAGTTTGATGAATATAGAAAGCTTCAGAGGTATGAAATATGTAACATAAAAGAGAAGTTAGCCTTATTTGTATAGAACCAGAAGACAGATTAAGATTATGGAAGTTGAGGGGTCACTTTAGGGAGTCAGATTTCAGCTCAATCAAAAAAAGAACTTTCTGAAAATTAGTAATGCTTAAAAAGTGAATAGACTGCCATGATCTATTAAATTTTTTATTGTTGACTATTTTTTAGACAGACTTTATGCAACAAGGATTGGTGTGCTTGAGGGAGTCAGCATGCTCTAGATCTAAGCGTAACATACTTTTAAATAAGGTGCCTAAATCTTTCATAATCCTAATACAATGCATTTAAAAGTGAAAGAGGATGCTAATAATAAGTAGTTTGGGACAACGGTCCTAATAGGCAACCTGATAATCTAAGGCAAATCAATGATTCCATGATCCCTCAAAGATTCCATGAATCATGGAATTCATAATCTTGGTGATGATATGATGATAATGATGATGATGGTGATGATGATGATGATGATGATGATATAAATCTCTTAAATAGCATTTCCAAGAGGCAATATTTTAAGTTATTCATATATGAGGTGAGAGACATTATTTTTTATACTTTTCAGAGAAGTATAATTGCAGTGCAGTTTCCTAAATTGATTTAAGATCTTACAACTGGTAAGAGATAAACACAACTGGTTAGAGGTAAAGCCAGAATTTCTATTCAGATAATCTGTTTCTAGAGCTCATGGACTTTACTGAAAATATACACTGTACTATACTACCTCAGTAGCCACATGTTTTAAACTTTATTTTAAAATAATTATAGATTCACGTTGTTACAAATATAGTACAGAGAGGTCTCATGTTCCCTTCTTCCAATTTTCCCCAGTGGTTACATCTTATATAACATTAAATCCAGGAAACTGACATTGGTACAGGGCATGTGTGTAGTTTTTATCCTATTTTATCACATGTAGATTAATGTAACCACCACAGCAACCAAAATACAGCTCTAGTCCATCACCACAAAGAGCTCCCTCATGGTTACTGCTTGATAGTCACACCTATTCTCCTCCCCCTCACCATCTCTACCACCTGGCGATTACTAGCCTGGTTTCCATTTCTATAATTTTGTTATTTCAGGAATATTTTATAAAATAATCATACATTAGTTGGTCTTTTCTGATAGTTGTTTTTCACTCAGCATAAAGCCAAATAGATATGTTTAATGAGGAAATTTAAACATGTCAATTATATAATTTCTATGAACGAGATTCCATTTGATTTTTATAATAAATCATTTGTTTAAATACAATTATTATAAGTAACATAATGCAGAAAACATGAGAATTGATAACTTCTTTTTCCCTGGATAAATATATTAAGAATATTGGATAACAAAAAACATTTAAATTGGGTTAACTATATAAGAATTGGTATTTTCATCGAACTTGTTATGATTATCTTATAATGATTAGCTGTTTATTTTATGTAACATCTTAAATGATCTGTTTTGTTGCCAATAAACACAGACACAACTCAGTGTGCTGATGAAAAAGAATATAATTTAGCAATCAACATTCAAATTTCTTTTAAATTACATTCCCGCGCATAGGAAAATATTAAAAAGAAATTAAGCATTTTTTTCCCATTAGAGTTTTAGTAGAACCACTTCATTAAATGACAACTTCAAAGTAAATAGGCACGCAATTATATATCTCTACTAATCACACAGGCTGGTAGAATTATTTCTTTGATTTTTATTTCCAGTTAGCTCCACACAATAATGTTATTTATAAGATAATGCTTCTGACTGAAGAAAACAGGAAGGCAAATAAGCAAACCTAATTGCCAGTAACCCTAACAGCGCCTTACTGTTAAGGTGTACAGCTGAAACTTACTGGATTTTGCTAACCAATGTCACTCTAAAAAATTAATTAATTAATAAAAAAAATAAAACATTCTACTACAAAACAACTTAAAAACTTAGCAACTAACAAGATGAACACGGCTTTTTCGTTTCATTTTGCTTTTCATTTCATTTTCCTTCATTTATTTATTCATTTTTGGTAGAAAGAAATCCTAATGCACTCTCAGCTTTCACGCACGTACTTGTGAAAAGCAAATGACCACCTTTGGAAAGTTGGAGCAGACTCTGGAACATGAGCATTGTTCTATAGCATGGCACAGCACTGTACACATAACCTATGCTCAAGGATATTTGAATTACAGAATAGAGCAATACAAAGAAAATTGAGATTTTAATTGAGCTTTTCCTTTAAATCCCATAAATAAAAAAATTATTTTTTCTCTACACAGAAGCTAATAAAACATATGTATATGTGAAATGTACAGATTACTAACAAGAACGATAAAAAAAGTGTTATTTTTGAACACATTGTAGCCAATCCTGTTGTCATTTTCACAGATGTCAAAATTCTCTTCTTTTAATTTTTCAAAATAAAATTAAACTACCCTACCTTATATATACAAAAATATCTGAAACATATGTATAAATGCATTATGGGGTAATGTAAAAAAAATAAGCATATGAAAGACCATCATAAACACATTTTCATACTCATATTTTAATATAAATAAACAAAAAACAACCAACTGAGAAACAAACAAAAAAAGAATTAACTCTCTTTTTATGAATGAACTCACACTCAACTTTGTAAATGAATTGTGTCTGTGTGCTTCATTTGATAAAATAAAATCTATCTAGCTGAAGGAAAATGTTTTTCACTTGAATTATACTAAACATTAATGCAGGCTTTCACATTAGCCTGTTAATAAACATGAACCATTTTCTCATATGCAGTCCTACATTGTGTAGTTAAACCATATGTAGTTATTAATTTGTTAATCAACAAGTATTCATTGAGCCCTTGCTATGTATAGGCATTGAGGACATAAAAATAAATATTTTGTTTGTCCTCCAGAATATGGCTAACAGACATACACATGAAAAATAACTCTAATATGTATAATAAGTGCTAGGAAGACAGTTCTTTTGATTTTATCAAGAGTAAAGTTGTTATAATAAAAGTGAGAATGACAGAAAACATAATACAGTCCCCTAAGATCAGATCAAAAGTGGCCACCCTGATAATTAAGTCCAAAAGCCTCATTTTACAGGTGAAGCAGAGGTTCAAAAAGTTATCATAGGTAGTGAGAACATCTTGACTAGATGCCGAAATTTAAAATATCCTAACTGCTGACTTTACAAGATTGCTGAGAATAAATGAAGTATAATATAAAGTATTTGGTATATTGCGAGATATCAATAAACATCTGGGAAGAAGTCTATTGTAGTGGAAACAGCATGAATTTGGAGTAAAACATACTTGAATTAAAATTTCATCTCTTCTTATTGTGGCATTTAATTCATCATTGCTTGATCTCATATAAGTCCTCTTTAATACAGGGACAATCATTCAAATATTTCATGATCATTTAACTATATGGAAACTGATCATTTTAATAAAATTATTTTATAAATGTATATCGCTATTTAATACTTGATAGATTTTTAAAGAGGAGATTTTCTGTTTGGGGGGAAGATAAAAAACTTGATTAATATATTAAATTTGAGATGATATTTTTAACAATAGAACTAAGAGTTGTACAGAATGAGAAAATTTGATTATTTTGTTTAGATTATCTGGTCGCAGAGTAGAAATTGACCAGAGGGAAGCCAATAATGAGTGAACTGAACAGCCAATGTTGACATTATTAAAAATTTCATGAGATAGATTATAGTGGAATTTGTTGATGTTCTGATGTGGTGTGACCCTTTTCTACAATTCTAAACTCTTAGTAAAACTCTTAGTATGATGCACGATACATGTAAATTGTTTAGTTTTATTTTAGCGGAAATTAAGTAAGTGATTGAGATTTACATTTGGGTTAGAGTGGAAAGGATGTGTATATATATCTCCTATATATTCTCTCTCTCGCTCTCTCTCTCTCTCTCTCTCTCCAGAACCCTGGAGATGGAGAGCATAAGCCTCTTAGAAAGTTGTATCATGTGGAGAAAATTGAACCATCACAAGTGCATGTAGTTGAGGGTTCAAGTCAACCATTATTATAACTCAAAGGACAGGAAGTTCCCAGTTGAAATATCAGTTGCATTTGATGTAAGGTTTTAATGAGATAATGAACATAATAACCACCTGGGTGTCGAGGCACATTTTGGAATGTCTGTATACAGTAATAATTTTTTTTTTCTCTTTGGCCTCTGGCCTTGATCACTGGCTCCCTGGCCTCTGCTAATCAAATTGGAGTTAGAATCTGATCCTAGCAGGCACACTCAAATATATATATATATATATATAAATATAAATAAATATATATATATCAAATATATATAAATATATATATCAAATGTATATATATATATATATATATATTTGAGTGTGCCTGCTAGGATATATATATATATCCTAGGATATATTATATATATATATATATATTTAGAAGTACAGACATAGCCTGATATATGGACAAGAAGAAGGAAAAGACAGGCAACAGAGCTAAAAAAAAAGAAGCATACTAACCAAAAAGAGCATAAATTTTATTTTAATTAAAACATTGTTATATTTTCTAATAAAAAGTTTCCTTTTTTGGTAATTAGGTGCATTAAGGTTTCTGCATCCAAAGTTCTAGGGACAAGGAACAAATTATTTAAGTGGTTTGCTAGAAGCAATAGTGATAGAAGCCACCCATCCTCTTCCATTCTTTGATTCTGGCTTTGGAAGAAAGAACTCCATTCATTGTTTATAAGATCAAAATAATGTTTAAAGTTTATTTGGCATCCTGTATGACAGCACCCCAAACTCACAAGTATTCTCCCAGCTAGTCCCATGACTGAGTCTTTAATAGTCATGGTAGTCTTTAATGGAGACTTTTGACATTCTATAAGGCAAGCAATTTCAGGATGAGATACATGGTAGAACTGGGAAGTTCATTTGCCTCACTTATTTTGCAGAAAAATGAGTTCCTCAGAAAGAAACAATGTTGTATGGGCTACCATAATCATGAATAAGGCAATGGATGGTGGTGCTGAAAGAATGATTATGGACAATCCCTATCAATGATAAATGTGTATTACAGTGAAGGCAAAATGTTACCCTCTTCCTGATGTAAGGATTCCAGCGTAATCACCTTGCCCACAGGTGGCTGGCCAGTCAATTAGAGGATAAAACCATATTAGAAACTTAGCCTTGACTTCTGCTGTTTCAGATTAAGAATACATCAGAAGTAGTCAGATCAGACTTTTTAAGGGGACTATCATATTATTGAGCCTGTACGTAACTTTAATAATCTTACAATGAGTACTTTTTTCCCCATGAACTGTGGGAAGAGGCTGAGTGATATAGTTAAAACTAATTATATTGTCTGCATGATTATTAACCCTTTTCTTTGTAATAGGTGCCTTTGGTGAGCATTGGTAAATCTAGATGAAGCTTTTTTACCAGTCATCATAGGGAACTTACCAAGAGGTTCAGATTGAGAGAGATGGGACAATGTAGGAGGAGCAGGAGACCATGATCCAAATATATGCAAACTTCCTTGTGCTCTCAGAGGCTGCAAGACCTACTTAACTCTACTTGAGAATGGAGTGCTGCTATGCACATCCAACTTTATAATTTGGTAGATCAGATAACAATAATCCATAAATGGGTAGATCATGTTATATGTTTGCTTGGTGTTCTAGATTAGGCATTTGGTCTCTACTGGAGCCTGGTAACAAGCCCAGGAGCTCTTTTTCAAAGTATGAATAATTATGTGTGAGTGAGTGAGTGAGTGAATGTGTGCATGTGTGTAATAACTTATAGCTGCAATCCAAAAATCTGGGAGTCTGCATCATGATTCTCTTGTAAGAGATTCCCAGGTGTTCTATCAGTATTTCTGTCTATAATAGACATTTGGAGCACTGTTGAATCTGTGGGAGTCATAAAGCTCAAGCAAGAAAGCAGCTTACACTGTAGCTACCAGTTTTAGGGCTTTCTCATTCTCTGGTTCTGTATTAGTTTTCTATTTCTGTTGTGGTAATAAATTATCACAAACTTAGTGGCAATAAACAATAAAAATGTATTGTCTTATGGTTCTGTAAGTTAGAAATCCAACATGGGTTGGCAAGGCTGAATTTTTTTCTGACATATCTGGAAAAGAATCTGTTTCTTTGCCTTTCTATTAGAGGACACCCATATTCCTTGTCTTGAGACCCTGTTTTTCTATTTTCAAATCCAACAATGCTGCAACTTTCTATTTTTCCATAGTCCTATCCCTCTCTCTTACAACAGCTGGGAAAGGTTCTCTGCTCTTCATGTGATTAGATTGGGCCCACCTGAATAATCCAGAATAATCTTCCCAACTCAAGGTTTTTAAATTAATCATATTGTCAAAGTCCCTTTTGCCTGGTAATAGAATATATCCATAAGTTTCAGAGGATATTGCTATCTACGGAGGGCCATTATTGTGCCTAATAACAGATTGTCTGTTGAATGCTTCAGGGAAGCATATGATATGTAGTACACATTGCCTTCAAAATCTAAAGCTCGCTAAGCATTGCCTTTTTCTGAATTATAGAGATACGAGGCGAAGTAACTTGTCTTTCACTTTGGAGTTAGTATCTGGGAGTCCCTCAGTTCTACTGGACTCTTAGAACCTCATGAAGATGACAGGTTTCTAAATTTTCATGAAATTCTTCTGGCTTGCATATGTCTTGTCAACACGTTCGGGGTATTTGTTGCTTCCTGTCTGCCAAGTTTGATCAGGATGAAGTCATGAATGTCGTGAGCCATTATAATGTCCTGTGAGATGACGCCGTGATCAGCTGCCCCGAGTACTAAATTATGACAAACATTCAGAAACTTGAAATACTCCTGAAGTAAAAAAGAGTAAAGTTTTACCACCGGCTTTACCAAACGATGTTTAATAACTACAATTGAGGCGAGGGGGCATTTGCTAGATCAAAATCTGCACACTTAATAAGAATAGATATGTTAATTTGTTCTAGTATACAGATCATACCTGAAATATTAACTGCAATTAATATGACCACCCACTTTAAAGTAGTTTCCTGCTATTTTCTATGACCTATTTTTATATACTAAAGAGGCAAATATATAAGGATATTGCCTTTAAAAATTTGATCTTCAGTTTAAAAGCAATGTAATTAGGACTATTGTGGTAGATGGGACCAAGTATATGGTTCTAGAAGTATTTATTCTTAACAAAATTATAAAAACCAATTCAATACCACTTTTCTGGGAAAAACACATTATCGCCACTTTTAAATACTTGGAAGAGACAAATTGACAGTTCTACTGGGTCCTGCTCTGATAGATTCACACTAAATCTTTATCAAAACATCACTCTGTAAATCCACATTCTTACTGGTGGAACATACAGGCATTTTGAATCCCTAAGAATTGGTGTCAGCTTCAATTCAGTGTCTTATAATCTCCCTCAAAGCTTTGGTAGTTTCTTCTCCTTTATGCACAGTGACCCTGGCAAATATCCACAGGTCCCTTTGGGAAAGACTAGGAGAATAATTTACAATAAACTTTTAGAATATTCTCAGGGTCTTTCATTTAAGGGGCTTCAGGTGTGTGAACTGGTTGAAGTCTAGGATTTCAGGGAGGGGCTGAGAAGTTCTATTTTAATAATTCAGATTAGGTCCCTATTTACAAGGCTTAGAGCTTTTGAGTCAACACATCATTTAATACTTTAGTAGATTGTTTCATAATTGTTTGCTTATTGTCAAAGATACCCATATGTGAAAACATTCTGAGTACCATGCCAGTCCTATGATCCATTTTGGTAGTCTTGCCAACCTTGTCTCTGGTATTTAAATGCGGCCATTCTTGGACCACTTCCTTAATAAAATCCAAGAGCCTATTCTAATAGTATTATCTCACAGTTCTAAACAAATAAAAACAAGTACAAATGTTTACTTAGATGTTCGCTATTGATGCTTTTCTCTGGTAATATCTTGATGAAAACAGCCTCTGAACCTTCTTACGAACCAGCATAGAATAGATCCACTCCAACATTCCCTTCTCCCAAAACCTTGAGATCCTTTTATTTGCAAATACTGATATATTTTTGATATCTGAACTTTCATATAGGACACTGATGAGTTGAGATTTCAGTCAACCACATAAGGAGTTATTGGAGCCTCTTCTACTCATTGAGTTAATTCAGTGTATACTTAGCCCAAACCAGTGAAAAATATCTTCTTCCCTGGTCATTTACAACTATATCCCCTCATAATTTCGTTGATAAAATTTAGCAAAATTCTGTGGTTATTTTAGAGTATAATGTGTTTCCTTATAGTCAGACCATATATTTAATCCTGGGACATATTCTAATTGTGGTTCTGGAGAAAATGAGAGATGATGAGTAGAGCTTGAAGAGATTGGTCACTCTTTGTAAGAAAACTGCTTCAGATAAGATGAGGAAGAGTTTGTCCCCTCACTTGAGGGAAAAGAGATTGCTTCCTCTAGGAAGCACAGTGGGACTGAAAGTTTCAAGTTTGTCAGATTCTTCTAAGTTAACAGAAATTTTCCCTATCCAATTCTCTGGGTCTGATTTTTTTTTTTTTTTTAAGTACTAACGTTTTCAAATTAGAGTTCTGTTAATTCTCTGAATTCAAATTATGTTGTAATTTTTCAAACCTACAGAATTAAAATTTCAAACCTTGGTTTTTGCCTAAATTGGTCATCTTATTTCTTTTAGACAGAGATTACTTAAGATTAGTCATTGAAACACTATAGTTTTTTTGCTTATAACTTGAACAGAGAATTTAAAGCCCTGTACTCATCATTTTTTTATGTCACTTTTTAATGTAGCCAGAAGTAACTAGTCCACTTAGAGCATTTACAATCATCACTTATACTCTAATGGCCACTTTGTCTAAATGATCTGTATGTCCAACATTCCATTTCTCCTAGAGATGAGGTCATCACTACCTTCAAACCCAATAAGAACAGATAATTACTCCCAGATTCCCATTTTTGAGGGACTGTTCTTGGAACTATTTCTGGGCAAAGAAAACTACTATATCAGTCAGAGTATAGTCAGAAAAAAAAATCAATCCATAGATTTCAAACAGAAAGATTTAATAAAAGGTTAACTGCTTGTAGTATTGTTGGAGAAGACAGAGGAATAAACGTAAGCATTGGGGAGGCTGTCTAGAAATTATAAAACTGCAAGAAGTTGATGTTGAAATTATATCTGTGAAGTAGGTCACTGACAGTGAACTTTGGATTTTAAGAAGCTGCATAAAACCACTGCCACCACTCCAAGCAGTCTTGACTGCCAGTACCATACTGGAGGAAAAATGAATTTTAACTCTTTCCTTCTTCTAAATCTCGCATGAGAGCCTTTAATAGGCAAAGTCTAAGACAGAAGCTTACTAGTAAGGGGCTTAAGAAAATGTAGTTCCTGGTATGCAGTACCCACAGTAAAGGGGAGAAGACAAAAGTACATGAAGATAACACTGTGTACCAAAAGATAATAACCAGCACATGCCCTTGTCAAGACTTCCCATGTCCAATCACTATCATCTCATTTTTATATTTTTTGCTGTAGCCTTTTAGCAAAACTTTCTCTTGACCATCCATAACTCATTTCCACAAAGCAGCCAGAACTCCACCTTTTCTCCTTATTCGGAACCCTCAAATTACCTTTTATTGCAGTTAGAATAAAAGCCAAACATTTGTGATGGCTTACAAAGCCAGATATATCTTACTTTGGCCCATGTCTCTGCTCTTGATAATTACCACTTTCTGCCTCACTGCCTATACTTCTCACTCACCAAAGATAGTTTCCTGTGTTTCTCACCAGAACTTGTCATTGCCAATTGTTTGCATATGCCATTCCTTCAGCTTGGAATGATCTTTTCTCAAATATCCCTTTTTTTGACTATTGTTCATTATTCGGTTTTCAAATAGAAGATCGGAGGAGAGAAAAGATAATGTTGAGGAGGAAGAGAAAGAAGAGAATCAGTTGTAAAGAGAAATTTGAAAACTATAAAATAAACAAAATTATCAGACAACACAAGCAAAATGTGTGCATTTGCTCCTTGCAGCAAAGATATATAAACTCTAGAACTGTAGATTGTTTGATGGGTCTATTGTATAGTTTAGCATTTCTCAAGTCTGTTTCTTCTATGCTTTTTTTGGAAAAAAGACTTCTGTTTCTCATTCCTGTTCTACTGCAGTTCGAACCCCGGCATCTGCTTTTAAATAAGGCGTCGAGATGATTCTTACACAAGCTAACTATGTATTTTTTTGTATTTTACTTATTTCTGTGTTTTATAATTTTTGGAACCACTGGATTAAAAATTATACCAGTATTTATGTAAGAAAAAATACTTCCTAAGAAAAAAATAAATGCCCGCCTATTACAAAAAACAACCCATGAGTGTACTATAATTGTCCATTAGTGAGAATTTAAGCATATTTTATTTTAAGGCCTTAAAGGAAGAATATATTATCTAAACAGAAACTACTGGTGATTCAATACATCGTACCTTGCTTACAGACTTGGAAACTATTTAGCATCCTGTAACTGCCCAAATGTTGGATGATTTATAGCTTATTTTCTTCTTTCGATAGGGCTTCCATCTCACTTACAAAAGCAAAAAACAACTATAATTTTAGATAAAAATGCATTACAACTCTCACAAGTCTTTTTACAAGGCTCAAAGTAGTCAAGACTGTAATCCAGAAATCGAGAGTTCCTTTGAGGTTTTAGCCCTTCAGTAAAGGGTAGATGTTAATCTCTTATTCTCCATCACGTGATGAAAGTTCCAAGGATATTTTCTGGACTTTGATGTACTCCCTCCAAACATCGCTGAAGGCAAAACTGAAGCTGTCCTACTTCAAGCACATTCTAAGAATGCAGTGTTCTTTGAAAAAAGGCAATAATGATAGGGAAAAAATAGAAGGCAGCAGGAAAAGAAAAAGACAAAATATGAGATGGATTGACTCCATAAAAGAAGCCAGAGGCATGAGTCTATAGGAGCTGAGCT
Source organism: Pteropus medius (assembly GCF_902729225.1). Taxonomy (NCBI): domain Eukaryota; kingdom Metazoa; phylum Chordata; class Mammalia; order Chiroptera; family Pteropodidae; genus Pteropus; species Pteropus medius. Next base: position 26,119,117 of record NW_024347791.1, read on the forward strand.
GGGCTGTCGAGAACAGGATATTGTAGACATCACTCATTCATAAGGTCACCAAGTGTTAGAGCCAACTCAACAGCATGTGGCCAACACACACACACACACACACACACACACACACACACATGCATGCACACAAATAAAGCAAAAAGGATGACGAGACTGATGAGACAGGAATAAATAAATGTTCTGGTCCTAGGCATTCTGCTTCCTCCATAAATATACCACCAGGAACCCATTTGTACCCTCTGACTTTGAATGGGGTAAATTTTTATTTAATTCTTAAAATAAATAATTTGAATACAGATCACACTTTAGACTCAAAGAAATTCATATTTCTCACAAATATTTCTGAGAATCCCTGGAGATTATACTTATATATTTTGGTGTTTACTTGTTGGGTCTTATGCCAAATTCCGGGTTTTGGCTGGCTTCTTCCTGATCATTCTTGCCATCTCTTTCCTCTTCCACATATTCCTTCAGTCTTTCTGGTTAGTTTTACCTCAAAATGTAAATTTAGACTTTATTCTTCAAAGTAGGGATAAGAGACACCATTACTAAGTTAGTTAATAAATCTGTATTAAGAATTTGGGGAGAATTAAGATTAAAGAAATTTTAGCATAGAATAGAAAATTGTTCTTTCTAAACTTATTAATCACACACTGTCCCAGGGAAAGTTTAAATACTACTCATGTCTTTCCTTTGGGCTTAATCTTTACCTGTGCTGTTGGGACCTAGTCTCTCTTTTCAAAATGTTTTCTCCCAGTTATTCCTCTCTATTCTCTATCCCTGACTACTCCCTCTCTTTCCAACTTTCATAACTTGAAAAGTAGCCCCAGCAAAACTGAAAAAACAAAACAAAACAAAACAAAACTCCAGCAACCACCCTTTGCCCCTCAACACACAATTACTACCTCTTTGGTTACCTGTTCAAAGCTAAAATTATTTTCTGTTAAAATAATCTCTCTACACCAACAAGAGCATATATTAACTTTATTATGCAAAGCAGTTAATTATGTTTCTCTATGTTTTCTCATTCAAACTCTTCCCTATGTCTTGCCTTTCAAAATGAAAAAAATAATAATAAAAGGATTTTTTTTTTAAGAAAAAAAAACATTTTCTAACTAAAGGAATTATACTCTGAGTCTTTTGCTGAGTGGCTCCAGGTTCAGCATTGATGACACACATGAATCTGCATAAACAAGGTGAACACCCCTTGCCCCATCCTAGTGACATTCTCAGACCCTGCTTCGCCCAAAGCTTTTTCATCAGCTGAGCCTTATGGGAATTAGGAAGCAGGCCCTGGGATACTCTGAGCCTTTTGCTGAGCTGCTGCAGGCCTGGTAAATGGTAGCAGCTAGGCTTGGATTGCAGCATGGCCACTGCCACAAGCCTTCGGGTCCACCACAGGCAGTGACCAATCACGGATTGCTTTGTAGCTTCTACTAAATAGCCTTTGGTTGGTCACAAACAGCAGCTGAACCTGGTTTACATGGGAGCCACTTCCAAGAGGATCCAGAACTAACATACCCAGAGGCCAGCTTCAGACCACAAAAAAAGCACCATGGGATTAGCCCAATGACAGCACACCCAAAAGGTGGTTTCAATAAGCACCAGAGCCCACTTGGGCACATCTCATTCCATAGAGTCAAACCACCCCCACCTCCACCCCCCACCAATAGCAGCTCGTACATTCTGGTCATGGCCAATCCTCACAGTCAGTCAGCCTTAAAGTCATTACCACCCACTGATGTGTCAACAGCAATAAAGACTCAACTACAACAAAAGGGCACACACAAATGACAAAAAGGACATTCCTGGAGCACCCAGTGCAGATGATCAAGGAGACTGTGCCACTGGGCCCCACTGGGGACCTACTGCGTAAGGTCATCCAACCAGGACTGGTAGATGTAGTAGATACACCTAATACATAGAAACAAACACAGAGAGGTAGCCAAAATGAGAAAACAAAAAAAAACCATATCCCAAATGAAAGAACCGGAGAGAACTACAGAAAAATAACTAATCAAAAAGGACACAAGCAACCCACCAGATATGGAGTTCAAAATACTGCTTATAAGGATAGTCTAGAAACTTAGTGAGAACTTAAACAGAGAGATAATAAGCATAAAAAAAGACACAGAAACCATGAAAAAGAACCAATCAGAAATGAAGACTATACTAACAGAAATGAAGAATACACTAGAAAGAATCAACAGCAGAATAGATGAAGCAGAAGATCAAATCAGTTATTTGGAAGACAAAGTAGGAGAAAATACCCAATGGGTACTGAAAAAAGAAAAAAAAGAATTAATAAAATGAAAGTAGTTTAAAGGACCTCTGGGACAATATAATTACAATATTCGCATCAAATAATCTACCGGAAGGAGGAGAGAGACAGAAAGCAAGAGATTGAGATCCTATTTGAAGAAATAATACTGAAAATTTTTCTAATGAAAGAAATAGACATAAAAGTCCAGGAAGCATAGAGAGTCCCAAACAGGATGAACCCAAAGAGGGCCACATCATAATAAAAGACACATCATAATAAAAATACCAAAGGTTAAAGACAAAGAGAGAATTCTAAAAACATCAAGAGAAAGGCAACTAGTTACTTACAAGGAAGCTCCCATAAAATTGTCAGCTGATTTCTCAACAGAAACTTTGCAGGTCACAAAGGCTGACATAAAATATTCAAAGTGATGAAAAGCAAGGATCTAAAATTAAGATTATTCTACCCAGCAAGGCTATTATTTAAAATTGAAGAAGAGATAAAGATCTTCCCAGATAAGAAAAAGCTAAAGGAGTTCAACACCACCAAACCAATATTACAAGAAATGATAAAGGGCCTTTTTAAAAAGATGAGAAGAAAAGAACATAAATATGAACAATAAAGTAGCAATAATTATGTACTTATCTATAATCAGTTTAAATGTAAACAAATTAAATGCTCCATTAAAGGACACAAGACAGCTGAATGAATAAGAAAACAAGACACATGCATAAACTGTCCACAGGAGATCACTCGGATCAAAAGAAACACACAGACTAAAAGTGAAAGGATGGAAAAAGATACTTCATGCAAATGGGGGGAAAAAAAGCTGGCATAGCGATATTTATATTAGACTAATTAGACTTTAAAACAAAGGCTATAATAAGAGACAAAGAAAGACATTACAAAATGATAAAGGACTTAATCCAACCAGAGGTTATAAACCTAGCAAAAATGTATGTACCTAACATAGAAGCACCTAAATATATAAAGCAATATTGACAATTGTAAAGAGAAAAAGATTGATAGTAATATAGTCATAGAAGAAGGCTTTAAGACCGCATTGACAGCAATGGACAGATCTTCCAGACAGAAACTCAACAAGGAAAAAGTGGCCTGAAATGACACACTAGACCAGATGGATTTAATTGATATTTTTAGAGCATTTCATCCCATAGCAACAGAATATACATTCTTCTCAAGTGTACATGGAACATTTTCCAAGATAAACCACATGTTAGGCCATGAAACAAGTCTCAATAAATTTAAAAAGATTGAAATCATATCAAGTGTCTTCTCCAAACACAATGGTATGAAACCAGAAATAAGTTACATGAAAAAATGGAAAAACACAAAAACATATGGAGGCTTAATAACATACTACCAAAACATGAATGGGTTAACAATGAAACTGAGGAATAAATTAAAAGGTACTTTGAGACAAATGAAAACAAAAACACAATGACCCGAAATCTATGGGACACAACAAAAGCAATCCTAAGAAGAAAATTCATAGCAATACAGGCCTACCTCAAGAATCAGGAAAAATCTCAAATAAACAATCTAACCTTTTACTTAAAGAAACTAAGAAAAGAACAGCAGACAGCCCAAAGCAAGTAGAAGAAAGGAAATAATAAATATTAGAATGGAAGTAAACTAGAAGAACATATCTCAACATAATAAAGCCATATGACAAACCCACAGCTTATGTTGTACTCAGTGGTGAAAAACTAAGAATGTTTTCTTTAAAATAAGAAATAAGACAAAGTTGTTCACTTTTACCACTTTTATTCAATATAGTATTTGAAGTCCTAGCAACAGCAATTAGATTATTAAAAAAAAGGCATCCAAATTAAAATGGAAGAAGTAAAACTGTCATTATTTGCAGATGAAATAAGACTATATGACAAGAACTCTAAAGATTCCACCGAAAAACCATTAGAACAGAAAAATGAATTCAGTAAAGTAGCAGAATACAAAATTAATGTTCAGAAATTATTGAATTTTTATATAATAATAATGAACTATCAGAGAGAGAAATTAAGAAAATAATCCCACTTGCTATTGCATCAAAAGGAATATCTGTCCAATCTTCCTAATATCATTTATCTAGGAATAAATTTAACCAAGGAAGTAAAAGACCTATACTCAGAAAATTATATATTTAAGAAATTATATATTTAAGATATTTAAGAAATTGAAGATAAAAATAAATGGAAGCATATACCATGCTCATGGATAGGGAAAATTAACCATTAAAATGTCCGTACCACCCACAGCCATCTATAGATTCAATGCAATCCCTATCAAAATACCAATGGCATTTTTCACAAAACTAGAACAAATAATCTGAAAATTTACATGGAACCAAAAAAGACTCCGAATAACCGCAGCAATCTTGTGAAAGAATAAAGTTGGAGGTGTCACACTACCTAATATCAAATTATACTGCAAGGCTATAGTAATCAAAACATGATACTTGCATAAAAACTGACACATAGACCAATGGTACAGAATAGAGAGCCCAGAATTAAACTCACACCTATATAGTCATTTAATCTATAACAAAGGAGGAAAAAAAAATACAATGGGGTAAAGGTAGTTTCTTACATAAATGATATTGGGAAGATTGGACAGATGTATGGAGAATAAATGAACTGGACCACCTTCTAAAACCATATACAAGAATCAACTCAAAGTGGATTAAACACTTAAACGTAGGATCCTAAACTATAAACGTCTAGAAGAAAATATAAGCAATAAACTCTCTGACATTGCTCATAGTAGTATTTTTTTTTTAAATATATCTCCTTGGGCAAGGGAAAAAAGAAATAAATTTAAAAATGGGACTACATTAAACAAAAAAGATTTTGCACAGTAGAGGGAACCATCAACAAGACAAAAAGACAACCTACTCTTTGGGAGAAGATATCCACTAATGATACATTCAATAAGGGGTATATATCCAAAATTTATAAAGAATTCATACAATTCTACACCAACAAAACTAAAAATCCAGTTAAAAAAATGAGCAGAGGACCTAAATTTCTCCAGAGGACATAAAGATGTCCTATAGACATATAAAAAGATGTTCAATGTCATAATCATTAGAGAAATGCAATTTAAAACCACAATGAAATATCACCTCACGCCTGTCAGAATGACTATCATCAATAAATCAACAAACAGTGTTGGACAGAATGTAGCAAAAAGAGAACTCTTATGCATTGTTGTTGGGATTGCAAATGTATACAGCCACTAGGGAAACAGTTTAGAGATTCTTCAAAAAATTTAAAAAAAAAGATCTACTTTATGACTCAGCAGTTATACTTCTGGATTTTTATCTGAAAAAATCCAAATCATTAATTCAAAAAGATATATGCACTCTTATCTTCACTGCAGCACTATTTTACAATAGCCAAGACATGGAAACAATGTTAATGCCCATCAATAGACAAGTGGATAAAGAAGATGTGGTACATGTACACAATAGAATATTACTCAGTCATAAAAAAAATAAAGTCTTACCATTTACATCAATATGGATGGATTGAGAGGATATTATACTAACTAAACAAAAAAAATAAAACAGAAACAGATTCATAGATAGAGAAAAAATTGACAATTGCCAGATGGGAGAGTGGTTGAAGGGCTGCATGAAAAAGGAGAAGAGATTAAGAAGTACAAATTGGTAGTTACGAAATAGTCACAGGATGTAAACTATAGCATAAGGAGTATAGTCAATAATATCCTAATAACTATATATAGTGCCAGGTGGATAGTAGATTAATTAGAGGGATAGCTTCATAAGTTATGGAACTGTCTAATCACTATGTTGTACACCTGAAACTAATATAAAATAATATTGACTGTCAACTATAATTGAAAAATTAAAAAATAAATAAAAGTGTACTTGTATTTCACCAATCTCTCTCTCTCTCTCTCTCTCCACGCCCCCACCCCTGCCACTTTTGCAAGATCTTCACTTTTGAAGTGAAGAATACATCTGTGGAAATAAAGCTTACTGTCTAAATGCTGTGTATTCAAGGAATCACATGGAGTTAGATATCAAAACCACTGGAGATTTGCAGGTAATAACAAGAAAGGATGACTGATGGAACTATGCTTCTCAGTTGTGAATCACCCTAGGTTATGTCTCCAAGAGAGTGATTCATTTTTTTGGAAACTTTTATCAGCATTCCTCTTTGGAGTTGTTTAAATCTATATGACTGAAAAAAATTAGCAAAAAATCATTATTCTGCCCCCAAAATAACTGCGGTTTTGAGTATCACTGGTAAAGAATTTAGTTATGATTTTATTAGAACAGTTATCTGAAAGCTTCTCTTTCTAGAACAATGAGTATGTGGCCCAACCTGGATCCTATTTTCATTCCTGACAGGTGTAAAAGGCCACCATTCGGAAGCTAGGAACAGAAGAAAATAACTAAAAAGGCTGATTGTAATAATGGTAAGAACAGAATGTATGCAGAGAACCTAAGAAGAGAAAATATTTCTCGTATTGTGAAACACAACAAATGTTGTTCTCATTTTATAACTGGAATGACACTTAAAATTAATATTTATCCTGGTAAGTGGTAAGTGTGTGCTTGTGTGTCTGTGTATAAGTCTATGTAAAGAACAATTAGATATCCTCATGGATTGATCTCATATTTCCTTCTGATCTCTGCTCAGATGTTAACCTGGAGACCTTCTCTAACTCTCTATCTAAAATAGCTTCCCCATAGCTCTCTTTCTCTTTACTCTGCTTTACTTTCCTTCATAACCTTGAGCACTACCTGGCATATATATGTATTATTTTTAATACTTTTATTGCTTTCTATTATTAATAATTTTTGGAGCCATATAACTTCATAAAATTTAGTCCATCAATTTTACTTTATTTTATTTTTTAATTCATTTTTTATGGTGACATTGGTTAACGAAATCCGATGCTTGTAAGGCATATATATATATTTACATTGTGTGTTCACCTCCCATAATTAGATTTCTTTTGTTACCACATATTTGACTCCTTTTACCCCGTTTCCTTTTACCCCTCCCCACTACCTTCTGGTAACCACTAATCTATTGTTCATGTCCATGAGTCTCTGTTTGTTTGTCTTGTTCATTAGTCGCTTTTAGGTTTATAACCCACATATAAATGATATCGCGCTTTTCAGCTTTTTCTATCTGGTTTATTTCGCTTAGCATGATTATCTTGTGGTCCATCTACGTTGTCACAAATGTCAGTATTTCATCTCTTCTTATGGCTGAGTAATGTTCCATTGCATATATGTACCACAGCTTCTTTATCTAATCATCTATCGTATGTAGTCTATCTATTTTAAAACTGAATCAACTAGCAGATATTTCTAGATTTGAAGTGAATTAACAGATGAACCATAAGTGTATGCAATATTTTGAAATTTGTTGTTTGACTCAATAATTAAGAGTTGTAAGATATAGGTCCTGTCTCGAACATTTTAGTAATGTTTATTTCAGTTCTCTTATTTTCTTGAATTCATTCACTCATTTAAAAATCAAGTACTGTGTACTTATCATGTACTAGAAAACATGTCAGGCACTGCTCTAGAGTTAAAAATAAGACAATCATGGACTGCTGACATGTTGCTTATAACCTACCATGGCAGACAGAGGTTAACTAAGCAATTACCCAAATAAGTTTAATTGCTGTTACACTTAATACTCAGAAGAAGTAGAACATTCTGGTAAGTTTATGTAAGCAGATGGAATTGGTTTGTGAGTTTAGGGAAAGCTTTTCTGAGTAAACAAAAAGGAGGAGCTGAATCCTAAACCATTAGTAGCAATAGATAGGAACAAAGCAGATTTATAGCACTGACTTTCCTAGTGTCTTAGGAATCAGTCTTTCCAGGTCCAACGGAATTAGGGACAAAAAAAGAGGGATTAAATTAAGGTGAATTATTTGTAAACTGTTTACAGTTATATCTTCATATTTCCTCCCCAAAAAGCAGAAGCATAAAAGTTTATTGTTTCTGGAGAGGTAAACACAAACTCTCCACACTGGGAGATACCACATATAGTTGCAAGGATTAGATGGAAGAGTTAAGAGTATGTACTAAAAAGAAACTAGTAAAACTAACCAAAACAGATTGGAGGTTGAAACCTTCAGTCCTTTTCTTTGACTTGGATTCAAAAACTCTGTTAGCCAGGTTTCTACTAGCTAAACACTGATCGTGGGCAAATGTCCTTGGGCAATCTGACAAGACCCAGAAAAAAAAGGCTAAAAACAATCACTGAAAGGTTTAATGTAGGCAGATCTCTCTACTGAATCCACATTGGTAAAGTCCCACCCATACTTTCAGAAATACCATTCAGTTTTAATCTTCCACTATTAAATATGTGCAGTCAGCTAAAGATTATCAGACATTTGAGGAAAATAATTTTACTTAAAAAATAGTGACCAAAATAGCAGGATACAAAAATCAATGTACAAAAATCTATTGCATTCTCATATATTAATAATTAAATGTCAGAAAAAGAAAGAAAATAATTCCATTTGCAATTTTAACAAAAAGGATAAAATATCAAGAAATAAACTTCAAGGAAGTGAAGAACCTGTACACTGAAACAACAAGATATTGTTGAAAGAAATTGATGTAGACGCAAAGAAATGGAAAGATATTCAGTGTTCATGGATTGGAAGAATCAACATATTTAAAATGGTCATATTACCTAAAGCAATACACAGATTTAATGCAATCCCCATCGGCAGTTTTCAAATAGAACAAAAAAAATCAGACTTATATAGGATTACAAAAGACCCTAAATAGGCAAACAGTCTTGAGAAAAAAGAACATAGCTTCCAAGTATTACATGCTCTGACTTCAAATTACACTATGAAACTACAATAATCAAAAAAGTATAATATTGGCAGAAAAATAGACACACAGACCAATGGAATAGAATTCAGAGCCCAGAAATAAATCCCATGTATCTGGGAAGCAAATTTTTGACAAAGGAGGCAAAAACATTTAATGAAGAAAAGAAATCTTCTTTAATAAATGGTATTGGGAAAATTGAAAAGCCACATGCAAAGGAATGAAACTGGACTGCTATTTGATACCATACACAAAAATTAACTCAAAATGGATTAAGTACTTAAATATAAGACCTGAAACAATAAAATGCAGAGACAAAAATACAGGTACTAAATTTATAGACCTTGGTCTCAGAGAAACTTTTGTGAACTTGACAGCAAAGGCAAGGGAAGTAAAAGCAAAAATAAATAAATGGGAGTATATCAAACTAAAAATCTGCACAGCAAAAGAAAATATTAACAAAACAGAAAGGCAACCAACTGAATGGAAGAGGATATTTGCAAATAATGCCTCCATAAGGGGCTAATATTCAAAATATATAAAGAACTCATACAACTCAATAACAACAGCAACAAAAAAAATAGTTAAAACATGGGCAGAGGACCTTAATGAACACGTTTCCCAAGAAGACGTAAATGGCCAACAGATATATGTGTGTGTGTGTGTGTGTGTGTGTGTGTGTGTGTGTGTGTATATATATGTATATATATATATATAAAGATGTTCAACTTCATTAGCTATTAAGGAAATTTAAATCAAAACCACAATGAGATACCACCTCGTACTTGTACTTGTTAGAATGGCTGTTATCAACAAGATTATAAATGACAAGTGTTGGAGAGAATGTGAATATGACCCAGCAGTCCTTCTGGATGTCTACTCCCCAAAATTGAAAACATTTATTTGTATAGATTTATGCACCCTTATTATCATTGCAGCATTATTTACAGTACTCGAAAGTATCCTTTGATGGATGATTTGATAAAGGAGATGTTATATATATAAAATGGAATACTTAGCTATAAGAAAGGATGAAATGCAGCCATTTGCAACAACATGGATAGATCTTGAGAATATCATGCTAAGCTAAATAAGTCATAAAGAAAAGGACAAGAACCATATGATTTCACTAATACGTAGAATATAAAACAAAAAGCAACAAACCAACAAACAAAATAAAAAAACAAACAAACAAAAACTTATAGACACAGACAACAGTATGGTGGTTACCAGAGAGGAAACAGGGCAGGGGGAGGCTGATGAAGGTAAAGGGAGTCAAACATATGGTGACAGAAGGTGACTAGTCTTTGGGTGATGAGCATGCAATGCAATGCATTGATGATGTATTATAGAATTGTACACTTGAAACTTATATAATGTTGTTAACTAATGTTCCCCAAATAAATTCAATAAAAAAATAGAGACCCAAAATCAAACAATTTTTTTAATTGGAGAAAAATATGCAGGGAGAGTAAAATTTAATAAAAGCTATGATTAATAACCAGAGATGAAAAGATATGCAAACATGAAGCAAGAACAGGATGCTATTAATCACATGAATATTCAGAATCCAAAAAAATAAACAACCTTGTGATATCAAAAATAAAAACATAGTAGAAATGAAAAATGCAATAGTGGGCTTGGAGAATAACTTAAAGTATATACACCAGAGAGTAAAGCAACAATATAAAGTAAGAATATATCCCAGACTGTGGGGCAAAAATATAAAAATAATGACTAAGATAAGAAAATTAGAAGATCAGCCCATGAAAGCTAATATTCGAATAATAACCATTCCAGATAAAAGGAAGAGGGAAAATAGAGAGAAAAAATCATCATTTGGAGAATTTAAGATCTCCCAAAGACAGAGGGAACATAAATTTCCAGACTGCAAATTTCCTCCAGTTGCTCCCAAGTACCCCGTCATGAAATTTCAGAGCAACAAAATTTAGAACCCACAAACTTTTAGAGAAAATAGAAAACAATAATTAACAGTAAAAAATATAACAATAAAAAAGATAAAAAAATATATAATCTGGAATCAAAACGAATAGCTTTCTTAACAACAATCCTGGAAACAGAGAAAACAATAGCATAACACCTTTCAATTCTGAAGGGCAACTATTTTTAATCTAGAATACTATAACCCACCATTATCAATGGATTGCTAGAGGACAACAAAAAATATTGAAACATGAGGGTACAAAACTCACCTCCTCATCCTGACTTCTCAGGAAGCTACTTGCAGATGTTCTACTAAAACAATAGAATGAACTAAGAAATAGAAAGCCATGAAATATAGAAAACAGGAAATACAAGAAAAAGTAAAGGGAGAATTTTGAACAGAGATGAAAACCAGGCATGAAAGTCAATCATTCTCCAAGAAGCAGAAACTAAAAGAATACCTAATATATTAAATAATGTTAGATATGGATAAGAACTGGCAAAGAGTTTGAGATAAAATGAAAAACTGAGCAATAAAAAAATCTAGACAATTATGAACTCCAGGGAATACAAAACATTGTATAAGAAATGAATGCTCCACACTGAAATAAGAATATATATTTATTTTGTAGAGGTCTAGAGAAAAATGCCCCCCTAAAAATCTAGCTAATAGAATTGAAATTGATTGGAGATGGGAAATGTGGAAGAAAATGCCAGGATACTAGGTGCTTGTGTGTGTGTGAGTGTGTGCGAGTATGTGTGTATGTGTCTGCCTGTCTGTCTGGGTTGCAGGCTTTGTATGTAGAACTATTTGACTATTAAATCCATTTAGAACTCGTCTGCATGTATTACTTTGATTAAAAAAATAAATAAAATAAAATAAAAAAACAACAGATGGCTATTGAAATGATTCAGGCAAGAGATCTTGGTGGCTTGGACTAGGGTAGTGAGAGCAGAGATCATAGATAATGGATGCATATAATATGGAGGATAAAGAATATTGAATTGTCAAGAATAACTTTTGGGTTTCCTCATGAGCAACAGGATGATAAACAACATCAAAAGAAGAGTAATAGAAGAGGCTCACAACTTCTCTTTCAAAAACACTTAACTGGAGGTGATATGGATAAATTGAGTGATGGCTCAGAATAAGGGTGTGAAACTCAAAGGAAAGTGTAGGCTGAAGATAAAAACCAAAAGTCTTGGGCACTGATGTAACTCATTAATTATGCCTTCAGCATCTGGAGTGCTGCACATATAGAGTCAATTACCAGAAAAACTAGCTAATAAAAAACAGTCTTTCCATTAGCAGTTCATGAAAACATATGGATTCCCCCCATTTTCTTCTCTCCCCTCATATTTCACCTGGTTTTTCTAAACCTCTGGCCTCTTCTTCAGGGCACAGTCATTTTTGATTTCCAAAGTCATAAAAATGGTGAATCTTGGTAGCATAATGGTATAACATTTTTGTTTTCTCTGTAAGAGGGCATTTAGGTCTTTAAGTTTCTTCAGCCCAATGTATTATGGCTTTAATAAAATCTCTGTCTCTTTTACTCAGTTTTAATACATTCTCATTTCATCAAAATGCTTGCAGAATGATATGGTGGGCGCTCAACTTCCATGTTAAAATAATGCTAAAGATTTCAAGTTAACCTGGGATAAAAATTTACAGTGAGAACAGAAGAGCATGTAAAAACAAGTCTAGAGAAACTCCAGCATTTGAATAGTGAGTAGAAGAGATGCAGAAAAATTGTGAAATACTGGCCAAAGAAAGGAAAGAGGAAAGCAAGGAAAAATTTGTGTCACTGAAGTCAAGATAAGAAGGAGAATTTTGATGAAAGAGAAACCAACTATGTAGAAAGTTGATGAGGAGTAGCGCTTTTTTTTTTTTTTTAGTAATTTAATAAAGGTATTAATTTAGCAAAGTGCCCAAATCTTAAAAAATATGCCTTGATATATTTTAAATGTATACTACTGGATCAAGATATAGAACATTCTGGCATACCAGAAGGCCCCGTTTAAGTCGTACTTCACTTCTATGGTAACCACTATTCCGACTTTTGTCCCAATGGATTATTTTGCCTAGTTAAAAAAATATATATATATATATAAATGGAATCATACAAAGGTTTTTTGTGAATATGATTTTCTCACTTGGTGTTTGTGATATTCATTCATCCAACACGTGGTGTGTGTAAGTAGTTCATTCTTCTGTGTTGCTATGTAGTATTTTATTTTATGTATACATCTAAATTTATTTACCCTTTTTACTGTTGATAGATATTTGGGTTTTTAGATATTATGAAAATTATCTAAACCATTATAAACACTTCCGTATATATCTTTTGGTTAACATAAGAACTCATTTCTGTTGCTACATAACCTAGATCGGAAATAGTAGATTACAGAGCATTAGTAGGCACAGTTGACCCTTGAACAATGCAGGGGTTAGCAGTGTCAATCTCCACATAGTCAAAACTCTGAGAATAACTTTTAACTCAATGGGAAGTTATTTTTAAACAACTGAGTCACTGAGAATGTCCTTTAGATACAAAAATATATATAGTTAACTGGTAATTTTCTAATGTAAATTCAGTGGAGTGATAGGATCTTTGGTGAGGTCGCAGAGTCATTAAGATGGAAACTGACTTTTCAATCTCTCTTTAGATATTTTAAAGTCTTGAATAATAATCAGTGAAAACTTAGCATATCCAGGGGTCATAGTAAATATTAGGTTTAAAATAAGAAGCAATACCCTTTCATTTGAAGGGGTTTTTTTTCTCTTTTGAAATTAAAGATACATAGCTTATACTGTTCCTTCATTTTAAATATACAAATATTCACATCTGGAAACATGATGGCCAGTGACTGAATAAAATGTTTACAAAAACAGACAAAAAGCTGCATTTTTTTATATTTAATCAACTAAGTTTGCTTCGTTTATATCTTATTAGTGAAATGTTTGCTTTGCTGTTTGGCACTGAATATAACACAGTGAATACAAATTTAAGAATTATAGAACAATGTATTTTGGCATAATAAAAAATAGAATATTACTTAAATTGTAGTATCTTACTATTTGTTCAACTTCTAATTTATGCAAGATCCTTTATCTTCAATTATGTAACTTTATTTGTATAATAATCTTGTTAATACAAAATAAGACTTGATGAGGAAAAGAAGAAAGCAATTAAGTGGAATTGTTTTTAAATTTGGAAATGCCATTGCATAGCAGTTTGATTTCTAAGCCAGCAACGTCAGGACCTATGAGGGTCTGGAAGCATTCAGGTCACATCGCTTTCAGGACCATTTGAGATCCTTCTATTTGAATAGTCTTAGCCTGTGTTAAAAGTCTTTAGTCTTCCTCTGTGTACATTAGAGGGATACTTAGCAACCTTGTGGTTGTAATATTTCTGAAACTCTTGGGTCAATTTCAGCGAATATCAATTCAAATGACGTTGGTCTTACGGTGGTTGATTTACAACTTTGCATTGAGAACAAGACCTACACATGCCTCCCTGGGCTCAGGGAAGTCATCTTAATCCTTTCTTTCTCTCTTTTCCCTACCACATTTCCTTCTGCGATGTATAAGTAGAATCCTGATAAGCAGCCTTAGGGTCACCTTTGTATACTGTACCCTTTTCAATGATCTGAAAGGGCCTGTCATCCTATTCTATTGGAGCATCCCTAGAGACATTTTTAACCAATCCTTTCAGCTGTTCTGGGAGGTCAAGAAAAAAATCTTTTATTTAAGTTTTTTATTTGACCACCACCAACTCGAGCTTTACCACGACAGCACATAGTAAACAAAAAGAATTTTGATAAAGGAGAGAGACACTGCCAAACTTTTGTTTGACTTGGTAAAAAAATGATGAGTGGGTAATTTTTTATTTAAAGCGTAGTCAGAAGAATAAGTTATAACAGGATGAGACCCCTTAACCTATTGCCCAGAAACTTCTAGATCTTTATTTAAACGTATGCTAAGGGGAAGGAATGGTGGTAGAGTAGCAGAAGCAGAAATAGAATAATGAAAGGCCAGATTAGCTAAGACCTTTGTGTGATCTTGAACAAATCACCTCTTTGGTCTGAGTTTTCATAATCAATAAGATGAGAAGATTCTACTAAATGGCTCCATAAGATCTATTTAGTTCTTTTTTCAAATATTTATTCCTACCCTCTGGACAAGCCTTACAGGTGAGCTCTGAATATCTCTTTGATGAGAATATTACTCATAATAATTTCAATGACTCATTGCTGTTGGTCCAAAGAATAGATTTTCAAAAAACTGCTCTCCATGGTGTTTTAATACAATACTATACTCTTGATCTCAAAATTTCTTTATTGACTGTTTGCTTAGATATGCAACAAGATAGGAGAATTAATCTTCTGGAATATAATAGTTTCAATTACTTTCAATTATATACCTAATGTGTTTCAAAGGTAAAAAAAATATATATATTTGCTTCCTTCTCCCAAATGTCATTTACTTTTCTGTCATATGTCATTATTTTTGAATAGTAGGAAGTAAAGAGAGCTATTTCTTTTTAAAATATTAAAGTTTTAGATTGAGAAAGTGACATCGCCAGGGTTTTAGGATTAAACAGCAAATAAATGATAAGTGAAAAAATATTTTAAAAAATTGTATTAAGTATCTATGTGAGGCAAAGGAAAAAATTTTATAACACAAAATGGATGGATTTCTCATTTGTAATATGCTAATGCTATGTAGGACATAGTGGCTTGCATAAGAAATCTTTTCAAATAGTGCTATAGTAAAAATTTGTACAGTGTGCTTTTTTAAAAACAAAATCTAAATTAATAAGATGCATGGAATTAGTTTATGAAATAATTCACATACACATGTGTTCAGCCTGTGCATTAGTGCAGCATTCTTTCTTTGGGCACTTTAAATAAAGATGGGCTGCAGCTACTGAAATACCTTACAGTTGCTCTATAACATTCTCTGCTGAAAAGCTATTGTTTTGAGAGGTCTCTTGTTGTGTTGTTAATAACAGTAGGATCTTAAAGGAAGCTATTACCTCCACTCTATAAATCACAATTGTTTTTAATCAAAGAATAGTAAAGAGAGCTAGTTGCCACTGAGGGATTATTCAGGTTAAAAGGGGCTACTTTGTTCAGTGGACTTTGGGTAGATATACTCATTGCTTTTCTTTAGACAAAGATTTAGTTCATAAATCATAATGGGGTAAAGGAATTCCATTAGTAAAGGAGGAAAATACACACTCTCGAGCAAAATATAGATCCCCTCACAGCACTTCTATCCTGGACATGTGCTTCAGGAAGTTCAATTCTACTGCCCAGAATCCTGGGAAACTCTGAAAAGAAAAGAGCTCTAGGGTGGGAGATATTACCTATTTACCAACTCTACCTTTGAAGACTTCCAATAATTGTCAACTATCTGACTTTTTTTTTTTAATCTCAAAGTATGTCACACCCTCATGTGATGGTAATTATATGATAAGTTTCCATTAACAATAAAAACATATAAGGTAAAATCTATCATTAATTCGGAGATCCTTAAAAATCTATTTTAAATAAAAGCAGCATTTACAAACTAAGATATTTTAAGTATGTGGGTCGGATATATATGTGAGATAAAATTTATTCCATTTAGAGGCAAGTACTGGTGCATTTAAAGATATGCAGATTTCAGAGAGACAAGGTTCTCAGATTCCAGAAGCCAGTGATTCTCAAACTTTCTTCACTGTGATGGGCTTCATGGATTAGAATCCTGTTTGTTATATGCTGTAAAGTATTAGACATATCCAATAATGCCATAGTTGTTTTAGGTGAGTCATTCTAAAAGCTGTTAATGATATATCAATAATGAAAGCAGCTATTTAAAGATGGGACTAATACTGTAGGTAATGCACACTATCTGGCTCAGTAGCTACTGTACCACCCCTTTCCTCTGGCTAAAGAAAACATTCAATAACTCAGCATATGAAATTAATGTATTTTGTAGCTACTCTTGAATTTGCTCTAATTTTTAAGAGTTAATCATACATTTTATCCTTTTCTATTTTTGAAAGTAGCTCAAAACTTATCTTGCAATAGCTACATTCCAGTTGAAAATGACTGTAGATAACAGGTTTGCTTTTGATGCTGTAGGTAGTCACACATTTAGATGCATGGGTCCTGGGCTCATTTGCTCCCAAAATACCCTACAATTTCTATAAATCTGATGAAATTTTGTTAAGAACAATATCGATATGATCCTTCCTAACTACATAGATGAAATTCTAATATTCAGCCAAGACTTAAAAGATTTAGTTACATCTGAATGACCTAAGTCAAAAATGCTGGCACAAACTGCAACGATATGCTCATCGATCAGCTATTGCTCAGAGGGCATTTAGGAAAAGGCATATGCTCATGTAGCAGCAGTTCAATTCTCAGCATTCAGCCATAATTACATGCTTCAGTGTGTGTGCTTAATGACAAGTGGAATGAAAGCCAGAATTGCCTCTGAGAACGCAAGGCTACTGGTTCAAAGATTCACACTAGATCCTGAAGCTTTGATGATTTTTAGATGATACATTTCCAAAAGATGTTCTCTTGAACTGAATCTCTATTTTCTATCTTAAGATAATCTTTATTTACCGAAAATCCATATTTACTTATTTCCAAGATATATTTCATTAGGTTATTTGGTTTTATTTGCCTGCTTAATTGTTGGGGCTAAGGATATTAAGCAGACAGGGCACTAGATCACATTGCTTTCTCCATGGCAGCAATAACAAAGAGGCCAAGAAAAGAAAAGAAAGGAAAGGGTAAACACGAAACTGTGAGATAAGTGCAGTTTGTTACTTAAAGCACTGCTCCTTCCCCAGTTCCCAACGTTTTCTGTTCAACATATTATGCTGAAAATCTCATTACTCACAGAAACTTAATGTTTCTGAGCCTTGGGATCTTCCTTTGTTTCAAAAATACTCTAAGAATCTGAGACTTATCCATTTTTTATTTTCGAAGTGAACTTGCTGTCAAACTCATAAGCTTAAGCTTCAGATTCCTCCTATTGCACAGCCCTTGCCCAAATTCTGTACCTAGTTTTTATTTATAATTGTGTATTACTTTTTAAAGAGAGTTTCAGGTCTCACAAAACCTGAATTAGCCCCGACTCATACAATGGGAGTCCCATGAGTCTGGCAGTCCTTCCAAACATCTAGCATTTACACAGAGTCCAAAGCCTTAAAATAAAGAGATGAAGTTGTCACAACTGAATCTCAGGTATATGTCAACAAGGAGCAAAGTCTTTTCCAGAGTCTGAAACCAAATATTTCAGCCTCTTTACACTGACATCTCAGTGGACTGAATTTTCATGGGGGTCCTTTGAGTTGTTCTCTCTTGTTCTTTGTGGTATGGCTAGATATATTTTTATATTTGTGCAAAATTGTCAAATAATAACAATAATGAAATGAATAGTTAGCTATTATTGAACATTTAATAAGTGCCAGGACCTTTGCTAAACTGTGACTTCCACTACAAAATTTAAATAAACTAACTGAAGAAGTTTCCTTCTCCTCAGTTATGAATCAGAAGATAAAGGAGAATTCTGGTTTAGAGGAAGTTTGGGGGCTCAAAAAATGCAAGAGTACAGATTTTTTAAAAGATACTAGAAAAAAATAGTCAATATTTAGAGCCAATATTTTTAAAAAATATATATTTAAATAAGTAACGAAATCTCGTTTTATCCCTTAAATTACCACATTTCAGGATACAAGACCAAAGAATCACAGAATCTTCCAGTTGAAAGTCATTTTGAATTACCAGTTTCAGTTTCTCATCTATTTTGTGAAGATTCTCTCTACTGTCTTAACAGAGAGACCGTCTAGCTTCAGTTCCATTGTCATAAACATTTTCTTTGTTTTTAGCCAAATCCATCTCACGATAGCAGAGTCAGCAAACTACACCCCTTGGGCCAAAATTCTGTCCTGATGCCTAGAAGAATAATATTTACTGACACTTGACAATTATAAAAAATTCAAATTTAAATGTCTATAAATAAATGTTATTGGGACACAGTCATGCTCATTCTTTGTTTATTTATTATGAATGCTTTCATGCTACAATGGCAGACATGAGTAGTTGTAACAGAGACTTTACAGCCCACAAAGTCTAAAATATTCACTATCTAGTCCTTTATAGAAAAAGTATGCTGATCCCTCTGGAACCACACAAAACAATATCATTGTCTTTTCTTCTGATGGAATAACGAATATCTCAAACTCTTCTCTATGTTTCTGTCTTTTACAATTAGAAAATTTTCTTACTGCCTTCACATTTTTCTCTTAATTGAGATAATTATAGATTTACACACAATTGTATGTAATAATAAGAGAGATTCTTTGTATATTTTTCTGTTTCTCCCTATGGTAACATTTTGCAAAACTATAAAATAATATGAAAACCAAAATATTGACAGTATTATCATCTGTTGACCTTATTTAGAGTTCCTCAGTTTTATTTGTAGTCATTTGTGTGTGTACAAGTTTTATACAGTTTTTGTTACCTGCGTATATCCAGGTGTGCAACACCACATCATACTTTTATTTATTTTCATGTGACATAGTTTGAAATTTCTGTCCATTTTTGCTAACTTTTGATAGCTTTGCGGTTTATCGATATTTCCTTTAAAGTATCTATTTCCTTTAAAGTATCCCCAGTTTTGTTGCATATAGATAGTTGCAATTTTCAAAGGAATTTAGAAAATATTACTTATGAAGGTTAAAGCAAGATAGAAAACATAACTCCAGCAACCTCAGATAGCATAGTCTTCTTTAGGGACAAAAATGATGTGCCTATGTAAAATTGAAAAGTAATACAATAGTTAAAATGCAATAGCCAAATTAAAATCCGAATCTAATTGTATTAAAATAACCTAAAAAATCATTAATAAAGTAGAGAAAAAATTATAAAATAATGCCAATCTTAGAAAGAATAATACCAACACGAGAGAGAGGGAGAGAGAGAGGAGGGGAGAGAGAGAAGAAGAAGAAGAAGAAGAAGA